>NC_058506.1:21543983-21910650 GCF_020382885.2 Scatophagus argus | reverse complement strand
ACGGTCAGGTAGAAGATTTAACAATATGATAACACTACAGAAAAGTTAAACTCACTTCGGGACAAGCTGAGAAGGTGTTCCATTGGGCAAAAGGGGCCCAAAAGCAGAGTGTGCGCTTCCGCCGCTGTCGTTACGCCTTGGGAAAAGAAAACAGAATGCAAATATTCATAACACTTCAACTGACTGGACACATGAACCAGCTCCTGTTCTCCTAAGTTGACAAGTTTCGATTTATACCAGGAGAAGCTAAATAAATTATCTGAAGCCCTTCTGTGACATGTAATGCTGCTGGCCTTATCTGTCACACTGACACTTTTTGGTCAATCAGATGTCTTCTGCATTAATGTCCTCAAAGGGAGACATGACAGCACACAAAGAGCCAACATGAGATTCACAAACATGCAAAGACAACATGCAATTCAGACTAATTGAAAGTGATGGAGAAACTGCCACTGATTTCGCTACATGGGCTTAATACAGAAATGCTAATCATATAACTCGCCATCAAAGCATTTCTGATGCATCCATCTGCATGGACCCCAGTCCAATTTCTGATGCTTACTTTGACGGCTCTGTGGAATTTCAATCATACTGGCCATGTGCGCTCTAACTTTCAGTCCTACTGTAAGCCGAAAACTGCATTGGAGCTCCAGCGCTCATTTCGGACAATGAGACTCGTAAGAAAGAAAAAGGTGCCGGTGGAGACGCGTGTTAGCACTGATGTGGTCCCTACAGAGTCCCCTTTCAACCTGGTACCTCCTTTTGCTCCGCTGTTCCGTTGTGAAGCTTCTCTCCTCATCCTCCACTTCTCTCTTACGGCTTTCCTTCAACACCTTGAGGACACTTTCTCTGGAGCAGGGGTCCGCAGGGGCCCTGGGGAGCCCTGTGCAACTAACATGGTCCAAACTAAAAACAAAGCTCTGGTCAGTACCAACACTCAAACAGCCAAGACACAGCAGAGCACAGCACACAGATAAGCTTATTACTAATCACTGATCCAGTCAGAGTTGCATCAAAATTTCACAGACAAATTATAGCTTATAGACAAGATATATTGGTGGATTACTGTATCGAGCGAGACAGAAATCTGAAGTGAGAGAAGTGTAGACAAAGAGTTTCTTTTTCTAAGTCCAGGACATCATGGCTACCAAGATAAATTTTCTGACTGAAGTTGATTCAATACAATGCATGTAGTTTTTTTCTGTACAAAACCATAAAAACACCGATATGACGTGAAAGTGGAGACCTGGGGGAGCTGTGGTGGTCGGGCCTGGCGATCTTCACCGTGACGGGGCTGAGGACAGCTGGGGAGTTACGGGGGCTGAGGACGTTTTTCTTCCTGAAGCCATCCCACTTGACGGGAGGTAGAACTCCCACTGATGAGACCCCGGGTTGCTGCAGGGGGTAGTGACGCTGGGGGGTGATGGTGAACCTGCCCACTGTCCCCAGTGGCTCCCTGAGTGGGGAAAACAAAACAATATGAGGGAAGGTACATGTTACCTGCAGCCAGTAACAGCCAAGATGTTTACATTTTTACACAACACACATAAAGTTTCATTCGTAAATCACTGACTAAAGTTAGTGATATATGTTGGTGATGACGGATTTGTTCACTTTATTATAGTGTCTGCTGAGTATTGATTGTTTGTTCATATGATTTAGGTTCGAGACTTTATTGTTCTGTCCGTGTAAAAGCCCAATGTTACAATCTATAATAATAATATATCACAATATTGTAAATAAAACCAATTAAAACCAGAAAGATTAGGATGTTTTTACGTTTATCGTTCGTATCAACTGGAAGACAAATTTCCAGTCATTAAAATGGTTAACAACTTGACAATATTATCTATCGGTGATGCAGTAAATCCCGTCCGCGTGCGATGAAGTTACTTCCTGAAGCGTATTTTGTAACTGATCTTGCTATAACGTTGGTGATACAATCTTTGAACATTCAGATGTACATCGACTATTTATGGAGAATATTTGTGATTCTGTGAGTGTGCCGACAAAGATCCTTATAAAGCTCAAGAGTTAACCATTAAAACCCGCCAAGAAATTGAACCTTTATCTTCTTCGCCATCAACGCCATCGCTTTCAGACGGCGCGAGCGCTTACGCAGGCTGCGTTTCAGCGTGATTTGGTTATGAACGTACCCAGCGAATGACAGCCTCCGGTTCGGGGTAAAGACAGCATGGTTGGGTCTGGACAGTTTTTCCCGCAGTTGCTCTCGGGGATTTCTCCCTGCTCTCGGCCTCCCAGAGTCAGCAGATGGACTTTCGGTTTTCCCGATGTAACTCCCCATGAGGAAATCCCGAGGGCTGAAAAGAAATGAGTCACTTTCCAAGGTTTCCCTCCGATAAATCCCAGTTTCACTGAACCTTTCTCTGAAGTGTCCCTCCGACTCCCGGAGCTCGGTTTTGTTTCGGTTACTTTGTTTGGTTTTCCCCCGTGCAACCACCGACACGCCGGTTACCCCCCAACCCCACAACCAGCGCCGGAGCACGACTGGGACGTTAAGCCCAGCCCGTGGATTCAGGCCTAACCTGGCGGGAAGCGGTTCTCCGCTATGATAGTAACACACAATACAACAAACTGCAAGAATTAAAGTCGCGTAGAAAAACGTGGGGATATAGTAAAGAGCAAAACTAACTACGCCTAAAGCAGAGAGAAGCGCTAAATGTTTCTCTCTAGGTGACATGGCGGCAGCGCGCCGCCGGAGGACTTTCATATCCCATCATGCTGCTCTTCTGGCATTACTTCTTCTTCTCTGGATTTTAAGGCTGTCGACGTTTTGGTGCATCAGCGCCATCTGCTGTGCGGGGTTTGTGTCACATTTTCACAAATTTCACAAACAAAATGTCCAGTAATACTACCTGCAATTACTTTTACTAAGTACAGGATCAAAGTAATTGTACTTGTTTCACTACACTCATCTGATGCCTGCAGTTAGTCATTTACTACCTATTCATTTACTGAATAATGAAATATGTAATAACAACAGACGGACAAAATATTGGACCATTCTGCTGTATAATCACTACATGAGTGAAACCAGTTCGGATTTTTATGATGTAACAATGATTTGGAGCTGGGAATGACGATTTAGAGATGATTAATCAATATCAATCCAGCACCCACTTCAGACAAAAAAAAACTTACTCTCTTGTAAATTAACAATCTTTGACTTTATCAGCAACTGGATAGCCCTTAAACTGAACATCACACTACCATAGAACCACCACATGAACAAAGGCCCATCCTTATATTTCAAGATGTCAACTGAGCCACTTCGATTCACTGAAGACTGTGGAGGTGAATCTTTAGGAGCCTGAAGGACCAGCAAAAGACAGTAAGTGAGTCTTTGAGTAAAGATTATTTTTAAATAATAAAAAAATGACTAAATGACTACAAACAACTGGGTAAATACAACAGAAAAGATAACATCGGTTAAAAGCCATATTACAAGAAAACAGAGGAACCCTTATTACAGACAGCAGAATAACAGAAATTATTGCCGCCCTGAGGTTAAAATTCATGAGACATGATTGTTATACTTTATCAGGGACTATCACATCACTTTAAGTCACTCATTATACGTATGTGATGCCAATGTACAAAATCAAGAACCATTTGTTCAGCCAGCATTTTCTAAAACACATCTTCTTGTTCCTTTGCTGTGCTCCTGTCTTTTGCGCTGAATGAGGACATTTGGACTTCAAAGGTTTTGTCAAATGCACTGTAGTCCACACGAAACGCCCCTTTCTCCAACGAAATGCACGACTCAAATCGGTGGCCCCAGAGGACCTCATCCTCAGTGTAAGATGTCCTTGCCTGGCATGTCATACCTGCAACACGACAATGTGTCAGAGGGTCACGTAAATGTCGCTTCACCGGAGAAACATCTGCTGCATAAATGCAGGACAGCATTCACGTCGGGACATCCTGTGATGTAGCAACTGCCTGAGGGTCTCAGTGTAGCATCCCAGGACTCATCCCATTAGCAATAGCTTTAGAGTTAGAATCGAGTCAGCAGAAACAATGACTGAGCTACTTCTGAGAGTCAGATTAGATAGAACATTATTGTACCCTGGAGATAAAACAAACTGGAAACAAAACAAAATAAAAACCTTCTACAAACCTGATGCTTCCACGATGCCCTCTAGAATGACAATGATCTCAAAGCTCTCCCTCTTCAAGCGCTCAGACCCCACCTCCCAGAAGGGGCTGCTTTCACTGATGATGTGGGTAATGGTCTGGGGTTCCACCAGGAGCAACCTGTCTCCCCCGGTGTCATAGCCCAGGTTGATTTCTGACTGCTCCAGTGGGATGAACTCGCCCTCCTTGGTCTGCCTGGACTTGATCAGCTTGGCCCGGATCTTGGCATCCACCATGTGGCTCTCTCTCAGATCACCAATGCGGAAGAGCATGCACAGCTTCTCGTCACGCTCACAGATGACGCAGTGCTTGCTGAAGATCAGCGTCTGGGCTCTTTGCTGTGGCCGGGAGATTTTAACAAACATGCAGCCAACCATCAGAGCATCAATAATGGAGCCAAGGATGGACTGGACCATCAGGAGCATCGTACCCTCGGGGCAGTTTGCGGTCACCATCCTGGAGCCATAGCCAATAGTCCTCTGGCTCTCTAATGACAGCAGCAGGGCTGAAAGGAAACTGTCTACATTTTCAAAGCATGCCTTCCATAGTGGGTCATGAACATGTGCAATGTCGTCACGCAACCAGGCACCAAAGAAGTAGATTCCACCAAATGCCACCCACGTGAGAATGTAGCACAAAGTAAAGACGAGAAGGAACCAGCGATACTTGAGGTCCACCAACGTGGTGAAAATATCTGAGATAAAGCGACTCTTGTCTGCGATAGGTCCTAGGTTGACCCTGCACTTGCCATCCTTGGTGACGTAACGCTGGCGCTGATTACTAGCAGTGACATGCAGTAAGTTCTCATCGCCCAGCAGTTTGCAGCGCTTCTTGTGACTTTTTGCAACATGCATCTTCTCTATAGCAGAGACGGGAATGTGGTTGCTGCTGGTGGAGCCTCTCGATTGCCACCTGGAGCTGAAACGCTTGAGGTGTCTGCTGCGATGCAAACGCTGAGGCTTTGGGATGTCCTCTACTGGTTCTAGAGGTGCTGCTTGGATGCTGTGCTGTTGGGGAGGCTCTTGCTTAGCCAAAGCCAGAGCATGCGAGGACTGACTGCAGGGGCCCTGGGTGTGGCAGCGAGAGGCCTCCTGAGATGGTGGGAGTGATGAGCAGTTAGCACTGTTCAAGTTGTGAATGAGAGAAGCTGTTTCGGTGGTCATCATGGAAGCGAGAGTGGATTTAGCTGCGACCTGAAATGAAGGACAACAATGTTTTATATTCATAAAGCACAAAACCACCAAATAAATTACAATTTTGTTTTTTTTGTAAGCTGAGTTCCACTGAAGGCCGTCTACTGGTAAAACCTCTACCAACGTGTGGCAGAGAAATGTGTCAGTAGGACAATAGAGGTCTTTATAGGTGCTCTTGGTTGGTAACTTTACCAGGTGAGCATAAAGGTGAGCATCTCTAGATGCATGTGAAAACAGCCTGCTCAAACTCCACAGGTACATCACCCTGCACAGGTAAGCTCAAACATCCAAGTAAGAATGATAAAAACATTTTGGAGTGGAGGCAGATATCATACAGAACAGAAAGGGGTACCTTGAAGGTGTAAGGAGCGTAAGGGATGGATTCTGACTGTGGTCTGGGCAGGTGTGCCGGCAGATGTTTGGCAGTGAGAGTCTGCGTTGGGGGAATGGAGTTCCTGCGAGGCTCGAGCCTGACGGGGCTCCTGATGTGACTGTTGCTCTGAGCGTTTTGCAGCGTTTCTCTCCTACACATCACAGTGGAGATCATTGCTGAGGTCTGCGAGATGTTGATCGCTCTTTAAGGTTGGCTGCTGCCTGTTCAATTAAGCCAAACATGTCAGTTTTCAAGAGCAGAGGCAGACATTACAGACATTTTAGACAGCAGTGATGGCACTAGAGATGTTTTGAGAGTTTCACACAATGCAACATTTAGAGTATTTTAAATTATTCATTTTCTCTTATTTATATTCTGCTGGCCTGCCAAGAAAAAAAAATCCTCAAGATTCATAAAGACAGCTCTATAGATCAGCCTGAGCTGTGATGATGTATGATGACGTGCCAAAAGGAAATGCTGCTTTACTTCCTTCCCAGCATAACATGACGTTTCATCAGTTTGAAACGGGCCGATCAGCGCCTCAGTCACTGCTACAACTTATTACACATGTAGAGATTATCACTAATCCTCAAAATAAATCGGAGAAACGCCAAAGAACACGATGGATTTGAAAAGATTACTGACTGTATTTGCCAAAAGGCTTAGGCAAAGCATTGTCCAGATGCTCCGCTTACTGTATCACAGCACTCAACACACACACGAGGTCGTCCAGGAGAACCGATCAGCTCTGTGAGAGAATCGAACCTCTGGACAGGCAGCTAAGAGCTAAAAGCATCTTCATTATTGGGAGGGGTGAGAGCAGCTGAAGACTCACCCACAACACCAGCATCTTTCTACAGGCTCAGCCTCACTCTGTCAGGCTTCACACAAGGCTGCCCTGTTACACTCCTCACCTTGAAGTGCGAAGGGCAAACATCTACAGTGACATGAATTATGCTGCGATAAACAATTAAACCTACTGGAGCAATAACAGTATAACTTTGACATGGCAAGAACTGTGTAACGAATTATGATAGTATTGCAACACTCTCTGGGTTACAGCAGGTGCAGCAAATTTAATAAGTTAGAGTAAGAACTGTAAGTTGTTAAACTGATAGAAAATGGATCACTGATTTCAGAATTAGAAAACCATCTGCAGATTAATCTAATGAAAATTATCCTTGACTTCAAAGCTTAAAACTATTTGTAAATTACACACCGAGATGCCAGTAATGACAGTTAAAGCAACGTTAAAACAAGTTGTTTCACAAACAAGATGAAAATGTGATGAGATCAGTTTACATTCCTGATCCACACGTCACAGCTCAAACTGTTGCACATGAAAAGTGTTACCTTGATGATATAAAATTTTCATTATTAGCAATTATACATTTACAAAAAGTCTAATAACCATGTTTTTCCACCGATCTTTGATTTTATTGCACCTCCTGAAAACATGAGTGTGAGAAGAGAAAATGATGACGTACCTCCGTGAAGCGCAGCTGGAAACGAACTCGGCTGCAGTCAGCCGGAGTGAGCGAGGAGCTGATGGGCGACTGTCCAGCTGTTTGACTCCTCCTGCTGCGTGTGGCCGAGGGAGCCAATCGATTAGCGGTTGGATTAAGACATCAATCCACATCACCAAGAACACGGATTTTAACTGTATGAACCTTTTCTAAGCACACAGCTGGAACGAAGCTCCAACACTACACACTTCTTCCTGTATTTACTGTGGTTTGACATTTTGGAAAATAGTCTTACTTGCTTTATTACCAAAAGTCTTATGGTAAGAGCAGCACCAGCCTCATACCTACGCTCACACAGCAGGCATAATGCTGTGCCCGGAGAGGGTTAACCTGTGAAACAGCCAACACAGTTCTGGTCAGCACCTCTAAACCACATGCTATATCTTCTAACCAAAGTGTAAAACCAAAAATCACTGAAGTGTTTCCTGGTCAGGCCCCGTGACTTCCCGCAGTCAGTGTGAGGGTGGACGAGCGGGGACCCCAGGAAGTCACCGCACCCCGAGTACTTTGATCTGTGGACGCACAAATGAAACTACTGTCGCCAGGATCACCATCATATTCACTTAAAACAGTTTGGAAGAAAGGGTTTGGAAAAGTTGAATCTTTTGGTTTATTACAACAAGCAATAAATACATTACAGAGTTCAGTTTAATGGGGTGTACAAGAAAACTCTGACATAAGACACCAGGTCCAGGGTCTATAAGTGGAGTTTAGGTTCAGACAAACACCAACAAGCAAACTCTCTCTCCTGAAATGACATGAGCACAGAAAAGCTGTGAAAACAAGCCGGCGATGAGGTTTGATTACCAGCCTGCAGCAAAGTTAACCCTGGACACGATACCACATGTCAGCAGATGGCAGGGCAACTGGTTACACAACCTCTGCTGGCTTTGTAGTGGTAAACCCACCCAGCCACACGAGTGAGGCTGTGGGACGCTGATGTAAAGAAGCCTTCGAGTAATCTCTGCAGGACTAATTGCAGTCTGAGGAGGAACATATCCCACAGATTGATTAGAAACCAGCTGATACCCTCAGCAGCAGCACCTCCATCAGACAGGACAACCGTTTCTCTGTGACAAACTGCTCAACCTGCATACACGTGGATACTTAATGACACTGAAAATGTAAATGAATAAAGGCTTGAACTGGATTTTCCTCAGGGGAAAAAGTGCTTTAGTGTCTATTTGATTTTGGTCAGAGCTGCAGCTCTTCTCTCTGTGTTCTGGAACAAGGCTCGGATCAGATTCTTCACCTCGGAACTGGAGAACTCTAACGCCAGCGGACCTTTACCGTCAGCCCACCTGTGGAGAGGAATCACAATCAGCCAATCACACGCAGCCACTGGGGCGGGGGTGCCAAAGTGTGTTTGCTCATCATGAGGTACACTACTAACATGACAAAACTGTTGTTTAACGCCTTCTTTGGCAGTGTACTCATTAGAAAATAATGAACTAACTGATGATCAATGGAATATTTTTTCCTTTACCTGTCAACTATCTCCTGCAGGTTGGCCCTCAGCACGATGACCAGCTCCTTGAAGGTACTCCACTTCTTCACATAGAGAGGAACTTCCTCCTGATATTTCTTGTTCTTGTTCTCTTCAGCCAGAGGAATGAAGACCAGCGGACCCTCCTCGATGATGTTCTGGCACAGAGTGTGGAGGTGCTCCCCATCCTCAGAGGAAATATCCTGTGCATTGGCAGGTCACGCATAACTTAATGTGGACTTTGAGTGTGCAGCAGATGGTCTTGGGCATTTTACGCATCCAACACAAATCAAGCAATCAGAATCCAATTACTGACTGAATTATTCTGTGGAAATTAAACAATGCTAAATTTGTCATCTTAGACTGCAGATTCAACCCTCCTCCGGCCATTTCACTTATTCATTTTTGCCGGCCACTGACTCTTTTATCATTTGAATTCCGGCTTTTATTTAAGAATTTACTGGATGTGTCGTTCCCCGCCTGGACCGCACAAAATTTCCATGTCTGTGCTGAGGGGCCATAATTAAAAAAACAAAAAACAAAACAACAACATACAAACCCACAAACCTCCAGCATCATGATTTTGGCAATGATTTCTGTGATGGCTGTGTTGAGGAGGTTGCCCATAGCTTTGCAAAAGATGCTGACAGGCAGGACATCCTGCCACACTGTGCCCAACTGCTTCAACTGATGGATGACCTGCAATCAGTCAAACAGATGATCTCTGTCAGAGTGAGACAAAGTGCATGGATAAAAAAGAATAAAAAACAAAACACAAACGACCAGCTGAAATTATTATATTTAGTTTTTATATTTCAGGTCTTTCCTCTCACCTGTCTTACTGCTTTGCTGGCTGCAATGTAGTTGTCTTCGTCATCCAGGTTGCAGAAGTTGTGAGCGGTGGAAAGTCTCTCCAACAGCTCAGCTCTCTGGACGTTCATCTGTGCTAAGAAGCAGCGGGCACCTCGAGGAAAAAGACACAAAGGTGTTCAGCGCATCTCAAGGCGACCTGCACATCCGATATGAGGCGGAAACTGTGGCCCAATAATGTGCAACACATGGTGACTTTGGTGTCATTTTCAATGAAATCAAATCAATTATCGAACTTCTTGCTTACCCAGTTTTCTGAATCCGGGCACCATGTCAACAAATGTTGCGATGCCTTCGCTGTGGGGCTGCGGCAGGTGAGCTTTGAAATGGTGGCCCAGGGTGAGCAAGTGGTGGGCCAGGTACATGCAGTTGTTGTGCTGGATGGCAGCCAGGTGAGGGAACTTGAGCAGGTTCTCTCTGGATGGAGTAGCAGTGAAACAAAAGACAACCGCTGACACCTTCTGGGGAAGCGTGCTGGTTTGAGCTGCTATGAGTTACACGACAGAAACATCCTTACTTGTGGTAAGTCGGTACGACGTCGTAGAACAGCTGGAAGATGTTTCTCACGGTGAAGAAGAGCTGCAACGCACTGTGAAGAACGACAGGAAGACTGATTGTATTTTACAACAAATATTCACTGATGATGTTCTCACAAGCCTCAGCTCTCTCTGCAAAGTGGCCTAATAAAAACACTGCAGCATTCAGGGACATGCTTAGGAGTTTAAAGGTTAGCATCCACACAGTAGTTGGATACAGAAGATAAGTCTGAGCGCTGTAGAATACCAATAGGTGGAGCTTCCAACAGCTTCACACAGGGTGTTGAGTGCGAGATCCATCAGCTGCTGCACTGACTCGCTGATGCGACAGGCTGGCAGACACATACTGCAGGCGGACAGCTGCTTTGTGTTCTCCATCGTCATTATCTCTTCCTTTTTAATGTCTTGCTTCACCTTCACCTCTGAACCCGGAGCAGGCAGCTTGGGAAGACGCAGCTTGTAGTCTGGTGTGATCTGACAGAGGGAGACAGAAAAAAATGGAAGCACTTAAAGTTGAAATTTCACTGAAAAAAACAGCTAAACTTAACGGCAAAGTAAATCAGCACCCTCCAGCTCACGCATACTTTGACTGTGTTGTGCATCTTGGAGGTCATGAGTTTGCGGGCAGCCACGATGACGTCTTTGCACTTCTTGCTGGCAAAGTGACAGTTGACATCTCTGGCATATTTGAGCAGGTCTGTGGAATCGCCCTGCAGAAACTCCATCTGCTTCAGGGACTTCTCAAACTCCTCAGTCTCCTTGATCACCTTGAACACAAATATACTCAGTAAAAATGTGATTCTGATCAACACACATTAACTCGTCTGCAAGTAATAACAGAGAACCACTGAAAAAAGCGTATGCGTAACCCCCGTATATTTTATGTCTGCTTTACTTTCATCACATTATGCAAACTGCTTATAGGTCCATACAGTGTTGTATTTCTCCAGCTGGCTGCTGTTGGTGGGGATGGAGTAGAGCAGACACTCATGGATGATGCATTGAGAAATATCCTGCCATATCAGCTCCCCCAAGATGGCCGACAGCTTTTTATCACCAATGGACACATCTGAAAAATAAGAGAACAGGCGACTTTCATTTCTCAGGCCCACTGTGTTATAACAGAGTTTACGGTTAGCGTGGGTAATGCACACAGCTCTACTGATCTGACTGCTTTGAGATGAGCACCCTAAATTACACCTCATCACCCACCAAGTTGTGGACAGCCTCTAAATCACAGTGACGTGGAGCAGTCTCATGATTTCTACATGGGTCAGCCATACTGTACCTAGCAGGTGTGTATGAAGCGTCTTAAGCACCAGGAGCAGTTTGCTGTAGACTTGTGAAGGAGTGGATCTCTCTTCTTGACTCTCCTCCAAACACTGTAAGGCCAGGATGATTCCCTCATCCGGCTGCTCTGTTACTGTCACCGACAGCGACGGGTAAATCACCAACGGCTTCAACATGTTCTTCAACAGCACCTGACCTGCACGGCAGCAGCACAAACGCTGTGATTTACAGCTAGCTTATATCAGCTCAGTGCAAATACTTTGGTGGAAATGCACACATCAGCCGGTAAGTTGCAAGATACTGTGGTATGGTTATGAAAACATGTCTAGCAGATTATGAAAGTTCTGCACATTTAAGTGGCAGTCGCATTGCTTGCTCTTACTGAAGAGTTTGATCTTGTTCTGGAGGTCTCCCTGGATGGCCAGAGCTTGCAGGACGCAGCGCAGCAGTGCAGGTGGTTTTGGTTCACCGTCCTTACTGCCAGCTTGGCTCAGGTTCAGCTCCACCTTCAGGAAGGACTTCAGACCTGCAGGGTCTGGTGACACACATCCAACAGACTGTATAAATGGCTCTTGCTCAGATGAAACATGATGTAGACAAAACAAGAAAAGCTAACGCAGTGAACGTTTACAAGTAGCAAATGTTTAAACTCAGCAAACCATCGAATGGACTGCAGTTTACAAAGCTGAGTACCACATCTAACTCACATATTGAAAAATAAAAAAAATCAACCAGTTTTCTGAGGCACTTTTACCCTTTGAAGAGGGTAATCTCCAAATGACAAGGCGCTTCCATTCGTCTCCCAGGTGGTAAATTAAGTTTTCTCTCTGCACCGTCAACTCAGAGCTGAGAGCACTGAGCAGCGGCAGCTGGGAAGTCTTCCAGTCCTTCAGGGAAGCCACACTGGCTTTTGCCTGGGAAACATAATATTATTATCAATCAGTACATTATCATGCAGAATTTTACATTAAGAAATTCACTGCACATACAGAAGGATCTGAATTAGCCTCTTTAGTGTGTCATAATGTCAGTTTTCATTAAACTGCCCAATCCTAGTTCAGAGTAGAAGAAAGGCTGAGTGGACCTGATGTAGGCAGTTCTTACGTGTTCCAGTCTGTTGGCTGCATCAACATATTTCTTGTCCAGTAAAGCTTTATTGAACTCCTCCATTGCATTGTGAAACTGAGGCACACAGAAGATACAACAACCACAGAAGCATTCAAACATGTAAGTCATAGACGCTCAAACAACAAGTTTCTGTCCTAAGACATTTCAGAGAGCAAGAATTTTGGCCAACATAAACCTAATGTGTTTCTTTTTTCAGGACAATTCATATTTAATGGCTTTCAATATGAACTCATTAGAAAAATGTGCAGAATTACAATCAGTTTTTCCTCAAGAAAGTGACAATAAAAATCCTTAGGATTTCATTATTGGAGCCACATGGAAACTCCTTGACACGATTAATTTGTGATTACATTTTACTTTAAAAATCGTGTTGTACCTCCTTTAGGTGTCCAAGCATTGTTATGACGACAGTATTTTTTTCCAGCTGCTGCTTGAGCTTTGCATACTCGGTCACAGCCACGTGGATGTTCTGCTGCACCTGTGTCCACATGCACAAACAGCAAACAGTTAAAAACTACAGCACTGCTGTAAATCTGCCCATATGTTCTGCCGTTTCAGGAGACGTGACTTAACTATCGCTAACAACAGTCAAACATACCTCATTCTCAATGCAGTTTTTAAGGGCATCCATTTCTTTGGAGATCTCATCAACCTGTACCATTAGGTCCTCAGACGCTTGAAGACTAGGTAGGAAGTCAGTATACTTCTTATTTATCATGTCACACACTTCTTCCTGTGAAACAAAAAAAGAAATAAGAGTCAATAAACAGTAATGACATACTCCTACTGCTTTAAGTCCAGAGCACAACCGCTTGCAGTTCGTTATACTGTTTATCATGAATTGCTGAATGCTTTCATGCAACAAATATGGCTGATTAAGTTGACTGAAGAACAATGTTTACACAGGAACAAACAAAAACAAAAAACTACATCAACGAGACACATTGACAAGATGTAATTCTAATAAATGATGATGAATCACAGCTAAATTAGGTTTAAAACAAATAAAAACAAACAAAATCATCATTCATGATTGATGATTGGTCTTAAAATTGTTGCCACTGTTCTGTTGATCAATCACTTTCAGTACTACTAAACCCACTGAGGAACACTCAAGGAAAACTCAATCAATCATTCAAAAATCACTTGGTGACTAACTGTTAGCAAAAAACTTAAATCAGTAAAACTCTGCTTTAGCAACTGATCTGCTGCCTGCTTGTTTGTAGTTTTCATTTATTTGACTAATGGGCTTCCATTTACGTCATTCAACATTACTAACTTAGTTTTACTTCTTCTTACTATTTTTTTAGTTGTTTTTATTTCTGGCTCAAGCCTAATGTCTCAATGGATAGCTGAGAATCGTTTAAACATTTACTTTGTCCTTGACGTTTGAGTAAACTGTCAAACAGCAATGGAGTAAGGTTGTTAATTTGACTATTCAGAAGCACTCATGGTAAAGCAAACTACTGTAAAACAACACTAGTAACGTTACTGAAAATATAAAGCTTTTTTAAAGGTTTCAAATACGCCATAACGTTGTACAGTTTCAAAATGATTAATATAAGAGAGCCACGTATCCCGCTGTCACCGCTCAGTCTGCACCACATACGGCTAGCCAGGTTGGATGTTGTTAATTGCTCTGAGTGCACAAAATAACCTACATGGACAGTCCGCTCTGTATTAGCTGATAGCTTGGCAGCTTATTTGCAGCTAAATGTTATTTCAGGGAGCGCCGTAAAAGTCTGGCTAACGAAAGAAGAAACAGTGAAGTTTCTTATCTTTCGGTGTTAGCGGTAACTGCTAAGGCTAACGGATTCAAACTTTACTTAGCGTAGCTAATGCTACGCTAGCTGGTTGGTTACCTTTGTATCTTCCACCTTACGCGACATTTTACTTATTTTACCGGACAGGTCCTCTTTCTCCAGTTTGCCAGAGCTGGCGAGCACTTCAGTCACAAACGACGCCATGCTTTACAATATGTTATAATGTTTTACAAAACTGTGACAGCTCAGCAACAACAACCCAGGACCCGCCAGGTAGTCTGATTGGTTCCGATGGAGATGTCGGCGACTGAACCCGCCTCTCCGGCGTTCTTCTTCGTTTTGTAATTGCTGACAAATTGCTGCCATATTGTACCATTACTGCCACCAAATGTTACAGGAGCTTTAAACCTGCCTGGTGTAATATCAGCACTGTAGCAACCAAAAACACAACATTACGTTTGATGTTCCTGAGAAGGCATATGATTAACTAAAACAATCGGTTTTAAATAAACTAAGATTTTTTCGTTGCCTGCTCCTTACTCCAGTTCGATAGGTGGCGCTAATGCTTGAGTAAGCTGATTCGCGAACTACCACAATAGACAAACAAAAAGAGGAAGGACGGTCGCATCTCTATGGCAACGACAACTATCCGTATATTATGCGTTTGTTTGATTTAAGGCTTATTAACTTCTCGTGGGAGCTGTTACTTACGATATCAGCTGTTTCTTCGTTAACGTTAGTGTCGCTTACATTTTCAAACGCTGCAAGCGGTCAAACAAAGAAGAAAATCAACCCGACAACGCAAAAGACAAAAAATAGCTGCTCTAACCGTGGCTCCCCCAGCTCCAGCTAACGAAAGGTGCTAATTAGCAAAGCCAACACCGTGTCGTGAATGTTTGCTACTTACTAAATATTAATGGCAGACTGTTGGAACACAGACACCGGGGACGCTGTTTTTCGGACCCGGGATGTTGTCAAAAACTTGAAAATAAAGTAAGTAAGTCATAACGTCAACATTAGCTTAGCTGCAAAACTCCAATGAGCTAACATTACTCATGAGTGGATTTTCAGTGTGGACCACGTGAGTTCAGCATATGGATCTGCTCCTGCACGCTTTGTGGACAGTTTTCCCAGTCCAGTCTCAGGACACGTTGTTTGAACAAGACATCCGTTTGTTTCTCCGCTTTAGGGTGCGTATAGAGAGGGTGACCTCCACAGCAGCCTTATCTCAGCATCTGCAGCAGCAGGTTCTGTCCCAGCGGGACAGAGGAGCTATTGAGCTGAAAACCCTCACCTCACAAGGCCAAACAGGTAGCACTTACACTGCTGGCTTGAACTCACATATTGCACCAACTGCATCAATTTGCATCCTTTGCTCGATCTTTAGTAAACATTCAGAACTTCTATTTTTCCCCTCTTGACTTTCAAACGTGTCAGAACTCTTTGGTTTAACTGTCTTGCTGAGCAACTGCTAACTAAGAGCAGGTACCTTTCCCTTTAGAATACACTGGGCTTACAGTGTGTCTTGACTGTGGACACGCATAGTGAGCAGTAATATATTCCATCAAACACCGAAAAGAACAAAGGAAGGCAACTGGCATTTTGTGTAACTTTAAATTTAAACATGCAGACATGTTTAAGGGAGGATGTTTTCTTCAAAGCTTATTTTAATTAACTTGGCTTCTCTGTTACTCTCTCAGCAGGTGACAATGAGGAGGAGCTGGTGGTGGGATGGCAAGAGAAATTCTTCAGTCAGGTAGGACTTTAGTTTTTTCTGCCTTCATTCTGAACGTGTGGGTCCATAGTGTAGTGGTTATCATGTCTGCTTTACACGCAGAAGGTCCTGGGTTCAAGCCCCAGTGGGACTACAGAATTTCTGTGTACGTAAAGATATTTTAACAAATAAAGGGTTTAAAAAGTTAATAGTGATGGTAAACTTCCTTTAGCATTAGATTTAAAAGAACTCAGTGGTAAAGTTTAAGTTAATTTTTCTTTTATTGCAGTACTTTTCCTTGCAAAGATCTAAATTTATCTCTGTTTGTCCTGTTTATGAACCCCTCCTCCACACAATGTCACTCGTCTGTGGTCCCAGTATGAGATGGAGCTGTTCCAGAATGAGGCAGCATGTCAGACCCCCCTGGACCGTCAGTATCACGCCGAAGTCAAGGCCCTGAACAAGGCCAAGGGTCGACGAAATTGCAGGATTTTCACATACACTGATCACGACCGCTACACCAACTGTCTTCCGTTCCACCAACTGGTAGGTTATGTGGCATCCTGCAATGTCGATGAAATCATCCAGTAATTAACATCAGAGCGTCATACTTGTCATGAAGTATGTTTAAATAATACACAGCAGCAATAGCTCGAGACTGAAAATCATGTCAGTGTAGCTCAGTGTGTCCTTCTGTTTTTCTTACCACCATGTTCACATCTGACCAGACTGGCTTAATTGCTGTAACAGTTAAATCTTCTTTTGAGAATAACATGCATATTTTGTTGAGTCAATATGGAAATTCATACCTGACAAACACATCAGGAGAACTCGAAAGTAAAGTCTAAAAAGTTAAAAGGACTCAAATTTCTTAGTTAAAATGAATGTGAAAGTACAAATTGTTCAATTCTCACCTGTAATTTTTTTTTAAGAAGCTTGTTGTTTTTGATCCTGACAGCCGTACTCCACTGAGCTACTGAACACAACCAAATCCAGCCCCACATTCCTGGCTGAAAGGATGGCCAGCGTGAGACACAGACGGCAGGACAGACGCACCATGTAGGTGAAGCAGCAGCTCACATATGTAAAAGGACTGACATCCCAGTGTCCTCTGGGGAAATACTGTAATCTGTTTACCAGTTCATTTGCCAATTAGTCAGAACTAATTTTCTGACTGAAATGTGCACCAAATTGTATAGATTCAGTTTGGTTAGGATCAAATTTCAATAAGAAGCTTTTATCTAAATGATGCTTATTAATCCTCAAAGACAATACTTGGAGAGTTTTTAACCGACCACATGACAGGATGATCTGGCATATTTTTCAGAGACTGTAGTATCCCTAAGTCCAGGATCATCAACTGGGAGCCCACAGAGGAGTTTGTGAAGGGCCGTCATGTAGTGAATAATACCATGCAGACCATGCACATCATGGGAGACCTGAGTCCCCCTGGAAGGTAAGACAGTTAACACAAAACCCCTATTTCCATTCTGTCCTTATTGCCCCTCGAGGGGATCCTGACTTTCAGCGTGACAAAAACAGACACATAAAAACAGGCTCATCTGTCAGTTTACACATACTATTAGCCTGAATGTCAGTACCAGGTAGAAATGATCTTTAAAACGCAGCAAACGGTGTAAAAGTTTCTCTTCTTACATTTAAGAGATGAGTCTTACAGTTCAGAAATTGACTACATGAAGCAGCCTTTTGCAATTAGCAGATGTCACTGACAGTGTGAATTAATATCTAACTGTGGATGTTGTGTGGTTCACTTTGGCTTTTTTCTGTGCATTTGCTTTCTCAGGCTGGGCCAGAAAGAGAATGAATGTTTACTGGTAACAATAAAAGCAGATGGCAGTGGAACAGTCATTGTAAAGCCTGACTTCAACAAAGGCAAAGAGCCTTACAGGCAAGTTCACAGCATGTCTGGTGACCGCGTCAAGCTCTGGGACTGACGGATGCCATATTGCATAAATGGGATTTAAAACAACTGCGTGACCTGCTGAAGCTGTCCGGTGAACCACATCAACAGCTCAAAGTCCACCGCTTGGACCTGACTTGGGTCTTGTATGTATTTTGTGTCTGCTGCTGTGCAGGATTGTGACAGGTGGGGAGAAGAGAGAAGTTTGGCGTCTCACTGTGGAGAATGTATCCACAGCCATGAAACAAGAGGAAAAGGAGAGGGAGCAGAACATGTACAAAGATGTGAGTTCATCTCTGTCACATTTCCTACAGAGTAAAGCTTTTCATCTACTTTCCATCACTTTGTTTTTCTCAAAAAACTGTAAAAGTAATGAAAAGTTATCTCTTCCTGCACATCCGATTCGAATCATCAGCTCGTCATCAAGTAGTCATTCAATTTGAATCAGGTGTGTTAGAGCAGGACCAGGACAGTTTAGAGACCGAGATTTTAAAGAAATTACATTAAGACGTTTTAGATGGCTATGGTCCTGCTATACTGGTGGACTCTCATGTATTTGTGCTGACCCAATGTGAACCCACCTCCAACTTTTTTCTCTGGGTAGCTCAACACGATCAAAATGTCAAGGCTGTGAGTTCAAGATGATGCAGAGTGGACACCTTTTATCTCCTCAGGCATTGTGCTGTATTACTTTTATTTCCTCTCCTCCTCTTCCTCCTTAAACGCCTGTTCTCGACTCAGTGCTGAACACAGCAGCGGAAATGTTCATATTATTTTGTTCTCTGTTTTCAAGCTGTATGTACGACACAAGGAGTACCTCAACAGCCTCGTTGGACAGGACTTTGAAATGGTAAGTCATCTGACAAATTACCGTCGTATTCACATTTCACAGATATTCACTGGACTGTCATGTATAACAACAGCAAGCAGCAAATCCTCACATTCCAGAAGCTGGAACCAACTCATTTGACATTTATGCTTGAAAAATGTGCTTTTAAGTCACAAAATATAACTGGACTAAAAACAAAATGTTAAGTTGGCGAACTACCACTTTTCATGTTGGTCTGTTTGGCAAAGGCTTTTGCTGACACTTAATGTGTCTCCCTCAGCCTCCTGTAGGTGTTCTGCGTTACCTGATGAATGGAGAGATTGGTGAGTCGGAGAGCTGTGGTCATTTCTACTGTGAATATTTTTAAAATGCTTTCTTATTGGGTTATGGTAATGTCCTTCTTCCCTCTGCCCAGTCTCGGCCAAAGGTTTTGAGTATGATAACTTATACATCCACTTCTTCATGGAACTGCCCAACAGTAAGTCATATAAAATATGAGACAGTTTACACTGTGATAATTCAGTGTTGTTGGGTCCTTTTCGATCAGTTAAACAAAAATAAGAGTAACACTTTAACTTGTAGTATTCTCATTTGTTTTAAGATTGGTCCAGCTTGCCGTTTCAGTGTCTGTCAGGGGTTAC
Source organism: Scatophagus argus (assembly GCF_020382885.2). Lineage (NCBI taxonomy): Eukaryota > Metazoa > Chordata > Actinopteri > Scatophagidae > Scatophagus > Scatophagus argus. Next base: position 21,891,222 of record NC_058506.1, on the reverse strand, counting down.
CCAGACCTGCCGGACCAGAACATCAGGGAAGGTGCGTATACTGTGGATTAACTGGAGAAAAGCTTCAGAGCGTCGCTGCTGAGATTTGTTAAACCGTCAGCATTTTCTCTGCCAACAGGACAGTGTAGCTTTCTTCAGTTACCCCTTCAGCTTTGAGGCTTTCTACATGTGTGAAAAAGAGAGCGAAGGTTAGTATCAGCCATAGGATGCTCTGTCTAAAGAATGTGTTTTATGTATCAGTGTAATATTAGTGATTTTGTTGATTTTGGTGACGCTCTACTCCATTTCAGAGATTAGACTGGTGAGTTTTGTCTGTATTTCAGAGTCAATTCCCCAGTGGCCGGTGCTCTACTTTAAGGTTCTTTCTCTGGACTCATGGCAGCGCTATCGAACTGAAGGCTACGGCTACCTGCTTTTTCCTGCCATGCCTGGTATGCTGTGCAAAGCTATTGAGTTACAGTTAGGACTGCAGCAAATGGCTATTTGCATTAGTCATTAATCTGCTAATTATTATCTTGATTCATCAATCTGTTATTTTCACAGAAAATGTCAGAACACACTGCAACTGCCAACATAAAGCAGTAATTTAGGGGGTTGAGTGCCTTGCTCAAGGGCACATCAGCCAGCTAATGGTTATTAATCACTCCATCACACCCAAATCTTTCCTGACAGTCTGGGCAGGAAATAATTGGTGAATGATTGGTTGTGGCTTCAGAACAAAAGTACAAAAGAAAATGTAAAGTATATGCTGAACTTGCCTTTAAAACATATTTTATAAATTAAGGGCTGCCTTATTTGCCCACATTTTGTTTATGTGTGTGTGTGCTGTTGTGTGTCAGGTAAACATACAGTAACATGCCATACATGGAGACCCCTTCAGACAGGGACGGTCTCTGCACTGAGGCGCTTCTTTATTGGAGGATCTCCGGAGCTTGAAGACCACAGCTACGTCAGGATACCAGGGACCTTCAAGGTGGAAGCTCTCCAGAGATGATGAGCGGATATGAACAACTTAAGCTCATCATCTTGTCTTTTTTGCCACTCCATTCCATTATCCATTCAAATTCATCTGCTTAATATTAATCAAAAAACCCAAAATAGAAATTACTTAAACTGCAGGGAGTTTTCTTGTATATAAACACAGTTCTGGTTATATTCAGTTTTTGTCACAAACACACACTGGTATGTTTTGGTGTACATTTCCCTCCTTTTGCAACACTAATTTTGTCTCCTTCCATAAATGGCTGCAGGGAGAGAGGCTGAGTCGCTTTGGCTTCTGCACCGAAACCACAGGAAGCGTCACCTTTAATTTGCACTGCGTCCAGCAATCCAGGTAGGCGCCGGGTGGATTCGACCACATCATGGTGCGCCCAGCACTGAATGGAAGAAAAAGATCATTACGTTCATGTGACTGATTCGCTTGGATCTACACTGTTCGAGATTTATTATTAGGTCAGGATGCATAGATTGGTTTCACTACAACATCTGCAAAATCACACTCGTCTCCATCAGCACAGGGAATCATTATAAGCTGCTCTTTCTGAATCAGTTAACTTAGCAGACTAGAACAATATACCGTATGCACAAGATGTTAAAGTCAGAAGTGAAATTCAGGCTACGTCCACAGACGTATTGACATATTGATTAAAGCAGAAGATGAACAGAACATGAAAAGTCTGATAGAATTGTTAACATGGTTACACAAAGGTGACTCACAGGCCTTGAATATGTCAGGGTGTGGAAATTATTGCACACATCAGTACTGGTTTTGTGTTCTAATGAATATTTCATTTCTTGACATAATTGATCTCCCCATTGAATGATTTAATTCTCTGTACAGTAGCTGTGCAGTGTGGTTTAAGGTCTCCATGTTGTCTGTGCTTCAGGGCCTTTGTTGATGCCAACATGTTGAAGAAGAGGAGGCAGAAAGTTTTCGACCAGCTGGGAGGATTTAGTCAGCAAGGAGCTGTTGGTACCATCCTGGGTACTAATGACACGCACTTGGAGTTTAGTTTCATCCTGTCGATTAAAAATGTGTGTATTTATATTTAATTTCTCTGTCAGAGGCCTTCCAGAGAGCCAGGAGAAAGATGCAAGAGGCTCGAGAAACTCTTCCCCGAGATCTCATCAGCACCACCTCCCAGCTTCAGATTGAATCCTCTGCATAGATGTGAAAAACCGTGAAGAACTGTCACTCTGCCAGACATACTGTTTTGAGTCTGAGAATAGAAGCAACATGACCAGCAAGTGTATACCAGTTTCCGGTTAAAATATTGCACAATTACTGATAACATAGCAAGATTATATATGGCAACATATGCTGAGAATTGTCTTTTAGGAGAGGATATAATTGAAGTTTGAAACTTAATTGAAATGATCTTAAACTCAAACAGGTCTGCTTTACTTAAAGTTGTACTCACATCACTCTATACTTCTAGCTCCGTAAATTTAGGAGCAACACAATTGCAACAATTAAGATTTTAAATGAAGACTCACACAGGCTTTCAACATGAAGGAAGGCAAGATGTCTGGCCCTGTGAGTATCGGAGCTCTGCTTCAGGCGGACCTCCGGGAGGACGCTGCTCACCGGGACGACGGCTTGTGTGTTGTCGGTGTTTTTGGTAAAAGTAATATGCAGTCCGGACCGCCCAAAGAGTCTCTTATCAATATTCTGGCGGACAAGCACATCTTCCCGCTGTTCGACGGTCCGGAGGACGGCGGCACCGCCGACAGCCACATCCAGGCTTTCTACAACCGGGAGAGTCAGGTGCTGTACCTGCTGCTCTCCTCCGTCTGCGACAGCCGGCAGCTGCTGCGGGCCTGCCAGTCTCTCAGCGCCGGCACCAGCCACTCCGACGCCCACGACTTCTGGAAAGGCCTGGACAGACAGCACTGCCTGCACCTGCTCTTCATGTTCTCCGTGTGCCACGTTCTGCTGCTCGTCCACCCAAATCAGACCTTCGATGTGGCCTATGACCGGCTCTTCAGAGCCCTGGACGCCCTGCGACAGAAGGTCCTGCCTCTGATCCGAGCTGCCATCAAAGACTGGCTGGTGCCCTTGACATATAAAACTCAAGAGGTCTCTAATTACTGTTTAATTGTAAGGTTTATCCAAGTTGTATGCAGACTCTAATCAAAGAAGTGTACCGTTCAGATTTTCCTATCCATGATGTTTATGCCAGTTATTTCCAGGTATTACATTTTGACTGGAGAAAATTAAAATTCAAGATGTTGTCAATGTGGCTTTGATCTGTTGTGTTTATAACTTAAGATATCTAACTCAGCAAGTCTTAACATATCTTCATTTCCTCACATCTGAATCTGTTCTGAATTTGCTTCATTATAGCAGGGTGATGTAAAATATTACACCTCGAACCCTAAGTGCTTATTATTGTGCTCTTGCTGAATTACTGTGTGTCGGTTCCTCTCAGGCAGTTCTCATGTAAAGCACTAATCACGCATTTAATTAGTTAGCTAATTATTTGTGTTATTTACGGATGGCTTTCCACTGAAATAAATGATTCCCCTTTTTGCTGGGAACTCTCCAAGAACCCCATCTAGGTCTCCTGTGAGTCCCAAGAGCCCAGTTTGAAAACCACTGTTTTCAGTGATAGAAAATGAATGCATACCAATCTGGGGGGCAAATATTTAGATCTGTAACATAATCTATCTGCATGCATTCTCACTAAGTGTAAAGTAGGCCCATCGCTAAAAACGGCACCATTTAAAATTAGCTGACAAACCAGTTCGATACTGCTGGAGGTAGCAGCATGCAGTGGTCATGCTTTTAGCATGTCTGTTGAACAGAACTCTCTTTCACCCTCTCTCCCGGACAATAGACTCTGAGATACACTGACGTTGAGATGCAGAGCAAGAAGATTTGGACTTCACATTTCTAAAAACAATATGGAGCCATCTTCACACTTGAAATATACAACAATGAACAACAATATACAACAACAAAACAACTATGCGATATCTGCTGCTCCCTGCTGCCACAGAAGTCACCCATGATTTTCTAAAATAAAATTTAACAAAACTGACAAAGCTAGTTACCGTTACTTTATTTATTTTTGTTGTTGTTTCTTAACAAAATTAGTCACAAAGCTTTGACTTCAAAGTAAAGAGTTTCTTAAATTAATAGACTGATTAGATAGCGTAATGTTATTTGTCTTCTATTGTGGTGTATAATTGCATTTGGAGTCCAGATTATCGGGAGACGTTTTTTCTGAAGTTTTCATACGACAGTATCATTTTAACCAATAGCGAGCTTCCCATGTTAGCCCGACAACCAATCGGATTCAGCAGCAGTTTCCCGCCGTGTAAGTGAGTATAAAATGCTACGCCCGGCAAAAATACCCCCAGTTACTTCTTGCACTTCACCGCTGCAGTCTGTATTGTAAGCGCGTAACATAGACTCTTCCTTTTCTTCATTAAAACTCGCACCGACTAGATGGGAAAAATGGTGAGTATTAAAATATCACGTTTATCATTCATTATGTGTTGATATAAACAATGCCGAAGCATTAATTTCAGCTTAAGTAGACATTTAAGCTAACAGTTTTAGAAGTAGCGTTAGCTGTCTGTATTTTAGCTGTCCTATAAACAAAACGTGATGAACGAGATGAACGACCGGTTAACCAAACTTCATCTTCTATGGGTCATATTAACTGAATCTTTGGTAAATTAAGCATAAGTGGACGGGCACAAGCCAAATTCAGGTTCAGTCAGATCTGCCTTTTCCCGCTTCTCCTGTCGATGCGGGTTGACCCGGATGAAACGTTTGAAGGAATATGGCCTTGTGAAATGTCAACTGTTACTTTTGTACGAAAGTCTTAAAAACTAGCAGTTTTGATGTGACTTCTTTCTTTTTTCTCAACATTTTTGTTTTTTCTTTTAAATGGTGGATCAGTTGGCCATATTGCTCACTCAGCCGAAGTGAAAAGTAGTGATGTAGCTTAACTGCTCCCCCTCCCCCAGCTCAACCGACACATACAGACGCTCACTGACAGTGTTACTGTGAAGAGGTACTGAAGTTCTGGCTTGGAAGATTTTAACTTGGAGGTGGAAGATTACTTAATTGTTATTAAAATTTTATTTTACGTTTGTCAAAACACTGTTCAAATCTCAACAATCGCCTGACATGTAATGTGTTATCAGGTGACTTTAGTCATGATCTGTTATCTGGTTCTTCACCAAAGAGAACCCTTTACATCTCATGATGAGCAATCTGCAGTTTCAGATTGTTTAAGCTTATACAAGCCGTTCCAAAGCTTTTTCCCCCCATAATTCCTTAACAGCTTCTAAAATACTTTTCCCTTTCTCCAGCGTGAGTGTATCTCAGTGCACGTTGGTCAGGCTGGCGTACAGATCGGCAATGCCTGCTGGGAGCTTTACTGCCTGGAACATGGGATCCAGCCGGATGGACAGATGCCCAGTGACAAGACCATTGGAGGAGGAGATGACTCCTTCAGCACCTTCTTCAGTCAGACGGGAGCTGGAAAGCATGTCCCCAGAGCTGTTTTTGTGGACCTGGAGCCCAGTGTCATTGGTAAACCATTGTTACATAAGCAAATATTATACTGAGTGTTTTCTCCTCAGTCAGTCAAACCCTCCTATAATTTATGCTAATCCCCTTTAGATGAGGTGCGCACTGGGACCTACCGCCAGCTGTTCCACCCCGAGCAGTTGATCACTGGCAAGGAGGATGCAGCCAACAACTACGCCCGTGGACACTACACCATCGGCAAAGAGCTCATTGACCTGGTTCTGGACAGGATCCGCAAACTGGTGGGTAAATTCAAAGCAGGACAAGTTGAAAATTCAGCTTCAGAATGTGAAATTAAATATTAATCATTGCCTCTCCCTCTGTGTCCACAGGCTGATCAGTGCACTGGTCTCCAGGGCTTCCTGATTTTCCACAGCTTTGGAGGTGGCACCGGCTCCGGTTTCACCTCTCTGCTGATGGAGCGTCTGTCTGTGGACTACGGCAAGAAGTCCAAGCTGGAGTTCTCCGTCTACCCAGCTCCCCAGGTGTCCACTGCTGTGGTGGAGCCCTACAACTCCATCCTGACCACCCACACCACCCTGGAACACTCTGACTGTGCCTTCATGGTGGATAACGAGGCCATCTACGATATCTGCTGTAGGAACCTCGACATCGAGCGTCCCACTTACACCAACCTGAACAGGCTGATCAGCCAGGTTGTGTCCTCCATCACTGCCTCCCTTCGTTTCGACGGTGCCCTTAATGTCGATCTGACGGAGTTCCAGACCAATCTGGTGCCATATCCTCGTATCCACTTCCCTCTGGCCACCTACGCCCCCGTCATCTCTGCTGAGAAGGCTTACCACGAGCAGTTAACGGTGGCAGAGATCACCAACGCCTGCTTCGAGCCGGCCAACCAGATGGTGAAGTGCGACCCTCGCCACGGCAAGTACATGGCTTGCTGCCTTTTGTATCGTGGCGACGTGGTGCCCAAAGATGTGAATGCTGCCATCGCCACCATCAAGACCAAGCGCACCATCCAGTTTGTGGACTGGTGCCCCACTGGCTTCAAGGTTGGCATCAACTACCAGCCACCCACTGTAGTTCCTGGTGGAGACCTGGCCAAGGTCCAGAGGGCTGTGTGTATGCTGAACAACACCACTGCTATCGCAGAGGCCTGGGCTCGACTCGACCACAAGTTTGATCTGATGTACGCCAAGCGTGCCTTCGTTCACTGGTATGTGGGTGAGGGCATGGAGGAGGGAGAGTTCTCTGAGGCACGAGAGGACATGGCAGCTCTGGAGAAGGATTATGAGGAGGTCGGAGTCGACTCTGTTGAGGGTGAGGGAGAGGAAGAAGGAGAGGAGTATTAGACAGGCATACGTTTCTTTGTTAACTGAAAAAAGTTAAAGTTAAACTTTTTGAAAGTTTGGGCAAAACAGTGACACATTACTTGTTAATGAAAATATTTGTTGGTTACAGCACTTGTTGAGAGCTGTTTTTATGTTGGGTCTGAGTTTAAGACACGAGCAGTATTTGTGATGTCACAGAGGAAACAGATTGGCATTTATTCTTTGTAAAGATGTGTTGGGAGTTATAATAATTAGATAAATATGGATTTATGTGGTAATTATTAACAGTCCATTCTCTGTAATGTCTCACATTTTAATAAACGGTCACATTTTCAGGGTTTCAGTTTTTGGTTTCTTCTGTTTCTGAAAACAGATGTAACAATTGAATATTTTTAGATTTGCATTGTATTAGTTGGTCATTTCAAACACTAGAATTGTATTTGTGTTGTTGAGTTGTTTTTAAATGGAAAGTATCTCGTTTTTGTGCATTTCACAGCCACTTTAATTAAATGTTCAAATGTTTGTTGCCTGTTTTCAATAAATGTTACAGCAGAACATTCAAGTCTTGAGTGCAGGTCTTATTGTTTTATTTGTAATTTCCATACGTTAACATCCCGAGTACTACTTTCACCAAGATAAAGAAAATGTAATGGTCACCACGAGGTCAAGAGAGTGAAACAGACTGCGGATCACACGTTAGTTCACTTATCACTCGGTCAGGACATCACTGACAGCCCGGCCGAGACTTCCCTCTCGTGTTGCATTCAAAAGTATGGGAAATCGTAAAGCAACAATCAGTCACGCCAGAGATCCGTGGTATGTAAAACTCGATATTAATGTAGAAACACATTTCTTCTACGTGTGAACCTGAACGAAAATGGAAGCTGATTTGTCTGTCCAGATTCAATCGTTCAAGGATTGAGTGATGTGTCCGGCATTGACTGTAGTGCCCTGTTATGTATTCCGAGATGCAGATCATCGGAACTCTAACGGTGACGGTGCTGAAAGCACAGAAATCGATCGGGTTTGTCTTTGGGTCAACACATCCCGGAATGCAATACTTTTTAAGAATCTCAACACAATAGGGAAGTTGTCCCGTTTCCAATGACCGTGAATGTACCGTCTCAATCCATATTCTCCATCTTCCTCCAACTCGGCGAGGGACCAACCTGCGTCTTGCACCCACCGTAACATTTCCTTGCCGACATACTCATAATCAGGTATCTGGAATATTTTGGCGTTGAGAATTCCTTCATTTTTATCGCTGTTTCTTGTAATTTCGTGTCGATCATTCGGCTGGGCAGCTCATCATAAACGCTAACATAGATGCTGTCAGTAGCAATGGAAACTGGGCCGCTGATCACGACTCTGTTTGGATGTCAGATTTAAGTGTTAGTGCGATAACATTACAAATGACTTACCCGACTGGAAAAAACGCGCTGATGCCCGTTATCCAATAGTTGTTGGTTATGTTAGTTTGTCGTTATTGACTAGCTAGCATCGCTGGTCGAGAGGTAGCGTTAGCGCCAGTCGTTTTACTGTTCCATTTAACCTTAGCATGCAGTAAGCTAACGTGAACGTTAGCAAAGTGAAACTGCTGTGGTTCGGCTTAATTTAATTTCTAACTTCGATATCCTGACATCACACCGATCAGATTATCGGAAACATCATGACTAATTTAGGTTAAGCCGCGTTTCAACAGCGGAATGAATGAGATTAACACATAGCTTTAGCAGCTAATGCTGTAGTTGGTGTCAAACTCATGAAATTATTTATGGTGTAAGCTAGCAAATGGCGTTAATGCAATTTCAGCTGTATGAATGGCGGCAGGAGTAAGTTATGTTGACGTTACCTGAGCCACATTTACTTCACTCTGGAAACGGGAAATTGAGAGCATCTGTAATGATGGAATCAAGTGATCGTGCAAACCAGCTCTGAGAGGCAGCTTGAATACTGAACATTGAACAAGCTTGTGTGGAAACCTCGAAACGACAGTTAAACCAACGCCCTGTTGGATCTACGAGAAAATAAATCCACCGTAACGTCATGTTTTTATTTCCTGTCCGTTTGTTGTCCGTCTGTGAGGTGGAATGGGCACAATATAACAACATGATGTTTACATGAACTACACGATCAAAAGTGTGTACCTGAACGTTTCACCTATAAGCGATTGGTAAAAATTCCATTCAGATCCACGATTCCAGGTAAGCTGCTCCCCTTCGGCTGCAGCAACGTTTTGGAATTCAGCCCTGGCTCTCAGGTGGTGTTTCTGTTCAGCTCAGTGTTGTTGATGGGGTTAAGGTCAGGACTCTGTGCAGACCGATCAGGTTGTTCCAGCACAAATCGACCTGATTCATATCTCCAGACATGATGATTGCACAGCTCCACAGTCCAGCGTTTTACACCACTCCAACAGACATCTGTCACTGTGATCATTGTGATCTTAGGCTTGCACACCTCTGCTCCTCTATGGAAACCCATGTCACGAAGTTGTAGATAACTAGACTCAACTAAACTCAATAGTGGGGATTCCCACCAAGGATGTGAAATGTAATGCCTTTGGCGGTCCGGTTCTGCAAGCCTGTGTATTTTAGAACGTGAAGAACCGATGCTGGTCTGTCATGCACTTACTGCTGACTGCAGCAAACTTAGTCGAGCAGAAATCTGAGAGGATGATTTCTGTAATAAGATGGCATCCTGTGACGGTGCCACAATGAAAGTCACTGAGCTCCAAGCACAACCCATTCTACTGCATGTTTGTCAGAGGCGATTAGATGAATCCCTTCTACGTGTTAGGTTATACACCTGTTAACACTGTTTGAGGCAGCTGAATCCAGCGTATTTGCATACTTTTGGTCATACAGTGTGTTTCGTTACTATGCCACATGGTCAGAGAGTTCGGGGAGGATGGGATAGTAAAAACAAATGAGTATTGATTTAAGAAAGGGACTCTTGTAGTATGTGAAAAGGAAAACTGGAAATAGTTCAAGACAATCCTTATTAATGCTGATTTTTCTGTTTGCATGATTCTCCTTTTTTTGGTATAGACTTAAAGGATCACAATCATGACGGACTCCAAATATTTCACAACAAATAAAAAAGGTGAGTGATGAAAGAACTGGTGTTGAACTGTGAGATTGTGCTCTGAGAAGCCTTAACATTCAGTTTCCTTTAATGTCAGGTTCACACACTCGTTTTGTTTCGCACTGTCTGATGGTGTGTTTGAACTGTGCTGCTGTCAACACTCGCTGTGATTCATCTTCCAGGGGAGATCTTTGAACTGAAGGCCGAGCTCAACAATGAGAAGAAGGAGAAGAGAAAAGAGGCTGTGAAGAAGGTCATTGCTGCCATGACTGTTGGCAAGGATGTCAGGTGCCCTGTAAACTGATTTGTAAAGTTACCAATAATAAAAGACTAAAACACAAGGGGCAGGGTCCCCGTTTATTTTAGTCTTCAGAGTGACTTGTTTCTCACATCACTCACAATGTAAATATTATATGAAAGAGACACGCTTGTAGTCTCATTTTGCATACTTAACTCTTTCTTCTTTGCGTTCAGTTCATTATTTCCAGATGTGGTGAACTGCATGCAGACCGACAACCTGGAGCTGAAGAAGTTGGTTTACCTCTACTTAATGAACTATGCCAAGAGCCAGCCTGACATGGCCATCATGGCTGTCAACAGCTTTGTCAAGGCAAGGCCCCCCTTTCACCTTGGTGTAATACTGCCAGCATTTCCGAAACTGTGACGAACACTAAGCTAAAGCTAAAAAATGGCGTTTATTTTTCCTTGTCCACACTCAGATGAGAAAGCAGCCTTTTTAGATTTATTTATTCTCATTTTTATCAGCATTTTTGAATGATGAAAAGACAGATTTTTTTTTTTTTATTTAACAGCTGGGCTGTGGAGCTGACTGTGAGTCTCAGTTTCCCTGCAAAGCCAGAGAAATGAAATGTTTAAATTTGTTTATTGTCTTACCCTCCAGGATTGCGAGGACCCCAACCCTCTGATCAGGGCTCTGGCCGTCCGCACCATGGGCTGCATCCGGGTGGACAAGATCACCGAGTATCTGTGTGAGCCCCTGAGGAAGTGCCTGAAGGATGAGGACCCGTATGTGAGGAAGACGGCTGCCGTTTGTGTGGCCAAACTTCATGACATTAATGCCCAGATGGTGGAGGACCAGGGCTTCCTGGACTCATTGAGAGACCTCATTGCAGATTCAAATCCCATGGTGGGTGTCAGCTCGTTTCAGCCTGAGCGTTATGTTGCTTGGTTTTGATTTCTTGCCATGACAGTCATGGAAATGGTTTGATTGAACAGTTGAACTGTGGGCCAAGGATTAATTTCCATTTTCACCCCAATAAAGTGTAGGTGTTTAATATTGTTTAGCTAATAAGACTATTTATAGTGATTAAAAAAAAACAAATAGATTAAAAATAGTCCAAAACTGCTTTTATTGTGTTAGAGACTGAAGCGATAAAGCTCCTTGCAATACTTGAAGATGCGCGAATTAACAATGAATTTTTTATTGAAACCAGAAAATGCCCACTGAGTTCTCCTTTAAAGTTCTCATCACAGAACACCTCCGTCCTTTAGGTTGTGGCCAATGCGGTTGCTGCCCTGTCTGAGATCAGCGAGTCTCACCCCAACAGCAACCTGCTGGACCTCAACCCGCAGAACATCAACAAGCTGCTGACGGCCCTCAACGAGTGCACAGAGTGGGGACAAATCTTCATCCTGGACTGCTTGTCCAACTACAACCCCAAGGATGAGCGCGAGGCCCAGAGGTAACAGTCGCTCCGACTGAAGCGTGAAATGTAGGCTTGTGATTGTTTGACTGACCATCATATGGACTATTGATCACTGATTGACCATTTTGATTTGAATTTTATTTACTATTTTGTACAGAGCGATTCAATAAAAATCCCCAGTTGGACACAAAGGAATGCCAAAAATATGCATATTAAAGAGATAAAATGGAAAATATATGTATATAATTTTTAGAAGTTAATCTGTGAATAAGAGTGAGGAAAGCTAAAGCTGAGTGAAAGAGCAGACTGAAGGCCGACGCCATGACTACGGCGCTCTCCTGTGTTCGTGTTATGCTCCCCTATGACTCGCCGTTCCCTCCTTCGCTTTCACAGCATCTGCGAGCGTGTCACTCCCCGGCTGTCTCATGCCAACTCGGCCGTGGTGCTGTCAGCTGTCAAGGTGCTGATGAAGTTCTTGGAGCTGCTGCCCAAGGATTCGGACTACTACAACACCTTGCTGAAGAAGTTATCCCCACCACTGGTCACCTTACTCTCTGGAGAGCCTGAGGTTCAGTATGTGGCTCTGAGGAACATCAACCTCATTGTCCAGAAAAGGTGTGTGATCACAAACAGCAGAAACTTGGTTGTATTTTTTACTGCAATGAACTTCATTTTGCTACTACACATGAAGTACTGAGGGCGACAAACAACAGTTTCTTATGTTAAGAGCAGGTAGATGGCCAGTAGACGTCTGTGCACTCACACTGAAGTTCCTCTGACTCTTCTGGATCATCTCTTCCCACAGTCTAATGTGTAATGTGCTGCATTGTGTGCAGGCCTGAGATCCTGAAGCAGGAGATCAAAGTGTTCTTTGTCAAGTACAACGACCCAATTTATGTGAAACTGGAGAAACTGGACATCATGATCCGCTTGGCCTCTCAGGCCAACATTGCTCAGGTACTTTATACAGGAACTTTGCAGGGGTTTGATCTCTTTGCCAATTCTGGTTTATTGTGACAAATGCTCTTTCGAGATACGTGATTGGAGGGAGTGAAACATTGAATTTCAAAATCAGTGCTCAAAAAAACTACTATGTGGTTTCATCTTTGTGACTTTTATGTACACACCGAATAGATAAACTTTGTACTGTTGTCTGTTGTTAATAGAAGGTGGAGCTAAAGTTTGTCTTTAATAAAGATGTCAAACTGGAACAAAATCAGTAAAACTAAATCCCAACTTTCAGGTGCTGGCTGAGTTGAAGGAATACGCCACAGAGGTGGATGTTGACTTTGTGCGCAAGGCTGTACGAGCTATTGGCCGCTGTGCCATCAAAGTGGAGGTAAGAAAGGCTCTCATCTTCTGATGCGCGTCGCAGCATCTTCATTTAGTCCGGTCACTCCACTATTGCAGCTGCATCACAATGTCAGAGAATTCATCCCCACACAAGAAGAGACTAAAAATAATTAAAATTCATGATTTGGTGAGCCACTCTTCAATTGTCCAAAACCAACAAATCCTTCTGTATGTGTCAAACGTTCAGTTCAAACACACTAAAGTGCTAAATTGCATTCTAAATTATTATGACCTTTTCCACAAATCATGTTGACATGCTGCTGTTTTCTTCCTCTCCAGCAATCAGCTGAACGTTGTGTCAGCACCCTGCTGGACCTGATCCAGACCAAGGTCAACTACGTGGTCCAGGAGGCTATTGTGGTCATCAGGGACATCTTCCGCAAGTACCCCAACAAGTGAGTTTCCCACTGAACCTGTGAGAACTGTTCACCAAGTGACTAAGCAGCCCTTTGACATAAACTTTGTTAGCTCACTCTGCCCATTCAGGACTCTGCAGCTCGCATGCTGGATAACTCGTCAGATTTTACCAGCAATCATATTTACAGCGCTTTATATTAGTTTGTAAAATTTGGTATTTGGTATACATTTGCTGCTTGTTCATTCTGACCACTGAGATCCTGCTGTTCGTCAGGTATGAAAGCATCATTGCCACGCTGTGTGAGAACCTGGATTCTCTGGACGAGCCTGATGCTCGTGCTGCCATGATCTGGATTGTTGGCGAGTACGCTGAGAGGATCGACAATGCCGATGAGTTGCTGGAGAGCTTCCTCGAGGGCTTCCATGATGAGAGTACCCAGGTGGGGTCTTCAGGAAAAACACATTCCTGGTTTTTATCTGCCAAGAGGGCAGCTGTTACAGCATGGACTACATCACGTTTCCATACTCTGCTTGTTTCCACCTCGTCCTACAGCGAGGATGAGGAACGGACTTTGGGAGGCCTTGCACACTGAAAATATCCTAACCCAACAGCGTGTGTTTTGATTGACAGGTCCAGCTCACGCTGCTGACTGCCATTGTCAAGCTGTTCCTTAAGAAGCCATCGGAGACTCAGGAGCTGGTACAGCAGGTCCTCAGCCTCGCCACGCAGGTGAGTGTCATTCTTCATTGAAGAGGTATGATACCTTGTCTATTTATATACAGCCATTTAAATGCCTGGGGTTTGTTTTTCCTCAGCTCAGACAGACTTTGAAAAGCGTAGCTTTCTGCAGCATATCAAAGTATTTTTGCTTATTTAAGTTCAGCCTACCTTGCCCACCAACAACTGGTCCTGCTGTGGCCCTCAAAATCAAATGGAGCACAATGGCAAGCCACATGTGTGTTGAACTCTTCAATCCATCTGCAGGACTCCGACAACCCTGACCTGCGTGATAGGGGCTACATCTATTGGCGCCTGTTGTCCACTGACCCTGTGACTGCCAAGGAGGTGGTGTTGTCAGAAAAGCCCCTGATCTCAGAGGAGACAGACCTGATTGAACCCACCCTGCTGGACGAGCTCATCTGCCACATTGGCTCCCTGGCGTCTGTCTATCACAAACCCCCCAGCGCCTTTGTTGAGGGCAGCCATGGAATCCATCGGAAACACCTTCCTGTGCAGCACAGCAGGTCAGACACACCAGCACTGTGTGCGTTATTACAGACCCGCAATTCAGCTTTTCTCCCTTTTCATTATACTCACATGGCTCCAGTTTAGATGTCAGGTTTTCATTTTTGGATTCTTGAGCTGCGTTACGGCCCACACGAAGTGGCTGTGGCCTCGGGTTGGGAAGGGATCTTGCAGAGTCTGCCATACGCACAACATACGTATCCTTAGATCATTCCCGTCCAGACTTTGTAAGCACATTTTAAGCTCCACCAGCCAGGTCTGCAGGTCGGGACATTACCCCAACACCATTAGCATATTGCTGCATGTCTCACTCACACACTGACTGAACTAGGCTTGTACAGTCTTGTTTGGTAAGTAACTTCTGTCCACAGATTTGATAGTCTGATGGCGTTTGAGCTTCACTACATTTCAGCCAGTGAGGCACTTTCTAAAGATACCCGTCCTTTACTCCCAGTACTGTTTTCTCCTACGACAGCATTGATACGGGTGAGAGCCCAGTGAGCAGTGGGCCAGCAGCTGCCATGGACCAACCACATGTGATCCCCAGCCAGGGTGACCTGCTGGGTGACCTGTTGAACCTGGACCTGGGCCCTCCAGTCAATGTGCCCCAGGTCTCTTCCATGCAGATGGGAGCGGTTGACCTCCTGGGAGGAGGCCTGGACAGTCTGGTGAGCTTGAATACATGCACACACATTCATTTAGCTGTGGAGTGACTGACTGGGATCAAGACTGGGATCAACCAGTGCTGTGTCCCCTTTTTTGTTATCTTAAACTCTGTTTTAATGCACCACTGACCAGAGTTTATTGAATCTGTGAGGCCGTTTCATGGTCATCCCAAGCTGGCGGGACTGTGTGATGTTGTGGGAACACACCTAAAAACACTCATGTGGTGCTGAGTCATAGACGGCTGTTACACCAAGAAGCAGAGAGCCTGTGCATTTTTCAAATTAAAATATGTGTAAATCAGCATTTTAGCAAATGTTCCTCTTTTATCCGGAAGAAAGCTGGATATGCAGAAATGTTTGCTTCCTTCCTCTGATACTGTTGAACATGGAAACAGCAGCTAAGTCTGAAAAATGTGAAGGATAAGATCACTCAGGCCTTTAGATCTGATTCTGTAGGCTAGTGGTTAAAAGTTTGTGCCTTTGCCTCAGTTTTCTGTTTAACACAAGATACACATGACTTTTAAAACTATATCACTAATGTGTTTTGAAATCAGAAATTGAATCAGTACGTTAACATATTAATAAACATAGCTAAAGTGTCTTCCCAACACAGAGCAGCTACATTAAGCCTTGTTGTATTTTTTCTCTGTTTATGGTCACTTTTGTCCTTCTTCTTGAAGCTGCTGGAATAACCGGACTTCTTGATCATCTTCTTGCAGATTTGAAAGTCTTATTTTAATGTCTACTATACCAAGTGGAGTTGCTACTGTCTTTTCCAAGAAAGTGAGGGCTTCTCCTGATGGGTTGCGGTTGCTAAGAAAGTCTCTGTCTCTGTCTGTGTTTGTGTGTTTGGATGCTGTCTTTGGGGGCCTCTCTTCCCTCGTGTAGCTGGGGGGAGACCTGGGCGGAGGTGTTGGGGGAAGTCCAGCAGTAAGTCAAGCCCTTCTGTTTGGCGGTCTGCCTGTCTGCATGCTGCATGCTCACTGGATTTAACCCACCACATTCTCAAAGCAAAGCAAGTTTTTAAGCCTGGTTTCTGTGTCGCTCACTCACGTGTTTTCACTGAGAACATCTTGCAAGTGTTTTGCACGTTTTAGCCCATTTTTGGACCTGTAAAGATCATCCCAAAATTTTTAATGTTTATTTTTACATTTGGAGATTTTGCCACTGTGGAATAGTATGTCATTAAAAATAAAAACAAAAATGTAGCAAGTTTGATGGAGCTACTGGCGGCTGCATCTTCGTGCTTCGTGGTTACATGTTGTACTTGAATGTTGCTCGACTTAAGTAATCCCTCCAGTCAGCTTTTATGGTTGTTATTTTTACAAGTGCTGCCTGCTCTGAAAAGTCTGCAGTCATAACCTTCCAAAATCTAAAAGACAATCGTATGATCATTATAGCTTTGTAATTATGGGCTCAAACGCACAAAACTGCAACTAGGAGCTTGTCATAAGGGCTTCGGCTAATCACTCAAGCTTGCTGTAGTTGAAGTTTTTTGTTAATTGTTTCTTCCTTTGGCATGACTTCAGTTGCCTGTGTGATCCTCTTTGGTTTTGCAGCAAATTGTTACGCTGCCAGTGATGCTTACTAAACTTGTGCTTTGTGTGTTTTGTGTGTGATTGGTTTAGGTGGGACAGAACTTCATCCCCTCATCTGTGCCCAGTACTTTTGCTCCGTCACCCACACCAGCACCTCCAGCTGTCAGCAGCGGCCTCAATGACTTGTTTGAGCTTTCCACGGGCATGGCCATCACCACTGGAGGCTACATAGCTCCAAAAGCAGTGAGTTCACACGCCTTGTCTCTCAGCAAGTGGACCAGACTTCAGTCAGTTTCACATGCAGATTTCCTTTAAACAGGCTGAGTAAGTTTGCACTCTGAGTGCAGGAGTTTTAAAATGCTTTTCAAATTGGGTTGTCATGGACACATGAAGAAAGGGTTTAGATTTTCTGACAGCCAACATTGTGAATCAAGTCTTCATAGTCTGACTCTGAAAGAAACCAACCTTGTATTCAGACTGAAAACAGCACTGTGTCAAAAGTACTTCTGGTTTCATGTGGGAGTCTGGTTTCAGGTGAGGAGATGAAATTGAGATTTTATTTTATTATTATTATTACCCTTTTTTTATTCCTGGACAAATGTGTGATGTCATTGAAATGAAAGAGATGGCTGAGTTTTTTGCTCCACACGGTCAGTGTCAGTCTGAAGGTTTCTGTGGAGAGGAATGTACCTACAAGGCGTTCAAAGGTATGTTAAGTATATGCTACCTGTAGAATTGATTCCACTGGCATTTCTTACAGGTTTGGCTGCCTGCAGTGAAAGCAAAGGGACTGGAGATCTCTGGCACCTTCTCTCGCCGTCAGGGCCACATGTACATGGACATGACCTTCACCAACAAGGCCCTGCAACACATGAACGACTTCGCTGTCCAGTTCAACAAGAACAGGTCAGTCCGCAACAGCAAAACTGTGGTCATGTTGAATGTTTATTATCTGTCTGAAAGAGTGCAGCTGCTGTGTTGTACTTTAATTTTAATGTCTGTTTGTTTGTTTCCTGCTTGCAGTTTTGGGGTGATACCTACCAGTCCTCTGCCCATTCACACTCCGCTGATGCCCAGCCAGAGCATTGAGGTCTCTTTGCCTATCAACACCATTGGACCCGTCATGAAGATGGACCCGCTCAACAATCTGCAGGTACAGGCGCTCTCACTCACCACTCATTTGAACAGCAGCGCAGCACATTTGAAAGGTACAGACCAACATTTGGCCTCACACAACAGGCAACTGATCCTGACGTGTTAGCTTAGCTTATAGCAGTGAACAGAGCAGCTTAGCCACCTGTGGCCTGATGTGGGAGGGGCAAACGGTCTTATTGGGTCTTGTCCTCATTTAACTCAGTGATACATTGACTTTCTTTTGCTCAGGTGGCTGTGAAGAACAACATCGACGTCTTCTACTTCAGCGTACTCATCCCTCTCAACATATTCTTTGTTGAGGATGGAAAAATGGGTATGATTGTCACTCACAACTTTTTACAGCTAACTGAAGTTTGGAGTTTTCACCTGAGAAATCTCATACACGACTGAAGATCAGTTCATCACATCTCGTTACACCAAGATTAAACGATCCTGTTTTAGAACAAAACTCCTTACCTTGTTGACTACATACACGATATCAGCCATCTATCCAATTATGTGTAGTGTCTCTCTGTGCTGAAATCAGTTCTCAGCTTCCATATCAGAATCACAATCAAATTAAACTTGATTAAGTTAAAGGTCTTTTTTGGAGATGCTGGGATTGATTCCGGGGCCTCATACATGCAAAGCATCTGGTCTACCACGGAGCTGCATCCCCATCAGTCACTGATGTCAACTTGTTTGTTTTCTTTCCTCCTTCAGAGCGACAGGTGTTCCTGGCTACCTGGAAGGACATCCCCAATGAGAACGAGCTGCAGTACCAGATTAAGGACTGCCACCTAAATGCAGGTAGGCAGGTTTGTGAATAAAGTGCCCTCGGTTGCATAGCAGTTTTTCTTGTCTTGTTCTGTGAAAACAGATTATAAAATATCTCACACAAGGAGACAAGCAAATTAGATTTTATTTGTATGTTTAACAGATGCCTTCACTGCTCACTTAGACGTGGTGGTTTCCTCTCTGAGTGCAACTTTGCAGCGCTTAGTTCTGACCAAAGTGCTTTTTTCCCAACTGATCTGTCTTCATTGGTTCTGTTCAGGAAACTTAACCATCTACTATAAAACCTGACACCACTGATGGTGACAGTCCTGCCCTAACCTAAATGTCATCTCAAATCATGCTTGAACTGATGACCTTCCAGCTGTTTTTCCATCCCTGACTGATCCAAAGACTTTACTCTTCTCCCTGTGTTTTCTTTCTCCGCCTGCATGCCTGTCTTGGGATACTTCAACATTTCTTCTTCCTGTGTACCTGAAGGACACCTCCAACTTGTTTACCTTTAGAAGCTGCCCATAATTGTGCCCCAATCATCCAGGCAGCAGGAAGGCTAACAGCCCGCCGTGGTTAGCTGAGCCCAGTGTTGTAGAATACCTGCTCTGAAGGTTGCCAGCCACAGTTGAATAGTTAATTTACCATAAATTCCCTGTAAAACCTTTTGCCAGTAGTACAGTTTGCATTAGCTTATGTTTACATTAGTGTTAGTCTGTGTAGCCATTACAGCCGCGTCCGTGTGTTTCTTTTGGTTCACGGGTCTGTTAGTTACCTGACCTTGATTCTGGTCTTGCAGATACCGTGTCAGGGAAGCTGCAGAATAACAACATTTACACCATTGCCAAGAGAAACGTAGAAGGCCAGGACATGCTGTACCAGTCCCTCAAGCTAACCAACGGCATCTGGATCTTGGCTGAGCTCCGCATTCAGCCTGGCAACCCCAACTACACGGTATCCAACCGTTTCCAATCAGCTTTTACTGTTAAACCTTGTTCAGTTGAGTTTAGGAATAGACAGTTTGGCTTTAAATGTGCGAGTGTGTCTCCCGTTCTAACTCTGTATTCTCCATCTCTGCAGCTTTCTCTCAAGTGTCGGGCCCCTGAGGTTTCTCAGTACGTCTACCAGATGTACGACTCCGTGCTGAAGAACTGACCCCCGTAACAATTAGAAACTCTGCTTCATCCTGACAACAAACAGCAGTGTTTTGTCATTTTTTTTGCTATCTACAACAAACTACCAAAACAAGGGAATCCAAAAGGTAAATAATTAATAAAAAAATAAACTAATTTGGAATATTGGGTGCATTTTTCCCAACAAGGCAACTGTCAGTCAATGCAGAAGTATTGTGGGTGAGCACCATACTGCAGCTCTGTATATTGGACTGAAGTGAAAAGGTACAAACACTGACGTTTCCTTTGTTTTGGTGGTTATTGAATCCTCTTAACCAACTCCATGTTTTGATTCATGCCTCCCAGTGAAAACATGTCTGCCATTCCATCCTTAACTCGGTGTCTTAATGTTGTGAAGATATGACTGATGGTGGAACTGTCCTGAGTGGAAAGCAAATTAATTTTGTACTGTTTGTGGCTCACGCTTTTTTTGGTTTTGATTTATTTTTGATACTTTCTTTGCTTCAGTTGTACCTGCAGAATAGTGCCAGTGTCGATCTGTTCTTTTTGCCGTTAATGTGCGTCAAGAGACGAAAACCATTAACTTTACATATGAAGATGGATGACACGTCTCCACTTCTTCCCACTGAACATGAATGAAGCCAGGAGGGATCTGTGACCTGCACTGGAGCCACCAGGGGGCAGTCATGATGCTTTACCTTGGCTCCTGTCGGTGGTGTACAGTCAGGTCTAAACCGTGCTGTGTTTGTCAGAAGCTGCTGATGTCTGTCCTACAGCAGGTGTGTCACCTTACAGTCACAAGTATGGCTGACGGAGCTTCTCATATTTAATTGGATTACTCGCAGTTTGTTTAGCATTTGGAGAAAAACATTGCTGTTTCCCTCCATAAGTATGAAACATTGTACAGAAATTAAAGAAAAACTTTAAGTCAAATTCCAAAAGAAATTGGAAAAGAAATGCAGGCTAGAGATTACAAAGTAAATCCTGTCATTTCATTGTTGTTTCCCATCTGTGGTTTTTGTCCTGGTTGGCTCCACCTTTTTCACCTCAGCCACATGTAAACATCTTAGGAAGATTTGGCTTTTTAAAACCATTTTCTTTTAAGTCTTTTAATGGTCAAATTCAAAAACACATGAAAACAGGTGACGGAACAATTTTTAGGACCACACGGAGCAATACATCCAGTGTTGTGACTAAACAGAGAGACACAAGCCGTCGGTAGAACAGACAGTAAAGAAGCTTTTGATTGACAAGTAAAGTACAGTACATTTGTTTAAATTTTTGAGTAAAACTTCCTGGTTGCCATTATTTTCCACTTAAGTCTTTGTCCATTAGTTTGAACCACTACGCAAACCACAGCAGCTACTGATGATGTGTTGACACACCAGTGCCACGTAAGAACAATAACTGCTCATTCATTTCATGGCGTACTTTTTGTAAGAGCCCTGTTTACTGCAACCACATAGTTGTACACGGCTTTGTATACCTATATTTCATTACTGTTTATTGTGCATCTACCTCTGTGTGTTTCCTTTATAACTGGCTTGATTGTTGCAGGAGAGTCTATAGCTACTTCATTATGCTTTACATGTTTTCACCTTTTATTTTAATGACATTGTTGTCGAGCCAGCGTGAACCTGTGGTGAGTCATCCAAACCAATGTCGCAGGACCAAGCAACCACACAAATTAAATGCCAAGTCTGTCTTTTAGTCCCCAAAGTGTCAAAATTACCTGCTAACGTTTTTTTGTGCTGTAGAACATTAGAGTGCATACGTCCAAAGGCCTAGAGTTGCTCTAGTACGGTTTAGTCCAGTGGTGGTGTAGTTTGTGTAGCTAATAAATCAAAATGTTTTTGTAACACCCTGAAAATTAAATGAAGCTCAGTAAAGGCTTCTTCAGTGTAACAGTTGTGTTGGTAACACTACTTTCCTACATGGTAATGTAAAAATATGTATTATGTGCCTGCATGAGCCCAATGTCTATTTGATCTTTTTTTTTTCATTTAGGCTGTGAGTTTTTCTCCATTTAAAAACGAATCTCCCAACTTCATGTCTCTGTTGCAGATCTCATGTTTTTAAGCAGAACTGTCTGAAGCACTCCTACTAATAGAAGAATATACAGGATTATCGCCAGCACTACAGAATGTATGGCGAGAGCTACCATAGCATCTTATGAAATGGAAAATTTCTAGCGTCGTTGCTGTAACCCCTGTTGTATACATGATCTGTTTTGTCACAATAGCACATCTTGTCAATAAATTGTCAAACAAATGATGAAAGTATTGTCTGCCGAGGAAAATCCTGGTATTTCTTTTGTGCCATAAAGCTCCATTGTTGTCCAGAAACTGTTAAAAACACATCAAGGACTCGCACTGTAACAGTGACTTACACACACACACACACACACACACACACACACACACACACACACAGTGGTTTATTTTCAGGTCATCTCGCAGTCATCCAGCTAGAGCATAAGAGAACACCAAACATGACTTGATCACCAGGCAGAAATACTCCCAAGAGATGTCTGAATTACCAAAAATTTTAATTGGTCACTAAATGCTCGTTCCTCAAGTCAAAGCTTTTTATTTATTTATTCATTTATTTTTGCTTAAACAAATGGACCAATGACACCCACAGCTCTGCAAAAGGTTGTCCTCAAATAGTCACAGACACAAAAGGGTGACGACAGAGATCACAGAGTGAAAACAAGCATAGTAGCAAAACTCAACCGAATTTAATAACTCTGTTGCGACGAGGATGGGATTCGAACCCACGCGTGCAGAGCACAATGGATTAGCAGTCCATCGCCTTAACCACTCGGCCACCTCGTCTTGGTGGTGAGGATTGCAGGTGATCAACCAGGGTGGTTTCATATCAGTCAGACAAACTTACACTTCACTCAGCAGTTGCACTTAACTCAGCCGTTCTCACAATCCAAATGGGCAAGTAATGCGAGGGGAATTAGCTCAAATGGTAGAGCGCTCGCTTAGCATGCGAGAGGTAGCGGGATCGATGCCCGCATTCTCCAGTGGAGTTTGTTTTCTACATTTCCAGTTTGAAAAATTGAGATAAGAAGAATTAAGAAGAAAATATATATATATGTATATATATTCTTACATACATACACTGAATTTGTCCCTCTGTATTTAACCCATCCTTAGTTGAACACACATGCAACACCCAGCAAATTACATGCAGTGAAACACACAGCAGCAGTGGGCTGCCACTATCAGGCGCCTGGAAATTGAAATTGATATAAAATGTCTTTGGAGAATCTCAGTTACCAAGATCGTGGTTATCCGCGTGGAGTTGAATAAGGGCAACTAGACTTGGTCATAGACTCTTAGAGACGTTTCACCTCTCGTCCAGAAGTCTTTTTCAGTTCTGATTAACTGGTCGGTTCAAGCTAAATGTTTGACCCGCCCAGCCAAAACAGCTAACTGCAAGGTAGTTGAATGGGTTGTTGTTCCACGCAGCCATCGTGCGACTCGTTAGTCTCATGTGTCCAGGTGTTAATGACTCGCCACCCTATGGCTATGGGGGGACGGCTTATTCGGTTCTGACGGTCTGGTGGGGAAACACAGGTGTCTGACCTCTGGTGCTGATGTCACGGGGATTGTGTGGTGCCAAGTGTGAACGACTGGAGTCACATGAAGCAAAGTGTGGAAGATCCTTCAGTCTCCTGAGAAGGGACGCAGGACAGCGTTGCAGATTGGGGACAAGTGGTGTCAACCTTATAATACACTATGTAAGTAAAACTATCTACTTCAAGTCATTTCAGAACACCTACGCACGACAGTCACAAGCGCCTCATGCTTAAGTGGTATATGAGCCAATGTTGACAGCAGTCACACAGTGTAGCACCGGATGTGGACACGCTTTGGGAGTCAAAATAAATAAAGTAATGAAATCAGCTGCTTTTGCCTTTGTCCAGTCTAACAATAACAACAACAAAAAGCACATCCTTCGAGCCGGAGTTGAACCAGCGACCTAAGGATAGCCGTTACTGCTCACCTACAGTCCTCCGCTCTACCAACTGAGCTATCGAAGGGTGCAGCCTTACTGTCATTGCAGAGACTCACATGGACGTGAACACGAGAAGCCATGAAAAAGATTGCTTTGAAATCTTCACAGTCTAAACAGACACCAAAAGGCAGCAGCCCTCACATGGGAGACACCTGAATGACAAACATAGCAGCAAGTATTTGCCTCAAATCAGATGGCAAGTGCAGCGTGAATTTTGGCAAAAACATCAGAGTATCTTGGCATGTACACATGGTCAAGGAAAGATGACTTCTCTTGCGACGAGGATGGGATTCGAACCCACGCGTGCAGAGCACAATGGATTAGCAGTCCATCGCCTTAACCACTCGGCCACCTCGTCTTGGCAGGAAGGATTGCAGGTGATCAACCTGCAATCCTGGTGGTTTCATATCAGTCAGACAAACTTACACTTCACTCAGCAGTTGCACTTAACTCAGTCAAATGGGCAAGTAACATGTGGGGAATTAGCTCAAATGGTAGAGCGCTCGCTTAGCATGCGAGAGGTAGCGGGATCGATGCCCGCATTCTCCAGTGGAGTTTGTTTTCTTCAGTTCTACTGAGCAGGTAGAAGTTTGAAAACTGAGACATAAAATGTCTTTGGAGAATCTCAGCTACCAGCTCCCTGTGGAGTTGAGTCAGGGCGATTAGACTTGGCTGTCGACTCTTGAAGATGTTTCAGCTCTCATCCAAGAGGTCTGTGTAGATTCTCAGTCAAGCAGGTCATCTTGTGTCGAAGAGCTTCAATTTTGGGGATCGTTAACATCTTGGCTCGTTTAACATTAGTCATTAAGGTTGGAAAAACCTTCATTTCACAGAGGTGGTGGACTTAGACATCATCTCTCTTGCACTTACAATGCTGTCCTCCCATCCATACCCAGGAAGTTTCACTCCAATCCACATGAAAACCATAAGAACAATAGGTCGTTAATCGGTCATACCCGAACTCATTAACAGTCTCACAGCCATTAGCCAATCGTTAGACTCAGATAGCCAATCGTTAGACACAGAGGGCCATCACTGGCAGTCAAACTATATAGACAAAATTGCAGGACTATCAGATCCTTTGTTTTAGTTAGTTTCACTTAGTCACTCCCACTTAGGGGTATATATTTGTTCCCCACCAGTCAGTGTTTTTCAGAACTGATGAAGCTGCTTGGATTAGCAACGAAACGTCTTCAAGCCTAATCTTCACTAGTCCAGACACCTTGGAGTCCAGACGGTCATATTCACTCTTTGAAGTCATATTCACTCTTTGAGTGCTTTGGGAGTCAAAATAAATAAAGTAATGAAATCAATTGCTTTTGCCTTTGTCCAGTCTAACAATAACAACAACGAGAAGCACGTCCTTCGAGCCGGAGTTGAACCAGCGACCTAAGGATAGCCGTTACTGCTCACCTACAGTCCTCCGCTCTACCAACTGAGCTATCGAAGGGTGCAGCCTTACTGTCATTGCAGAGACTCACATGGACGTGAACACGAGAAGCCATGAAAAAGATTGCTTTGAAATCTTCACAGTCTAAACAGACACCAAAAGGCAGCAGCCCTCACATGGGAGACACCTGAATGACAAACATAGCAGCAAGTGTTTGCTTCAAATCAGATGGCAAGTGTAGCGTGAATTTTGGCAAGAGCATCATAGCTCTTTGGTATGCATATGCTTTCCTCAGCTCTATTGAGGATGTAAAAGTTTGAAAAACTGAGATATAAAATGATCAGTCAGACAATGTCACACCTAACTCACAGCCAGGATGCAGATAAGGTTTTGTTGTCAGAATAAAAAAAAAGCAGTGACATCAATGGCTTTCTCCAATGTAACAACACCAACAACGAAAAGCACATCCTTCGAGCCGAAGACAAACCCATGCATGCACAGCACAATATATTTCATCACCTTAACTGCTCAGCCATCTTGTGTTTGCCATTGGTATTTTCAGTTGATCAGCCAATGATCGGGGACCATCTTATAAGAGTGGTTGTCTCACCTGACTTTGTTTGATCCTTACAGAGATCACATTTGACAGTTTCCTCAACCACACAGAAACTTGAGAAAAATAAATAACTTGAGAAACATTCATCTGAGTTTTGAGAATTTCACATTTTATTAAAGTTTGTATAAAACGTAAATACTATGGTTCCTCCACCAACAAGGTGTTGTCTCTCTTCACATTCAAAGTACTATTAAATCTAGAAGAACAAAAATACAAAAATACTACCAAGTGACAGTTGGATTTCATTTAACCCTACCCTAAGTTTTAACATTAAGAAATAACTAACATCTTGTTTGGTGATGATTTTCAAATTGCCAATGCATGAAGAGAAGTACTTTATCACACTTCAGTTTGACAGTTGCAACTTCCCAGCCCTACCTCAGCATCATGTAGACTGGACTCTGGACTTTGTAGTTCCAGGAACCAACAACAATGATGATTAGTGGGAAACCCAAATACAGGCCTCAAAGTAGATCAAAAACTTACTAACCTTAAAAACAATCTATATTTCAGTTGCAATTTATTTTAATAAAACCAATCAACAAGCAGTTCTGGAAAACCCCAGAAAAATTGTTTTGAGATCTTTCCCAAACATGAGACAGATGTGCAGGAACTTTCAGAGTCAGGAGCAGCATACAACAGGATATGTTGAGTTTAAACTGAAGGGTTTTCAGGTGTACCTGTGGGAGGAAGGGGCTGGGGAACCAGTAGAACTGGCATAGTTGGGGGAACTGGTGTAGCATGGTGGGTTGTCAAATTCAGAAGGAGATCCAATACTGTTGCTGGATGAATCATCCATGGAGGGATCCTGCAAAATAGGACCACTTGAGTTGAGATCCTCTCTCTGCTAACATGTATCAAGTGAAACAAAATTAACTTGGTAAAATAGCATTTATATTGTGGAAAAACTGCTCTGTGTGCTCCATTATAATTGCAGGACCTTGGAGGAGACCCAAGTGTTGCTTCAGATTTTTAGTCTTGTTATCTTTTGTGACTCACAGAATGTAATAAAATAATACTAAGATTGATACCTTTTGTTGCAGGATGTAAAGTGAAGTGACTGAATTTATTCCGTTATGTTCTGTTTTTGGAAGTACATCATCTGTGGCAAAGCACAAAACATTGTACTGTTATCCATCTCAAAAGGGATTATTATTATTATTAGATCATTTGGTCTTTCTGTATTAAATATCATCACAGTGGAGTGTTGAGTGTAACAATGCCAATACCTGTGTGATAGATTGGTGATCGTTGAGAGGGGTCATTCAACCTGGACCGGGGCCTTCTAGCTGGCTGTTTTGGCCTAAGAAAGACAAAATGACATAAATGTTATGTTATAATATTACCCTATTTGCACACCAGCTCTAGACCTGTTTTTCTAAAATCCAAAATCAGTCTTAAACTAGTTAGGACTGATGAAAAGCCCATTAGCAATTCTTACTTTTTGGAAGGCGTCCAGCAGGCACATACTGTTACCAAGGTGATAAGGAGGAAGATGCCTCCAGTGGAAAGGATGATGTAGAGGGAACTCCTTCCTGGTTGGATATGCAAAATTACAGTTAATGAACACATTAATGGTTGCCACGGCAACATGGGAACATACAAGCCAGGATTTTAAATTTTATGACTCTTGAATATACATTTACAAGATCTGGAAGCAAGGGGACGGTCACACAAATACGAAATTATTACCAATAAAAATGACGTGTGTGTGGTTTACCCCTCAAACAGACAAACTGATTTCTGTGTGTTTCACATCACAAATTTGGTAAAGATATCCACCAACCCCTGGGAGTGAACCCCAGTGACCTTGGTGGTTCCCTGACGTTTCCTCTAGTTAATCTTTACACCCGCATCAGCATGTTAGCGTTACACTCAGGGAGGTTTGAGGTTTTTCTAATTCACTAACTCGTCTGTGGCGTCCTGATAAAAAGGTACAGCTCTACAGATCGTACAGGTACACACAGCACAGGTCCAGCTGTCTAGCATGGTGTGTTTAACTCTCGTTGGCGCTGCAGCTAATAGCAAAGACATCATCTCTTACTGTAGACAGTCAGTCTGATGGGCAGGCTCGTCATGTTGCCCACAGGATTCTCCACTGTGCAGCTGTAGATGTCATCATCTGCCATCAGCACTCGTGTGATGGTCAGAAGCTTCTGGTCAGGTGACATCTGGAACCTCGTCACATTGGTCAGCGGCTTTCCACCTTTGAACCACCTGTATGTGGCCCGGGTTCCATTGTCATGGGAGCAGTTGAGGATGACGTTTTCACTGAGCTCCAGCACTGATGAAGAGTCCATGTGGATGTAGGGCCTGGATATTGGCTCTGGATACAAACAACAGTGGATTGCAATAGTTTTCAACATGAAAATAGACAAAAAAGAACAGTAAACAAAAAACCCTTTCTTTCTTTTCTTCATCTTTCCTACTGTAAGTCTCTTTATTTCGGGGTTAATAAATCATCCCAAGCTTGCTTATTGCTCAAAAGCTTAAAAGTCACCATTTTGCAGGTGAAAAATGAACTTGTCACATCTCTGTGGTGGAAAACTGTGTAACTGCTATATCTACAGTATTTTTAAACTACTACATGCAGTATTCTTTTGGCCTTTCTGGCCTGAAATCTCTTACTACTTATTGCCACACATACATGCTGATACCAGTTTGTCTGTGGTAAACTAATATGGTCTAATAATATTAGCTTGACTGTTTTACTGGTTAGGCTTTGGACTTGATTGCTATTTTTGGAGGATTTATGACACTTGGCTGTTGGACACGTGGCACATTTATGCACTGTAAATGGCTCTTTAATGCCATCAAAGTTTTAGTAGATCAGTTGGCAGGAGAAGGCATTCTTAGCAGGAGAGTAGGAGGAAATGTTCTTCAGACACATCTGATACAGACATTTTTGCTCCCTCCTACTCTTCTTCAGGATACAGGTGACCTTCAAACGGCCCTCTGAGTGGGCAGGGCTGATGCCTCCTGCTATCAGGAGGTATTTTCCACTAATGTTCAAGAAAACTGGAAATTGAATATCTGTCCCTGTTTAACGGGTTAGAGGGGAGTATGGGCCACAGGAGACAGCACTGCAGCTTCTACCATCACTGTTGGCAAGATATAAACATCTTATATTTGTGGAAAAGTGATTCAGAAAACCCCAAAGATGGGGTCACCACATGCCTCTCATCAATATCCCCACACACAGTTTAAGAAGCTCCTCTGGGCTTCTTAAACTGTCCTTTATGGCTGGGACAGGCTCTCCATGCAAAAGGATTTTCAGCTTCTTCTCTGATATGATAAATTCACACACCAGACTGGTGCCAAATCACTATGATCACATCACTGCCCAAAAGCAGTAAGAACTGGCAGTGTATTGTCATTAGGGTGATAATAATGTGATTTCAACTGCCCATTAACTGCCCATCATCAAACCTTTTGTAGTTGAGTTCTAGATAGGTAGATGCTATTTTATGTTTATGTTTATTTTACATTTCTTATATTTTTTATTCTTACTAACTTAAATATTTCTGACCCTGTAACTCTTATTCCAGTGCTGTTCTTGTACGCTGCTGTGGTAATGCTGTAATTTCCCCTTTGTGGGTCAAATAAAGGTTTTCTTATCTTATCCTATCTTAAACCTGGGACTTAAGTTGGACTCGAGTCTCAGTCAGTCTATGACAATAGTTCAGACTGAAGGGAAACGGGCATGACTGTACCCCTAATCATAAAGTGGAACACGTCCTCCTACCGTCCACGGTGAGTGTGATGCTGCCCTCTCCTGTGAAGGTATCATCTGTGATTGAAATCTCCACGTCGTAGGTTCCGTCATCAGAGAGTCTGAGGTTGTGAAGAAGCAGAGTCCCGTTCTCAAAAACCAGGATGCGGTCACGATACTCAGGCCTCAGTGTCCCGATGATGTCAGTCCCAATGGACTGGACAACAGTGACAGACTTTTCCCTCCTGAGCTGCCACTTGATGACTGGCAGGTCCAGGCTGAAACTGCTGTAGCGGACGGACAGAAGGGCCTCCCCTCCTAATGAGCCTCTGATCAGAGTGTTGGGGATGGTCATATTCACTGCCAGCACCTCATCTGCAGGGAAACACACAAGACAGGATCCTGCTTTAGCACCGCACGTTGGTTAAATGACACCACAGTGAGTTTTAACGTCAAACTGAGATTGTCTGATAGCTGTTTCGTTGACTGCCGTGACTCTTCACTCCTGCCTGTTGCATTAGTCACTGTGCTTATCAGTTTTATTGTCTTTTTCACAGTGAGTGATACAGTAGTTAGCTGAAGACCAGTGTGGGCATCACGCCCCATCTCTGCTGTATACTGGAACCAGTTTGCATGACGTTACCATGGTAACAGCTGTCAGTCTTTGGGATGGGCCAGCGTGAGCCAACAAAAGTGGGGATTGTTTGTTCAGATTTCCTTCTTGGCAGTTCATGAAAAGAGCACTGGGAGAAATCCAGATGCCATGCTAGCTTTGCAGAAACAGAGCAGCTCAGTGACTCTGCTGCTGGCCACAACAACAGCAGGATGGCTGACAGAAACATCTGAAAACACTGCTTCTGGTACTGCCTGTAAGCACAGTTCGTGTATTACAAAGGGTGGGCACAAGACTGTAAAGGCACCCACACAGTCTGATGCAATCCAGTACCCCAACAACAAATGCTAACTTTGTGACGTCTGTTATTTATGCAGTGTTATGCATAACACTGCAAAAAATAACCAGAAACATCAACTCATATTTGATCAAACCTTGTTTTAGGTGTCCCGTCTGTAGTTACATGGGCTATATGAAGCATGTAACTTTTAAATCACTGCTCAGTTAGCTCCTGCTGTGTTCTTCCTGTCCCCAGTCGGCATCATGAAAGCACAGCCGTGTCAGTACTTGTAGTTTATGCTGATTTCCGAAGTGTTTATTGTCATAATGTACTCAGAGGACCCTCAGATTGATTCATCCAGCAAGTTGCCGCATTGGTAAGGAGCAAAGGACTATTCCCAAAACACATCTGCAGTTTCCGAGTTTGTCCAGTCTTTCCGACACAGTGAATAAACAAGCAAGAGGAACATCAGTCCATCGTCCAGCCAAACTATGTGATCCATCTTTATCAGCAAAGTTAAAAAGCAAAATCAAAAGTAGAGAATGTGACATACCTGAATTAAGGGAACCAAGACTCACGAACAATAAAATCGTTGATATTATTTTGGCTTTTGAAGTAGCCTCCTTCTCTGCCTTCATCTTGGGTCTCAAACTTTGTTTTCATCCCAGACAAACCAGCATGATTTGTGGCTGGGCAGGACGGAGAACACAGTCATTCATTCAGACTCCGCTGGGACTGAGTACATGTTGTTCTCTAAAGCCAATGCACAAGCAGGACAAAAGTGTGTGTGTGTGTGTGTGAGAGAGAGTTCGTTTTGTACGTTTCATTATTATCATATATTCACGAACAGAAGAAAAGCTTTAACAGTCAAAGGGGCGTCTTCCATCAATATGACTTCATTACTGTTGCTTAAACAAACATTTTGATTCTGTCAGCCTTACCAGCTCTGGGAATATATTTGTAAAGTATAATTTGGAATGGCCTCTGAGGAAAATGTAGTCATTTTAAAAAAGCTTTTCCTCTGGGAAGTATGAGTGCACTCACTAAATGTCATAGCAAACAGATCATTAAACTTAATTTTTTCTCATTTGTAAACTGATAATTTGGCCCAAAGTTGATGCTGGAGGAAAGGTCGAGTGCTCTTTCAAACATTTGGATGAGCCACCCAGGAACCATGAATATCTATAACAAATGGTCATTTGTTTTCAAGACATTTTGTCATGGACTCCCAGGTCCAAAGGGAAACATCATCCTGCTGACAGTGGAACCATCAGAATGGTCACGAGGCAACTATGTCTATAAGCTATAAACTATAACTTTTTATGTGGATAATTTACATGGTCCAGAAATAGAGAGCTGTGACTTTAAGGCTCTACATCATCATCACCAACCACCAATGAGGGGAGAGGCTGAGTTGCTTAGCAACAGAACCCATACAAACAAATGTGCCCTTTGAAAACAGCTTAGTTAGACAAGGTGCTCATTCAAGCTAATTTTAATGTTCATCAACTTTTAATTTATTTTTCTATTTAATTGTTTCACTGTCATTTTTTTTCCTGCAATGGCTGAACTTGTGATGTGTGAGCCATTTGAGCTCTACAACCTCCTCAATCAGCGCAGCTGTGTGTCCAGGCTGGCAGAGATAAACTACCTCTGCCTGATTGGTATGTGCCAACTCGACATGAGTCAGATTTGCATGATTGACAGCTTAACTTTCACGTAACTTTATTTACAATTAACTTGTGTATTGCATATCTCTTTTCTAGATGCTCGTGAAACCCAAGATTACAGAATGAACCACATCATAACAGCTAAAAATGGCAAATTGGTACGGACAGCACTGGTTTGTGATTCATGTCTGTCTGTCCTGTCACACCCAGACTGACGGGTTTCCATACCTCCTGAAGTGTCCTACATCTGACTTATACCATTAATTTGGCTCTCTATGGACTTGGCTGCAGTTACGTAGCATTAAGTTTTATTCCTCTCTTTTGTATGGCTTAATGTACATTTTATTTGTAAATCATGTTAATTAGTCTTGATTTGATGCAAAGAACAGAATATGTTACATAATTTGAACTTTGATTTTCAGATGTCCATATTTTATTAGAGGCTGTCATCTGAGTGTCACTTTCAGAAATGGACCAGCTGAACACAAGATCCGTTTTGCTTTTGTCTCCTTGTGCACCATTAGATGTTAGTGTTAAGAGTCGGTAAAGTTTGTCATTGCAGTGTGGATGTAAATCAATAAACTAAAAGATTGTCTGCAGATGCAGCTTAGCTTCTTAGTTCCCTCAGTTTCTAGGATTATTTTGTGTGTGAAATATGCAAACTTTAGAGTCTTTCTAGGATTCAGAGGGCAGATTCCTCCTGCCGGAGGCTGTGGAGGTGGACAGTATGCGACACGTGGTGGTCTATGACAGCAACACAAGCTGTTTAGAGGAACACGGTAAGTGTCTGAGAGTGTTTTACCAGTCCACCAAACAAGATGTTTGAACTATACGACAAAGTAATAGTGTGTAGCTCAGGAGTTTACTGCCTTCTTCCATAAGTTTCAATGCACTTTTTCAGTAATTAGTAGTAGTTCCCTGTAGGCCCTGTTCTCAGTATGCATCCTGGCCCCATTTGTCCTTACACTGATTGGTTTCTGGCTGTGACTGCAGGCAGAGCAGCTGAGTGTGCCCAGGTCCTTGCTGAAGCCAGCCTCTACCCAGTCCAGATAGTGAGAGGAGGCTTCCAGAGGTTCTCGGCTCTGTATCCTTTTTTAAGGACTGAGAAAATCATCTACACCATCACGGTAAGACAAACACGCTGACCTGGGGCTTCATGCACTCGTAATTAAGTCTGTGAAGGTTCATCTCATTCTTTCAGGGGGTACTGGTCTTCAGTCCAGTGATTTGGATTCAACTTTCTCCAGTCTTTGTCCACTTTGGTGGATCTTGGTCCACCTTCCAGTGAATATTTGCCATCACTCATCATATCTAGACTTGAGTCTTGTGACTTGGACTTGAGTCAGACTTGAGTCACAAATTTGGTGACTTTGAGTCAATTTGGCAAAGTCAAAAAGGACTTGCAACTTGATTTGGATTGGACTGACACCAGTGACTTGTGACCACAAATTTTGGAAGCCTCAAATCTAATATATTTGTGAATTGTCTCAGGAGCTGGAAAATCTGAAGACTTATCCAGTGGAGGTCTTAGCAGGACTGCTGTATATGGGTGACCAGAAACAAGGCACAGACTCCAGCGTCCTCAAAGACCTGAAAATCAGCTCTGTAATCAGCATCTCACAGAGTGGCCCTCTGGAGTAAGGCAGGACCTGAGGTTTGGAACACCATGAGAGAAAAGTCTGCTTGTCATGTGTCCTGGCTGTTTGCTTTGAATTGTTTCAGATCTCGATCCATAACGGGGAACCAGACCATCCTTAACATTCCTGTGGCCGACTCAGAGGTGCCTGATTTATACTCGTGTTTTGAAAGGATTTGTGGTTTTATTGGTAAGTCGTGACCATACTTTAAAATCCTTACAAATATTTGTGGTCTCATTTAAAAAGGCAGGAGGCCCAAGAACTCTGGGCAACAGGGTTTAACACTGACTCACTGTAAACTGCAGCAAACAAGAATACAAACATAAATATAACATGCAAACCATTTGATATAAAAAAATCTCAAAATTCAGAACTGCTTTGTGAATTTCCACGTGAAGGCAGCACAGCTCGCAGGAATGCACGCTTTACTTCATGCACTGTATGCAATATCTACATACTTTATGCAGATATTTGTGACAGCAGATACTGAATTTGATTCTGAAAAATCTCAATGCACTAAATGTGAATCTGAATTTGTTTGTAACCAAATGTAAACAATGTATTCACTGAATTAGGAAAGTTAAAAAAACAAACAAACATACATTGCACTGATTTAGCCTCTTGAGTTCACAGCAAACGAGAGTGCAGACTGTCTGAGAGCGTCTGAATTTAAACCATTAAATGTGCTGTGTGTCCCCACAGTTTGGACTCAAACGTCAGGGGTCTTGGCTTGGGCGTTTTGGTTTTATTAACCAGATGCTTTTACATGTGAATTATGGATTATGATGATACCATGACACCCTGTCCCCAAACAGTCCATCCTTTTAGATGTTTTTTGTACTTTGAAATAATCAACAGCCATCGATCTTTTTTTTTAAGAAGAAGAATCAGCTTTATTGACAGTATATATATTTTTACATACACACACTGAATTCATCTTCTGCATTTGACCCATCCTTAGTTGAACACACACATGCAACACTTGGCAAATTACATGCAGTGAAACACACACAGGAGCAGTGGGCAGCGTCAAGCGCCCGGGGAGCATATTGGGGGGTTAAGTGCCTTGCTCAAGGGCACATCAGCCGGCTAATGAAGGGGGGGAGCACTTTTCGCATTAATCACTCCACCACACCCAAATTTGTCTATTTTCAGGTACACAACTCAACATGGGCTCTCGCGTCCTGATAGTTTCCAGGCAGGGCAGAAGCCGCTGCAGTGCTGCAACCATCGCCTTTCTCATGCACCACCTCAAATACACACTGGAGGCAAGTGTGCTTCGTTCAGTTGGGTTTCAGTGGGTGCACAATCAAATTCCTCTCATTTAAATTGTGACAACAAGATTTCAGTGCACAGAAATGAGATGATGCTGTTGGTTTTATGCTTTTCCAGGAGGCCTGGAAGTGCGTGCTCAAATGTAAATCCAACACGAGGCCCAACAGGGTGTTTCTACAGCAGCTGTCTGACTGGGAGCTTCACACTGTGGGAACAAAAGTGACTGATATCTCCGATCCTTATTTTTGAAAAGTGAAGCAGCTAATTCAGTTTCATTTTACGCAATAAGGATGGAACAAAAGCAAAACTGATATTCTGTTTTGAAAGTTATTGTTTGCAGCAGTGATGATCTGAGGATTTGATGTGGTAAATTTGTGCAGAGGACAGAAAGGTGGACGTCTCTTCCTTTTGTCCTCTAAGAGACATATCACTGAGGGGGTGGGCTGCAGCTCTCCCGGGCTAAGGGAATTTCAACTTTAATCTCAGCCTATTCAGACTTATATGTGCAATACAATTTGTTTTTTTCCTTCATTTCAAAATGGCTCTTCAGTAATATACAATAAAGTAACTAAACGTGAGGAAACAAGAAATAAAGTGCACAGAGCCACCAGTTCGTGTTTTGGGGTTTATGTTACTGTTTTGTATGCATTTTATCTGGTTTTGAATTAGTAAATAATGTCATCTGTGAGTAGACGTCATGTGTTGTAGTTCAGTCCGTACATGAGTCTGCCAGAGCTGCTTCACCATGCAGAGAGAGATGAGATGAGAGTTTCTCCTCTGCAGGGTTACGTAACATCATCTCTGAAGCCACATGCCGAGCAACGCTTTGCCCTGAGGAGGACCTTGCAGGGGGCAGAGCGCCTTCCTTGCAGACAGTTGACCGAACAGCCTGTGTAGTTTAAATGGTTGTGTTTCTGCTGTAGAACAGTGTGGTCAGGGGTTTGGTTTTTGCTTATATGGCCAAATAAGTCATTGAGATGTAGTGTTTCCTGTCAGGCCAAACTCAGGGCTTCTATTTTAAAGTCCCATAAGTGGCGGTTTAAAGTTCCTGGTGCTGATTGGCTGCAAGGAACGGGACACCTGATTGGACACATTGAGAATTTGCACGTCCCATGAGCGTGAAGCATGCAGGAATTGTCTAACAGTTCTGTAAAGAGCACCGTCATTAGCTGTGATAAAGCCGGAAGCTTTTCATGGACTTCAAAATAAGATTGGACTGCAATTGTTGATTTAACTCAGTTCTAGTAACAAAGAAGAAAATGAAACAGCAGATAAGTCAGTTTTCATCTTTACAGTTCCTCACCAAATACTAATTTCTCAACCATTTATACGTAAAAAAATGTCTACACTTATGGCAACAGTTTAGCTGAATACATGAAGAACAAAATTTGCAAAAATAAATGAATCAATATTGCGCATTTATTTGCGTTGTGTTACGGAATTTCTCTCAGGATCAATAAAGTATCTATCTAACGATCCATCGATCTCTAAATGGGGCAGCTATATCAACTAATAAACTATCTAAACTATCAAGACTTCATGAAATCATTGGTGGGCAGATCCACAACGGTTGATACTAAAACGCTAAAGCTTTTATTATGAAGGCGATCCAACTGTTGCACAGCTGAGCTTGAATATTACCCAACTCGTGAAGGGTTTCCTCATGTCAGAGTGGAAGATGTTGTCCACTCCAGCGGGTTTATCTGAATGTTTACGCGAATGGGACGATTTAGAGAAGAACTACCAACAAATTCAGGTGAGTTAAAGAGCGCGTCTCCCGTCTCCGCCGTGTCCCAGCTTGTTTTGGCCCGGGTAAGCTAGCACAGTCGGAGGGGTGGGTTTGCCACACTGGCAACACGGGGATCCGCCCTCAGCAGCTAAAGATAATTGTACCGTGACAAACTTAGACGGACACAAAAAAACTAAAAGTTAAAGTTAGAGGCGACTGCTGTGTAGTCACCTGCTACCGGAACGATCGGCACTTTGTGCGAGCACGGCACCGTTTTGAGTCAGCACCACACTGTTTACAAACGATAGATCCGTATTACAACGCACAGACACTTAATGTATGGGACATATTTAACCGAATTGCACCGGGAATTTGGCGTCTTGCCATCCGGTAGCCACGATTTAATTTATATGCACCTATATATTTAATTTATATATTTAATTTATATTCATTCAAGTCACGTCGTTTCCTTATTTATCCGTCTGTCTATCCCAAAGCACAGCATGTAAATGCACTTTATTCCATTTCGTTTGTTGTTGATTCAATGCACCAGAACCTTCTAAACTCAATGCATCACGTAGTGCGGATGTCACCACATGATGCAGCACTCTTAAGCAACTGTGCATTGCAGGTCATGTGCTCAGCGGAGGACAAAAGTCTTCAGTGCGAGTGTAGCACAGCAGTCACGTCTCACATGTGTCCACACATCACTGCTAAGGCTGAATGGGAAGGATGAGAAATGTCAATAAAGGTCAAGTCTGATAAGGAAAGACAAACAACAATAAAACAACATGGTGAAGTTACTTCCTCCTGAAAGGACATGTTGGTATTTTTGCATCCCTCGGCCCGTTAAATGTGCTCTCAATGCGGACGATTCACTGGTGTCTTTCTTCTTTCTCCTGTGTCTTGCACCTTTAACAAATGATAAAAATGAAACTTGTATTGTCACCATCGTCCCCTCCAGGACACCCACCGTCTATACAAACAGAAACTCGAGGAAGTGACCAAACTGCAGGACAGCTGCTCCGGTGCCATAGCACGTCAGAGGAAGAAGCTGAAAGAGCTCGCTGTGTCGCTAGCTGAGTAAGTGTCTGTCAGCACTTTCCCACAATTCAGCAGATCAAAACCACATTTTAGATTCGTTTCAGATTAAAACCTGTGATGATACAAAAACCCGGCCTGTCCGTGTGTTGTTGTTGTTGTTGCAGAGCGATGTGAACAATCACGTGCAGTGTATGAAAATAGTAATTTTCCAATTTTCTCTTTGCTCTGTTTTCTCTGAGAGCGTGTTAATTAGCTGCAGCTGATTTCTGTGTGAGCAGAGCGTGAGCAGGGATCCTGTCCCTGTTCATGGTGGGAAGCCAGTGAGGGATTGTGTCTCTTTCTTTTGCAGTCACAGGGGCCAAAGTGTTGGGTAGTGCTGATTTTAAAAGTGACAAGCAAGCCAAAACGTAACAGAAGTTTATGTGTGTGAGTCTGTGCTGCATTATAAACACGCCACAATGTTTTCTGTCATCAACAGATGCAAAGAAAATCATCCAACGCCAAAATTAAGCCCAGAGGAAATGGATGCCATCGCGGAAATGGAGGACTTGATGAAAGACAGAGCAAATTCTTTCTCTGAGATGGAAGCTTTTCTGCCGAAGAAAAACGGGTTTGACGTGATTTACTGTGTGTGTTTGAATGGCAAAGTGGAGCTTCGAACTTGAATGATGGAAACTGTTGAAGTAAAGTGTTCAGATAGTAGTAGATGTACTGCTCCAGTAAATATGTGAGGCCAGTATGATGCATTTTAAAATATGATTCTAACGTGTGAGATGTTAGCGTCCCTGAACGTCTCACCGCTCTTCCTGTTCAGGTTGTACCTCACGCTTGTTTTAGGAAACGTCAACGTAACGCTCCTCAACAAGCAGTCCAAGTGAGTCGCGTTCACGTTCGTCTTCTTACAGCACAAAAGCGGCTCTCAGCGTGAAGTCTCCTCGGCGCCACGTTAACATCATTTGCGTTTACTTCGCCAAACAGATTTGCCTACAAAGATGAGTACGAGAAATTCAAACTGGCCCTGACCGTCATCCTGTTTGTGTTCTCCTTCACCTGTCGCTTTTTGTTCAGCTACAGGTGAGTCTTCTCCACGTGTTCATGTTCTAAGGTTAATACACATTTAGTGTTGTGTGTGTGTGTGTGTGTGTGTGCTGCATCATGTGTGAGCTTGGTTGTGGTTCACTCTGTTGTTGTTCCAGAGTCGTAGATGCCCTTTTCAACTTCCTGTTGGTGTGGTATTACTGCACACTCACCATCCGGGAGAGCATCCTCATCAGCAACGGCTCAAGGTCTGCGACAAACTTAATGTCTCTGCTTGTTTTTTTCTAATTGCAATGATTTAAAGGTAAAGTGGTCACACAAAGGCCTCCTCAGGGTCCTGTAATGTAGGAGATTCACTTTGGACCCTGAGCCGAGTCCAAGACTGTCGAAATCCCTCGTTCAGTGTCAGGCTTCCATGTTGTTTCAGAATCAAAGGTTGGTGGGTTTTCCATCACTATGTGTCCACCTTCCTG
Source organism: Scatophagus argus (assembly GCF_020382885.2). Classification (NCBI taxonomy): domain Eukaryota; kingdom Metazoa; phylum Chordata; class Actinopteri; family Scatophagidae; genus Scatophagus; species Scatophagus argus. The sequence goes on along the minus strand of NC_058506.1, from coordinate 21,851,910 downwards.
TCCGGGGTCATGCTCACTTGGTGAGTCATGTTGCTCACTTTGCTTTACTCGGTTGGTGTTGAAACTTTACCATCAAAATCCTTTTGTCCAGTTGAATGTCGTGAAAGTTCGGGTTTGTCCTCCAACCAGATGGTGTCTTTGTTCTCAGGCCTGAAGGCACCCTGTACCAGATGTTCAGGAACCAGTTCCTGTCCTACTGTCTGTACCAGAGTAAGAGCTTCCACACTACATGCTAACATTATGACACATAAATAGACTGTGTGCTCATCTCCGCTTGTGTTCACTTATTGCGATGCGTTCAGAGACTTCAGTGTGGACATTTTGAGTGTAAAACATCAGCAATCCTCAACGTGTTTCTGTTATGCAATTAACACACAACAACTGATTATGTCCTATGCTTAACAGCTTGTGTCTTGGCTCCCTGCAGGCTTCGTCCAGTTTCTGCAGTACTACTACCAGAGTGGCTGTTTGTACAGACTCCGAGCGCTGGGAGAAAGACACAACATGGACCTCACAGTCGGTGAGTGCAGTCTGAACTGCTGCCAGTCACCAGCTTGCCAGTTTCTGTTTGTGAGTGAGAGAAGAACCTCACATTAACTGCACACGACGGCAGACAAAACATAAGTCGGCTCGGCTGACTTTAGCCCACCGCACACACAACACGAACAAGATTTTGGCTGGTAGGTAACAAGAAATGTCATGACTGAAGTGCCAAAGATATATTTGAGGTCATTTAGCAACAGTGTGTCCATTACATAGTTTATCCCCCAGAGAACAAGTTTAATTTTAGCTGCACTCGCGGCCCGACTCGGGGCTCGGTAATGTGGGTCAGTCGGTCGGTCACGCGCTTTCGTCCAGCCAGTCAAACGAATTGAAATGTGGTAAAGATTTTCGCCGTCCCCCTGGAGGATTAAACAAAAGCTTCTCCTCTTATTTTTAATCTGATGTCATCATCGGGTCAAAACTGAAATGTGATCAGCACTTTGGTTTGTGACTAAATTACTGAAAAACTTTTCATCAGTCTCAGCTCTGCTTTGCGTGAGAGGCCAGTTAGCAAATGTTAGCAGCTAAGATGGTTAACAGGCTAAATATTAGCATGTTAGCATTCAACTCAAATCAACAGTGGAACATCAGTGAAAACAAATCAGTCTTCTCCCCTCCTGTCCTCCTGCTCAGAGGGTTTCCAGTCCTGGATGTGGAGGGGCTTGACCTTCCTCCTTCCCTTCCTGTTCTTCTGTCACGTGAGTAGCCTCTCTCTGAACAATGCTCACAGCTTACCTCCGTTTAGACAACAGCAGGTTCTTTTTCACTCCAAAGTTAGCTGCTAAGAGCCTTCTTGACCGGCGACTCTTCCTGCTCTTCACAGTTCTGGCAGCTCTACAACAGCATAACACTCTTCAAGATGTTTCAGCTCCCGGAGTGTAAAGAGTGGCAGGTTGGTGCCTTCAGTGTTTCCTCAGCAAATGTTTATTTCATGAGTGTTTTATCCAGCTGTTCAGGTGTAAGAAACTAAAAGTGAGTCCAGTTCGAACGCACACACATCACACGCAACACGCACAGGAACAGGAACCGCACCATCACACGACGCGCGCTCACAAACGTCGTCTCTGCGAGCTCACGTTGAGAGGAAAGTGGCCGTAAAGCCGACATGTTCTTCCTGAAACGTTTGTGTGAATGACCGGCCTCGCACGCCGTGTCCACATTTTCCACAGTAGATTTATGGTGCTGCTGCTCCTCCACATCGAAAGGAGCCAGTTGAGGTGGCTCGGGCATTTGTTCCGGATGCCCCCTGGACGCCTTCCTGGGGAGGTGTTCCGGACATGCCCCTCCGGGAGGAGGCCCCCGAGGACACGCTGGAGGGACTATGTCACTCAGCTGGCCTGGGAACGCCTTGGGGTCCACCCGGAAGAGCTGGAGGAAGTGTCTGGGGAGAGGGAAGTCTGGGCATCCCTGCTCAAGCTGCTGCCCCCGCGACCCGGTCCCGGATAAAGCGGAAGAAGATGGATGGATGGATTTATGGTGTGAAAACCTGCGTCTTGCATTACTTGACAGTAGGGACCGTCTGCAAAGTGCGCACAAAATGGCCAAGAGAGTCTTTGAGAGACTATTTTTTTCTAAAGTGGGGTTCAAAAACAAATCACGCTTTATCTTTTGATCCGTTTGCATGTAAGATAAGCATATGATTACACGTTTTTAGCTACAGCGAATGTGATGAACAACATCACAGTTTCTGCATTAACAAATTCTGTAATTTCTGTAAGTCCTGTGAGTCTCAAAGCCTCTGATGGAGCGTGTGTGTGTGTGCGTGTGTGTGTGTGTTAGGTCCTGATGTGCGGCTGCTCGTACATGGTCCTCTTCATGGGGAACGTCTTCACCACGTTGGGAGTCGTTTACCAGAAATACATGAACAATCAGGACAAGTCCAAGAGCTTGTGAGGCTGGAAAACCGAGCGCATAACGAATGACGTGTGGACGAATGACACCTGACGATCACGACATGTAGCCGAAAGCAACGCAATCAGACTCACCAAAAATCCTCCCGTTTGTTCAACAAGAGTCATCACGGCTCTAATATTCTGTTTAGAGCTTTTCATCATGTTAGGACTGTGGACCATTTACACGTTCTGCTAGTCTGCTAGTTGTGCCAATGGCCTTTTGACTTCATATTGATGTCAGTTATGGTCACAGGTAGACCATCACGCTGACCTGTCAAACACCACCTTTCAGTTCTCGCTAAGTGAGATGGTTTCAGTTGGACTTTCTTAAGAAAAATGTTGCTGAGCGCAGACATGACCATGTTAGTCGCATCATATTTATTTAGAGACGTCTGTGCAGCTTTGTATTTTAGCCTTTACAGGAAGTGCTTAATAAAACACTCCAACAGACTATTTTTTTCATGGGTTTTCCCTCCAAAATTCTCATGATTTCATGCTCGAGGCCCCAAACAAAAAGAGGCAAATAGAAGAGGAAAAATCCAAACTTTAAGTCATATAATAATCAGATCCTGGCTGTTAAAGATCTCATCCTAAACACACGTCTATTTTACAGAACTGATAGTGGACAAAATCTACAGTGTTTGTTTACAATGTGCTCCTGCATTACACCAAAATGTCCACTAGGTGGTAACATTGAGTTGTAATAGCTGACGTTGAACTCATTTCAGATCCTGCTGTTCCCTCTGAGTAGATTTCATCTATCAGAGCTTTAAATCTTTCTCATATTTTCGGACACACTTTATGTGAAGTCTTACGGGTGTTTTGGGACTCGTTTTTTAAAGGAGGACCGCGTGTCTCGAGGATGATCACAGTCCACCGTGTGCTGCTGCAGGACCTGAGTGATGAGGAGGTGTTGAGCTGTGTTGTTCACGAGCCATCAAGGTCAGCCTGAATGAATGTTACTAATCAGAGTGAATCACGGCTGCAGTTTGAACAGGACTCCGGACTGGGAGAACCTCTTTGCAGTGTTAATGTGGTCTCTTTTTTAAAGATACTACTGCTAGTCAACTGTAGCAGATGGAAAAGCAGAAAAATCTGAGGCAAAGATGCATGTTAAAAATCAAGCTGAGTGACAATTCATCTTATAGCAGATGGACATAAGAACAAGGGATTATTTATTGAGTTCACCCAGTGTTGCTCTCCAGGCACAAACTGTGCTCTTAAAGGAAACCAAAGTCATCATATCCGTGTTTAATCTTGCTAAAACCACTGAAAATGTCCCCTCATTTCCTCCTGCCTGAGTGATGGCACAGCGGCGAGCTGATTTAAGAAGGTCTTTAGTCTGATTTCAACATGAAACCATGTAATTCTGACACATTTGCAAAGGTTTGCGTCTGAAGGACAAATAAATGAGCTTGGACCCGAGTGCCTGGTGCAGCCTGGGTCGGCTGGGCGGAGTCTGACGCCATGCGAGGGGCGGAGGAGATTGGGGTGCGGCTAATTTGGGATGCGTGTGAATGGTGGTCAAGATTCCCTGTTTAACGTTAACTTGTAATTGAATTTGTTCAGTTGTGGTGTCTTGTAAACACCTGCAGACACACTGAATGTTTACGCATTACAGCATGTCCATCAAACATCCAAACATCCGATCCTGTCAGAATGAAAAGGATTCAGTAGAGCTGCATTTCTTTATGATTTAAACATGTCTGCAGCCACAGCGCCAGAACACAAAGAAATAAAAGATGGAAAGAAATTTGCACATAAGATCAGAGGGAATAATACCTGAAAAATTTAAAATGGAAGCCACCCTCACCACCAATTTGCTGCAGCAGAACTTCCCCCACCGCAGCACAAAGTCTTGGATGAGTTAGTCGCTGGAGGGGCAGCGAGTGCGAAGGCTGGGCTGAACAAACGGCATGAGGAGCAAAGTGAATGGGGTGGATGAGAGGGGAAGGAGGAGGGCAGGGTATTCTCCCAGCCTGCACCTCTTTCATCTTTCTCATTAAAGCTGGAGCAGTGGGGGCCGGCAAGAATGAGCCCAAGGACATGGGGATCGGGGACCGAGCCTGATCCCCGCATCAGGAGGTGGAGGGAACAGCCAGAGCGAGCAGACGGGCCGCCATGTCAAACCTTCACCTTAAACTTAACCCGCCTTCCTCTGGGACCCAGATAAAGACCTCTTATCTGTGCTCACCTTCTCTCCAGCAGCAGCAGCGGGGAGGGTCGAAGGGGGGCCTCCCTGCCCGAGTAGGTCCAAAGTACACAAGCTGTATGAAAGAGGGAGGCAAGGCTGACGAGCTTCCATCTGGGACAGACTGATCTGAAGCAGAGGCGAGGAGACGAAGAGGTGATTCTGATCATCTGATCAGGAGGCTTACAGCTGCACTCAGATCTCTACTCCGCATTCAGTGTGTTTGTTGTCCCGGCAGTCCGGAAAGTTTTCCTTCTGGGTTTTAATGTTTATTCTCAAGAAGTCTAAAATTCTTTGTTTTGTTTGGGAGCTCTGAGATACGAGAGCTTCTCAGTGTGCCTAAACGATGAAAACGAGTTCACCGTGTGGAGGTTTGGAGGAATCCAAGCAGGTGTGAACATGTCTTTTCCATCTAACTGAAACAATATGCGTTTTAATCTGGCACATTCACTTTGGCACATGTGCTGCCGTCTTTCTGCAGGGGAGCGTGGGAGTCGCCATCCGGACCGGCGACGATTCAACAAAATGAAGACAGGAAACACAGCCCTCTGCTCTTCCAGCTCTGAGACTCACATCCCTCCCCTCCTCATTAGTGAATTAACTCCCACGACAGCAACTCCTTCACCTCTTGAAATATGAACTGAGTGCCAAATTAAATATGCATATTTAATAAGAGGGGAGCATGATTACATCCACTTGTTAAATGAGAGCAGGAGCGATGAGGAAATCTGAGAGAGTGAGCTCTTTATGGCCTGCAGAGTGTGAAAGAAAAAAGAGAATTCATCTTTATTTTAACGCGGCTCTTTGGGAGTAAACCGAGCAGGACTTCCCCCACTCTGTAGAGCTGATTACATTCTGCGTGTTCCTATAGCAACAACGAGAAGCACACAGTAAGGAGCAGACTTGCCTGCCATGTGCTTTTACAGTTTTACCTCTTGAACCATCAAACGGCATTTTGGAAGAGCCCGAGTGCTGCCAAGTGTCTCGTGCTGCTCAAAGTATTTCACGTCTTTGTCAGACTGGAGAGATTTCAGTGCCGTCTGCATCTGCACGTACACACTGCTATGAAGCATTAAGCAACAGCGCAGCATCGGTGAAACCAACTTAAAGCAAATAGCTGATGTGCACACACACATCCTGCCTGGACCCGAGACCGGCAAGAGGAGGACTCCCCCGCCGCCGCAACCTTTTCAGCATCACTGAACGATGGGGATGATGTGGTTCTGGTCATAGTTTTTAGCAGCAGAGAACGTTACATTTCTCAGATCTTCCTCTTAAAGCTGAGATGTGAATCACCCAAATTCCTGGCAGGAGATCTGAACGATCAGAAAGATGAGTCTAAAGCAAAACACCTTAATCGCATGCAAAATCTAGAGTGTGAGATACCCGCCACGCCTCAGCTGGTGAGAACGCGATCTGCTTTGGGTTTCCGTGAAGGCACAGTGGGGCCAAAGCTGTGTGACAAAACAACACAAAGTCACTGCTTCCAGCTGCTGCTGGTCCGGACACAACAGCATAAAAGCACAGGTCATATAAGGCTAACACTGACTGCATGTGATGTATGGAGTTTCTATTAACACAATCATACACAACTGTGTCCCCGCGAGTCCTTGACCCACATAAAGGAAATTTTCGGCCCCGAGGGGCCAAAGAGTGAACAATGAAGCGGGTCAATGGGCCCACTCCTACACACACCGTGTCTTCTTGTAAACCAGATGGCTGATTTGGTGTGAGCCAAAAGAAAATTAATCACAACACATTTTGTCCCCCCCGTCTGACTGAATACGATCGCCCCCCCACCACACAGGATAAACAGCCTGCAGCCTCCTGCCGTGCAGTCAGCACCTTCAGCGAACATGAACACACACAGAGGAAACACTTCCATTAGTGTAGCAGCTGTCAGTTTAATCTACTCTGTGAGTGCGTGTGTGTGTGCTCACTTTTCTTACAGGTTGCTCGCATAACTTTAATTACTTAACGTAGCCTGTGATTACACTCACTTCCAAACCTGTGTAGATGGCTGGATTTGTTGCCAGGGTTTGCATGTGCAGCTCAGCAGGAGCACCAGGCAGGTCGCCTGAAGCCGTCCAGTGTGAAAGAATTATCTGTAAAACGTTAAAGAAGTGGAAATGACTTGAACACACACACCGTGCAGTTTTAGGGTTTTACATGCAGATGAGGGACAGATGAAGGGACAAACCAACAGAGAGTGTGTTGGTGAGGTGAGCCTCCAAAACCAGCTTCAGTGCTCCTCAGATGGTCCAACTTATATTTACTGTCACATTGATGACGGTGCTTCCTGCCTTAGATTTGCTGCTTTGTCTCTCTCACTGTACTCAGTCATTTAACTGCTCAGTTGTGTATTCTGCTCATGTTATTTTCCTCATGATGGTCTAAATGCTTCTTCAAAGCCGTCTCCACGCTGCCAGGAATGTAGTTGGGGTGGAGAGCTGCTGGATCACTGCTGCATCAAAATTTAATCAATCTAAAAGTTTTGGTCTAAAGACAGACAAATTTGAGGATATTTACTCTAAAACAAATCACATCCAGTAAAATCCTTTAGGTGTAATTAGAAGTTGTCCAGATGTTGTTGGAGACAAAGCGGAGGCCACGACAGCGTGGGGCTGCAGCCTCTCACGGCGGCTTCTCTCATATTTAAAAATCTGCGACGAGGATGCACGGATTGATTGGTTGCTTCAGTTGCTTCAGTGCGCTGAAGTTGGTGGTGTAGTTGCTGCAGAGAGAAATCTGAATACTGATGACTCCAGGAGAAGGTGGGGCTGCAGGGCATCGCGCAGGCCGGAGGGTTAAAATACCTCCATTGTTCACACACGAGCCCCCACTGTGACGGCTTTAAAATATCACATCACTGCTTGTGTTGCCTTGTCGAAAAGCTTTTCTTCCCGATGTCCGCTTTATTGCCTTTGTTTTCGTCTTTTCAGCACAAACCAGAGTTAAAAAAGGCTCCTGACGCCTCCATTTTCCTCAGCTTCATTGTTACTTTCCCTGCAGCCATTGTTGGTGAGCGCTGGTCACTGCTATTTCCAGTTTCCCCTGGTTACCAATTCCCTTTGAAATTATCATGTGCCCACACACTGAGCTGAGGCGTAAACAGGCAAATAAAGCAAAGCTGCACACATTTGTAACAAAGGCTCTAAATAAATAAACCCACCTGATGCTCCGCCTTCTTTCTGCCATCATGGAGATTAAGACAGAGGAAGCAGAACCAAACTGAAACACGACTTAACTCTGTGTCGATCTGTCATAGAAACAGGAAGCAGGATGCACAAACCTCCGAGCAGCAGCGGGCGACTGATGGATGCTGAGCGTTTGGTAGCTGATGACACACTTCAGTGTGTTTTGGGCCTGTGTGACACAGAGTGATGGAAAGCGAGACGACTCGGGCTGCTCCAAGTTCAAGGCAGTTACCACAAAAATAGACTTTAACAGCCTATAAAGTTATACAATTATTTTTTATTTTTTGCTGAATCTCAGGATTTTCAACAGCCATAATTTCATAGCCTGGAGGACTGGGAAGCGCTGAGTGAAGGGGCTCTGTTGTTGTTCGTAGAATAAGGGTTACAGTGTGTGACTGTGCTCAGGTTTTGCTGAGTTACCTTCCTTTGGATTAAGGTAGACGGACGACCCAGCCAGCTGCCTGAACCAGCCTGCCGCCAGACGGGAACGTCGATTCTGCAAAACCCTAAATTATATTCAGAGAGAACTTTGTGTTCTACAATTTCTGTACGTCAACTACAGCATCATTAAAACAAACAAACTGTGGTTAAGATTAGCTAAATGAAACGCTTTGTTAAGCTCGCATCAGTTAGAAGGCGAAGTCAGAAGGCTGTTCTTCACTTTCTTCACAAAGGGTTCTTAAAGACTCAGAAGAAGACTCAGCAAAGCAGCGTGCGCACTCCCCATAACTGAAACACTAACGGTGCCAGCAGAAAGCTGGACGCTTCACACTAGAAAAACCACGCAGGACAATGAAACCATTAGGGCCACTGCAGGGTCACAGCAGGCAAACAGAGAACCGCAACTCAGAACCGACAGCACAACAATATGGCAATAAACCAGGACGAAATAATAGGCTTTCAGCTGCAATGAATGTCAAGAATAGCTTCTCTCCGCTAACCCATCAAGAGGCTAAAGAGCATGTGTGTTAGCTTCGTGTGAAGAATATACAGAATAAACTGTGTTTAAGTGAACCTGTAAACACACACACAGTTTTGATCTGAATCCTGAGAACGACTCCCTGATTTTTAAGTGTTGCAGCCGTGAACGCTGCGAACACTTAACACCTTTGTGGATATCACACACTCGACTCTTTTATGTGATTGGATGATTGAATGGCTGAAGGTTAATAGTGTCAGCGTCTGCACTTGGAGTTGTCAGTCAGGTCCCAGGAGGAGGGGGGGCGCACTTTGAAGGAGCCAATCCTGACCCTCTGTAAACAAGAAACAGTATCTCACATGAGACCGTGAGAAGCTAAAGGGTCTGTTCAAGACGTTACTCGCATTTTGCACATTTCCGAGTGCAGCTTTTGGGCTCGTGAGAAAAGGGACGTTCGGCTCTTATTTCTTGCTGTGGAGCCGTAAACAGCTGAGAGGGCTGCCGTCGTGATGCGGCACAGAGGGGGGAGGTTATAAAGGTGCCTTATCAGAACAGCCCGAAGGCTCCAGCTCTTTAATTCAGACCCTGCTTTTCCCCCTGAATTAAATTTCACAGGGATTATTGCACACATGTAAACACTCAGGAGTCTCATCATTAATGCTGCTCTGTTTGCAGCTGGAGGAAAATGAAATCTGAACTGTAACTACTGTCTGTGTTATGTGTCAGAGGAGAAGTTGTTGGCTGTGGATGTGACACGCCCTTCATATTTATAAATCTGAGAAAATTATTTTGTTAATGCTTTGTACGAACTGGGTTAACTGAATGAGATCCCACTCGTAGACCCCTGAACCCACTGTGAGCGAACACCAACCCTGTGGACTGTGCAGCCCAACCCCCCCGCCCCCCCAACGCCGTCAGACCCCCCCAGCTGGTCTGTGGCTCACACTTTGTGAACCGTTTCCATCTGGCTACTAATATGCATTAACATGTGATCTGCACGTTATCTTGAAAATGACATTTTTCACAGCCCTTTGCATTCATACTGTGGATTAATACGCTTCCATGTTATCTCGCTCCTGCCCATGTTGTTGTGATTGGAGCTCAGTATGCAGATTAGGTGGGCGTGGCCAACACTCGCCCAGACAACCAAAGGCATCTGTAGGCTGCTTTTCTGTGGCCTTGCTGACTCGTCAAAGGCTTTTTCCAGAAATGCAATAACAACAGGTTTGTGCTTTGAGAGGGGATTGCGTGATGTGACTACTTCTTGATGATTAACCGTTTATTTATCTGTAATTCTTTGCACTTCTGTAGCTGTCACGTGGGTTACCAGATGTGGTTTGTGAGCACAGGTCTTGTTAAATAGACACTATGGTGCCAAACCTGGCAACCTCGCTGTGACAACAAAACGTCAGGACACACGATCGCCGCACCGTGCTGATGTTTGAGTTGCAGTAGGCAACATACAGAGCTTTGGCATGTCGGCTGTTTCCCTCTGCTGCCAGTCTGTAAGCTAAGCTAGGCTAACCACAGCCTGACTCCAACGCAGTGAGTGTCGTCTGACTCATGGAAAGAAAGCAAGCCAGCTCATTTCTAAAAACTGTCGAGCTTAAATGTCGAATACTGAACCATTCATGTGATGAAGCAGGCCTGTGGGGCCAAATGTTGTCCGAGTCAAAGGAGCTTCCCACATACTGCAGCACACAGAAGTGGTCACAGTCTCTCCATTATGTGAGTAAAAAGTGAGATGGCGCTGTGCTGCACGTCTCGCTAATGTAATCAGAGGATAATGAATGTGAAGAGTGCTGTCTGCTGGTGATTAAGGGCCGTCCTGACCAAATTTTGATCCACTACATTTGCAAACAATTGGCCACCTGGGTCCCTCGCACTGCTGTAACCAGACCCTGCATGGTATCTGTATGGAGTCCAGTCCCCGCACCCCCGTCCCCCTGTCCCCCGTCCCCGTTCCCGGTCCCCCGTCTGTGCCCTCAGCGAGACACTGATGTGTCTGAGCTGAGGTGTGCCACAGTGATTCATTAGTTCATTAAGGCGTCCTGTGGCCATGGCAACAATCTTTCCAAGGGGTCAGTGGTAACGTGACAGCCTCCTTCAGGGCAAACCCTGTCACAGGATCTGAGCAAAGGCAGGAGGTACAATCAGTTAACCCTCCCCCAAACATCCAGAGGTTACCATAACCCATTTATGCCCTCTGCCTTACAAAAACATCCACACACACACACACACACACAACTCGAATGATAATCTAATCAGAAATTCTTGGTAGTATATCTCATGATTCTTGTTCCAGTAAGCCTGCAGGCCAGTAAATTTGACTTGTGGTATCGGGACGTGACGGCACACGGTTTTATTTTATTTTTTGTATTCTCCAGAAGAGATTGTGACTGTTTGGTGTCTGCTGTGGGTGGATGCTGTTAAAGGATTCATGTTATGTTAGCGGTGACTCATTGTCTTCAAAATGAACATGAATGTGTTTGCTTTAACCTTCGCTTAACACATTTTACATTTTGTAAAACTAAAGTAAAGTTAAACTTTCACTGTCGATCTCAGCAACAGAATATAATTAATTTAGCAATGTTTTTTAAGTGGAAAATGGAAATAAATGCTACTGTGCTCCTCCAACAAGCAGGAGGTGAAGTAACCTTCAGTCACAGGTGAAGACCAGCAGCTTTCCATGTGTGAGGGTTAATGCAGACCCGAGTGGAGGCCAACCATGTCAGGCTCTTTTCCCTCAGCAGCAAACACAAGCCACACGGTGACACCCTGAGGAATCACAGGCACATCTTCATCGCTGTCCTTGTCTCCTGTCTCTGCTCGAACTTCTCAAGTCCTGCGTGAGTCACCGAGTTGCTGAAGATGATTGCTGATTGCTGAAGATTGCACCATTTGTAAGTGTGGCCTCAGAACAACAACGTCAGTCAGCCAAAATGCTTGGGTTGTTCAGCTCAAACTGCTGTCCGAGCCATAAGGACGCAGCAAGAACACCGTTTGGACCGCAGTCTTTGTGAGGTTTGGGAACATAACGCTGGTCTTATCACCGCATTATAAAATGTCTTCGTTCAGCCGCAGGACGGAGGAGTTCCAGTGATGGACAGTGTTGAAATCCTCCAGTTCCTGTCAGGAGGCCCTTTGGTGTGGCTGCTGTGATTTTCTGCCAGATGTTATAGACATAAATCTCTTTTCTCTTGGTCAGCATAAACAAGTTATTAAAATTTGTCTCTCAAATTGGATCGCATGCCCTTGAAGCCTCCTGGCATTTTTTTTGGTGAATGGCGTCCTTCCTTACATTCCCAGCCCCTCATCTGACAGAGTCTGCTGGAACCATCGGTCCTTGACTCCGTCTGGCACCCCTGCCGTGAAACACTCGGCCCCCCAATCTGTGTGGGCAGAGCAGCCAGTGTGTGGGCTCACTTCAGACTACAGACACATGGAGGACGAGGACGAGGACGATGCTGATGTGATGAACTCGGGTCCAATGTCCCGACTGCTTCAAAGACTTTTTTTTATGTGGGTCCACACAAGAGCACGTTTGATTTTATTTCTACTTTGAACTTCTCAAAGCCACTAAAATCACAGCTGCGCTCGCACGATCACATTGTAAAGCGGGAAACGTAGGATGCAGTCGGGTCCATCCGTCCATCCGTCTGGATTATGGCCAGTCTTTTTTTCTTTTTTACTGTCTTAGGCCAACTTACTGTAAGTCACGCAGCTTCCTGGAAGTGCCACACCAAACCCTCTGAGTGTCCCCTTTAACACTCTGAGCAGACCGGCTTCTCTTCTCCTCTGACTCCCAGGCTCAACCGAATACAGAAACGTGTCGTCCCATCCCAGAATATTTAAAGTTATAATTCTTAACATTTCAGTCGTGGCTGTTTTTGCAGTTTTATTCTACTACAAAATCCAGAGGAACAGCAAGCTCACAGTGCAGCCAAAACCTGTTAATAAACTGAATTGCAGGGTAGAAGGAGTTGACGTCCATGCTGGGACGTTTGAAGCGTCCAGCTGAGGACAGCCTGCAGTTCGTCATCTAACAGCTCATTGTGTCCCGTCCTTCTCCTTCCTTCACTCCCTGCAGTGTTTTCGACTGATGTGCTGTCAGAAAATACCACAAAGAGCACGTCTGCCTCTGTAGAGGAGTTTTTGATGAAAAATCACCGTCGGCACAGAGGCTGGTGGCAAAAAAATTATATAACATACATCTTCACTTTTAATAGATGGAAACATTGACATTAAAAATATGAATAATCGTAAATACAAAAACATAACATCCTTATTGTTTTAAATGTCATTCTCATGTGTACAGCACTTTGAACAGCCTCTGCGTTTGCTAAAAATAAAGTTAAATTTAGTGCACGTTTTCATCATGAAACGAGAGACAAAGACGTAAAGTCTTGACCTTTGGACGGATGTTGTGTACACCTTAAAAGGGGCATAAAGAAACTCTAAAAGTAAAAAGGTTTTGTCCTCTGTTTGATCAGTAAAAACTGTAAAACATTAAGGTTTCATCCCGTGCGTCTAAGACTGCAGTCTCCTGTCACGTCTGATTACATGAACACAACACGTGCATATTGCAGTTCAGTCCGTCTGAAACCATCACTTCGCCGCCTCAATCTTCTCGCTTTAAAGCCACAGAGCGGCACCGGGGATCGCTGGAGTGGAGATAAAGAAGAAGCAAGAGAAAGGAGGGGATATAACAAAGACGTGAATCTGCTTTAAAAGTATAGCAGAAGTAGAAAGATTTTGCAGAGAGGAATCATCTTTTCTCTCCCCGACTCTCCTCTCCATTGCAGGGGGCAAAAGAGGGATTTCAGATGGAGGTTTGGGATTGCTGCCCACTTCAAAGACTTTCTCACCCGAGTTTCTGGCTTTTATTTTCACTCTTATGGAAAACGGACTTCATTTCCAGAGGACAGCCATGTTTGTGTGGTCCCTTTGTGTCTGAGAGACAAATGCAGATTTTTACTGTAAGACTGCAGCACACCCAGTATAGAAAGAAGGGTATTTAATTTCCCTGCCAAATCATTTTGAAGAGCACGAAGTAACTGTTCCATCACTGTGTACATTTCAAGAAAACAAACTCACAGAGACATTATGGACCTACAGTGTTTACAAGTGTGACTGCAAATGTACGTCCGGATGACACGAGAGGACGTAATGTCATGTTTCATGCAGCGCAGTTCAGCGTGAACAAGAGATGCAGCTGACGTCCCGAGACCCGACGCTGCAGGAGCATTTCAGCGTAAGACGGGGATGGATGGGAAGGAATGAGATGAAACAGAGCTGCAATGAAAAATAGATCAGATGCACTAATGTTTCAAAGGTTTAAACAATTTATAAAAAGGAGGGCGAGAAATGGATCAGAGAAAGAAAGGCTCTGAGAAGAGACTGGCTTCATGCCTGAGATCTGCTCCGAAGTTCAGCAGCAAAAGTCCAGTCAGAGCCGAGTTATGAGAGTGCGTGGTTTGTCGGGGCGTCTGGCGTCCGGCGTGGGCGTGACACACTGAGGGCGTAGCGTGAATGTCCGGCACTCTGTGCTCTGGAAGCTCCTCTCTCGTGGCAGGTGAAGAAGAGACATGGCTGACCACGCCATCTGTCCCACATGGAGCACATGCCTGCTCGATGCCCCACCCGGGACAACAGCGGGAGGATGTGCGTGCTTTGAGAGGAAGAGCGGGAAACCGTGAGGCAGCAGAACACTGCTGGAGGAATGAGCCAACATGTAGGAACAGCAAGTCTTGTTTCAGAGCCGCAAAGTCAGCACAGCTGGAGGCCAAGGCGGATGGATGTCTTGTGCTTGTAACCATGACGACGGTGTCCCCTATACTTTAATATTTCACCCAAAGACACAATCTCTCCTAAGCTCAGTGTCACTGCGGTGCCTCAATGTCACATCAGAAAACACTTAGGTGTCATCCTGGATGTTTTTATTTTGGTGTGACTGCTGGTTTGACCAGGTTCAGATAACTACAGCAGTCAAGTCCTCGGGAGACAAAGACAGGAGTGTCCCCTCGGGCAGCGTTATAATTCTCTTAGTTATTTTTTAAAAGTATAGCATCCAGAATCAAAGGCAGGTAACCAGTGTGCTCTTCTGGTGGAGGACGGATGTTGGGCGTCGTCACACGACTCAGCAGCGTCTAATGCAGCGAAAACACATTTTTGACCAGAAGAAATTTCCTAAACGTGCTGAAAAATGTGAAGGAAATCATACGGACAGAAATCGTCCCTGAAGTGTCCAATAAAACTCCTAATTGGTGGCGGGTTTTTGTTCATCAGACTCTAACGAGGCTGAGGAGGACAGAGCCAGTGCACAGTGAGCCGCGGGTCTGAACAAAGGAGACGATGTGTGGGCAGAAAGTCTGAGAAAGAGGCCTGCTTAGAATCGTGTCTGAAGGGTAGAAAGACTTCATGTGAGGAAACGCTGGCTCAAATCCAAGCCAAATATTCCCTGATACGAAGTCCAAGATACGCTTTTCCACACGAGTGCAGCCTTTTCAGCACCAAGCTCACATTGGGTTTATTTTCGGTTGACACATGCTCACTTTTCAAAGCTCTCAGCAGCATTTTACAGTCCTCATTGGCGAATGACAATTAATGCAATTTTCTGCTTTTAAACTGTGCTCTCATTTTTTTGCCTGCTTTTGTTTTGTTGTGATATACTGCTTACCTTCTCCTCTTCGGGGCTCAGAATAATGAAGGAATCTGAGAAGGCTGCAGGTCCACCTTAAGGCCACGTTTACCTGAGACTAGAAGTGGAGGCTGCTTCAGGCTCACAAACCACAAAGGTTTGGTTAGTTGGGTTTAAACAGATATTTTTTCTCTGTTTTACTCCAAACTACACCTGACAGAATTTTGTGTTATATTCAATTACACAAATCCACATCAAATTAAACATCACATCAGATTAAAGATAGGAATGTTTTCAAACAAACCACACATCATAATTAATAAATAAATAAAATGACGTCCAGTAAATTTATTCGAAACATGGCCGCTCTGCCTACTCATTAATTAGAATCTGTGAAGAGATCATAAAATCTTGCTGCGTCTTTGTAGCAGGAGATAACAAAATTGAAAGTTGGATTATCTTTGCGTTTGGACGTGCGGCCTGGTGACGTTCGATGACTTCGCTGTGAACCTGCAGGAGGCTCATGTGTGATGAGTGCTGGACAGCTGGGTGACCAACTTCAGGAAGCCTTTCTGCTGCAGCTGTTAGCCAAGGTGACCCCACGGTCAGCCATGACAGCACCAGCAGTCAGCCTCACTTCACTGGAAGGAGTCCAGTCCGGCTAACCGCGGCTGTATTGTGTGCATCTCTTCAGAAGAGGAATATTAATTAGAGCACATATTTCCTGATCTGAACAGTTGCTGAGGCGTTTATTACTGCGAGATGATCAAAGGTGGTTGCTGTGGTCTGCGCTGGTGGCTTGCAGATTTAACTCACAGCACGACTTCCAAGATGACCGATTTAGTTAAAAAGCAAACTTTAAGAAGCGTTTGTTTATGTTGTGAGTCTTGAGTTGCTTTAAGGAGAAAAAAAAACGTTTCTGCAGAGCCCAAAGTGTAGAAACCACAGCCTCAAGGCCACAATCCCCAGAGGTGGAGCTACACCCGAAACTCCATCAGGCAGAAGATGAGAGACCAGCTGGTGACGTGGGGGTGGCTCGTGCGCAGGTGCCTGACGAACCAGCAGCAGGTATAAACTGACGTTTTGCTCCAGAAACTGCAAGCTAAGAAATCTCCACGAGCCCCCCTCACCTGTGACACAAGAGCGAATCAAAACCTCAGGGAGCTTTCATCACAAAAACATGCGCAAACAACGCGTGCGGCTGACGTCTCTACAGCGTGGACAGTAAAAACTGTCCGCCATGCTGGCCCCCTGACCGTACCAGGACGTACTACTCGCAGTACCATGATGAAGTGCGCACAGTGGTCCCAGTGAGGAGGGCCCTTTTCCTCCACTGGAAGGGTCCCTGAGGTGGCACTTCACTGCGTTTCCTCCGCAAGAGGCCCCACCTGGAGGCCCCCGCATCACCTTTAGCGCACTGATTGACACATGATGAGGACTGAAGCACTCAGGTTTCAGCACTTCCAAAGTTCCAGACTGAGCTGAGTTCAGCCAGCAGGCCGTGCGCACGCGACAACGTGGGTTTTTATCGCGGTGACCTTGACGACTTTTCCAGCGAGAAGAAGAAATCGGTGTGTGAATTGAGTTTGTGGCGGTAGAAAACACCGATTAGCTGCTTCTACCACACAGAAAGGTTCACAATGAGAGGAGGAGGGGGAGGAGGGGGAGGTGGAGGAGGAGGAGCAGGACCCCGCCAGCCTGAGACTCTAATTGAGCTCCCTCCTCCCCCTCCCCCTCCCCCTCCTCCCCTCCTCAGTCTCCTCCGGGCTGCTGGCTAACTTCTCGTCGACAGAGCAGCTCACTTCAGTTAGTGTTGGACTGGATACGTCGAGCAGTGAGGAGACATGGCTTTCCTGCGCAGCGCGTTCCCTCCGCTTCTGCT
Organism: Scatophagus argus; assembly: GCF_020382885.2. Taxonomy (NCBI): domain Eukaryota; kingdom Metazoa; phylum Chordata; class Actinopteri; family Scatophagidae; genus Scatophagus; species Scatophagus argus. The sequence continues at coordinate 21,834,646 of NC_058506.1, read as the reverse complement.
TCACGTGTGCCTGCTGAGCTGCAGCGGTGAGTTCGGCTCAGTTCACTTCGCTCCTGCCGTGTGTGTGTGTGTGTGTGTGTGTTGTGAAGTTTAGTGAAGGAGGAAAGTGCGACTTTGAATGAGTAAACAACGCGTATGCTTTTCTTTCCTCTGACATGTTTAGTCAGCTCGAGCGCAGTTTGCTCCATTAAAAGTGAGTTTTTTTCGGGTCCTGTGGGCCTCGTGCGGTTAATCACGTGAGCCCGTGAGCTCCTGTTATCTGAAGCTAAATTACATATAGTTTAGTTTAATAAGCGCGTGTTGAGTTGGTGGCACCCCTCCTCCCCCCCTCCACCCTCCCAGCATCTCAGCCTCCACTTTTGGCTGCTTTTTAAATCGAGAGTCGACGTTAAAATATTTAAAGGTGCAGTTAATTACTGCGTAATTGACGCTGTTAACGAACCAATTAGCGTAAGAACGCGTAGCTGCAGGCTGCAGCGCAGACATGCACACATGTGGCGTGTGAATGGCGTTTTTATTTATTTCTTTATTTAGTTTTAAGGCTTGTGTCATAAACCGAGTCTGGATAAGTTATTAAAGCTTTAATAAGACTGCCGTAAACATCTGAAAACCCACAGCAGAGCCAAAGCCAGCCAGAGTCCCAGAGTAGGAGGACTCGGTTGGAGTTTAGTCTCGGTGATGCATTCAAAGCAGACGCAGCGTGATGGGAGAGGCTGCTTTCAAACGCAGTGTGCGTGTCAGCCTCTTCATTATCATCATGAGAACCAGTCTGGGTTTTCCTTCAGACCGTCTGCGTGTTTCACTGCAGCTGCTTTCTTTGTAGACCTTATTTAGTTAAGGCTGCAGCTGACGAATATTTGCTCTCTTAACTAACTTGAACATTGCTGTCTGAGAAATAGTTAAATATGTCTGCATCACGGCTGTCAGATTCAAAGACAACTCGGTTTAAAACAGTGTAAAACACAGAAAAGTAGTGAATTGCTGATTGATTTCCTGTTAATCAGTTAATCAGCTCTGAATTTACTTTACGACCAAGTAATGGAGATCAACCATGAATTACAAACAGCTAATTAAAGACAAAACAGGCAGTCAAATAACGGATTAGTCGGTAGACAGACAGTTAATGGAGTTTGATATTAATGATGGTAGTAATCTTTGAGGTTGCAGCTTAGCAAAGTGCAGCATTAATCTGTTTCATATCAGCCGAGTATCTGTGGACCTGGGCTCCGTTAGAGGACACGAGACGGGGCTCATGATTCGATGATGCTGTGAGCAGCTCGGTGTTATTGATTCATAATCGGTGTTATTGATTCATAATCGGTGTTATTGATTCATAATCGGTGTTATTGATTCATAGCGTGTCTGTGTTTTCTTGCTAATGACCAGGCTACTTTCTTTGCCCGACCAGAAATGGCTGAAGTTGAACCCTGAGCTTTGAAGTCTTTCAGTCGATGAAGAAATGTGAGAGAGAAGAATCAGTTCTCATGCGTATCACTTGTTTCCTCCCACGTCTGCCCTTAAAGCCCGACTTCACGTTCACTGGTGGCCTACTGAGTAAACCTTCCTGCTTCTCCATGTAGCATCTATCAACAGGACAACACTCGCTCTGTCCGACCTTAAACCTCTTTTTCTCCTAAATCTCTGTTTTTTACTCCATCAGCCTTGTCTTAATTGGGTTACCTCTGTTTAATCCTCATCTCCCCTCTGCCTGCTCTGGAGACTGAGTAAAGCTGCCTGTTTTTGGATTAAGTCGTTGGTTATTCATAGAGACGTCGGCCATCTAAAGAGCTTCTAGACGAGGTTCTGTCAAAACTGACCCTCTCCCTAATGGGCCCTGAAGGGCACTTACTCAAACACAATTTGTGGCTAAAAGCATTTCTCCTGCATGGAAATAACCCCATCCTGAGCATGAGGAGAAACCCAAACATGTAGCTTAGTTGATGCAGCCTGTATTGATTTGGCAGGCCCGTGTTCATCAGTATGATGGTCATGTTGTGTTACAGGAACGAGCGGTCTGGGCATTGTGGCTGTGCAGTAAATCAGAGTCGTGGCAGAGCTTTTACGATGATGCTGACAGAACAGAAGTGGATACGCACGACATGCTTGCTTAGTTCATGCCATTATGAGATAACACAAACAAGATTTTATCTGTTGATCAGTTAAAGTCTGGTTGTTTGTTTGGTTTTTTGGTTTTTTGGAAAATATTCATTGCAATTCAGAATGGAGGCCGGCAGCATTCATTAACTTGATGTACAGGACGACAGATTTAGCTGTGATTCAGGGGCAAAACGCCACGCCGGTTCTCAGTTTTTTTGTATTTCAGTTTTCCTTGGCAGAATAAAGAAGTCGTGGTTTTCAGTTAAAAGACACAAATCAAACCGCTGCCTCCTGTAGGACAGTCCTGTCTCTAAGTCACCCATATGCTGCCTGTACTTACATATTTCGCTTGAGTCATGCTTACAAAATTAATAATATTGTCGTTTTACCCCCAAACCATAATCTTTTCCGATCCCAAACCAAGTTAGGGTTAGGAAGGGGGTTGTGACTGATGTACAAACTGATTGGGATAATTTGGGGTTAGGTTGACGTTATAATCACGTTCGGTCTGACATCATTTAAAACAGCTTTGGCATCACTCATCAACAAATGCTGCACTTATTTGCGGACTTGAAGCGATATGTCTCGTATGTCAAGACATTTCATCAGCTCTCCTGGAGCTCCATGACCACGAGCTTCTTTAAAGCCACGAGATGTTGCAGCTCAGCACTAAGAAACAACTCATTTCTCTCTCGATGGAAATCTTTCCAGTGTTTTCCCTGCTATTGCCTGAGTGCGTGGATTCTGCATATTCAAAGACTTTTATGTTTAAAGGTGGTTATTGTGAAATTTTATTTTGAAATTACGAGTAATGTCTTGGTTCTCTACAATTTGCCTCTTTGGAAATTAGCCTCGTTAAGCTAACTGGCTAACCTGGCGCATGCGTCCTGTTTTACGGCATTTCACTGTGTTTTACGGCATTTCACTGTGTATTCACACAGATTAAGGATAACCATAAAAGCTTCTCAAGAGTAAATTATTAATGTAAGCTATCTAAAGCAAAAGCCGGACAGACGTCGACCCTGAATGTGTGAAATCAGGCCAAGCTGAGCGTGGCGTTGGTGGTGAAGATGCTTTAAACGTGTCCCTCCCACAAGCAGTCAGTGTGATGGAAACTTAATTTCTGCCCATTTTAGAGTTTCCTGTTGATAGAATTAATGCACTGCTGAAGGGCTTTAACTTTGATATCCAGAAGCCTGGCGTTTGTGATCTTGTTAACGACAGCAGAAGACACACAGGCATGCAGTAACGGACCAATCATTCCAGACATTTATTAACACCAAATCTGGTTTCAGTCTCTCAAATGTGAGAATTTCCTGGATTTCTGATTTATTTCATCATATGTCAGCATCAGTTGAAAATCTTTTCCAAATAAAACAAGCAATTTGAAGAATATTAAAGACATTTTACGTGATTTTTTGTAATAATGATCAGATTAAATAATGGTCAGATTAATAAACAAGGTTAATAAACATTATATTTCAGGTGGAGAAAGCGGGTCTGGCCCTTTTAGACACCCCACATCTGGATTTTATTTACAGACTTTTCCTTTACTTTCAATACTGCACCTCCTAGTGCAGCTTCAGGTCAACGCTGGCTTTGTGCGCTAAGATTTTACAGGACAGGCCACAACAGGCGCTTGTAGATGTCTTTTAATCCAGTATGTTGATGTTAAACACAGGGCTCGCCCACAACGTCTCCTGCAGCAGTGGAGGAATGAAACTTGTAAAGTATGTTGGCTCACATGGTCCTGCTGGCTTTCCTGACTGCCACCAAAGCTGTCTGAATGCCATCCGTCAGACATTTTGGGAAAGACCAAGCAGCTGTGTCATGAAGGCAAAGAGAAAGCAGCCACACCTCTTTATGCAGCCAGCACCTCAGTATGGAGGGTCTGTTGGTACAGCAATCAGCTAAATACGTGTGGACGGAGACAGACACGTCTTTGTCCTGTTCCCATCGCACGGCAAGCAGAACCTCATGTCTTTTAATGTTTCACCACCAGACATGTCACACTGGTGCAACATCTTCACCCCTGTCCACCAAATGTCTTCAGCCCCGTCCACCAAATGTCTTCATCTGCGTCCACCAGTATCTTCACTCCCCGTCCACCAACGTCTTCACTCCTCGTCCACCAAATGTCTTCACACCCGTCCACCAAATGTCTTCACCTCCATCCACCAGCACCTTCACTCCCCGTCCACCAAATGTCTTCACACCCGTCCACCAAATGTCTTCATCTGCGTCCACCAAACATCTTTGCCCCGTCCGCCAGATGTTTTCATCCCCGTCCACCAAACGTCTTCACACCCGTCCACCAAATGTCTTCATCTGCGTCCACCAACGTCTTCACCTCTGTCCACCAAACATCTTTGCCCCGTCCACCAATGTCTTCACCTCCGTCCACCAATGTCTTCACCTCCGTCCACCAGATGTCTTCATCCTTGTCCACCAAACGTCTTCACCTTCGCCCACCAGCGTCTTCACTCCCCGTCAACCAATGTCTTCACTCCCCGTCCACCAAATGTCTTCACACCCGTCCACCAAATGTCTTCATCTGCGTCCACCAACGTCTTTACCTCTGTCCACCAAACATATTTGCCCCGTCCGCCAGATGTTTTCATCCCCGTCCACCAAACGTCTTCACACCCGTCCACCAAATGTCTTCACACCCGTCCACCAAATGTCTTCATCTGCGTCCACCAACGTCTTCACCTCTGTCCACCAAACATCTTTGCCCCGTCCACCAAACGTCTTCACCTTCGCCCACCAGCGTCTTCACCCCCGTCCACCAACGTTGTCATCTCCGTCCACCAACGTCTTCACTCCCCGTCCACCAAATGTCTTCACCCCCGTCCACCAAAGGTCCTCACGTCCCGCTAGTCACTGTCACCAGGCAGGTCCGGGCTCCACACTCCCATTGGCCCAGAAAGACATAAAAAACATACAGAAATTCTTGTATTCCCTCAGCAGTCACCACTTTGAATGGACTGAAATAAGCACTTTGTCAACACGCCATATTTTCTTCGTGCCCGTGTGGTGCTCTTCAACAAAAATGTTTTGGGAATCAATTCAGGTCATTATTCATTGTGATATATATGGATTTATTGATATTTTTATAGAATGATGTATTTGATTAATTAAATTGCTCAAACTGTACCTCTTACAGTTGAGATATTCAGATTTTTAAAGCACAATAATAAATTGTGTACTCATTCTTAGATCAGATTGTATTGCCGTTCTGCTTCGGAAAATACATTTTTTCCTGGTGAGCGTTGAGACGTCATGAATCGCTCATTAACGACCTGATAAGAAAATGTGTTTTCATAGGGAGTTCAGTGATAGTAAAGTGATGAAATATCCAAAAATGAGTCATAAGGTATCGCAGTGAGTCAGTCTCCTTGTGTAAATAATGGCTGGTCTCCCTGACCTCGTCTTCATCCGTCTCCGTGGCTCGATGCCTGGGAATGCCTTCGCCCTGCTGCTGGGCTTGTCTGAATGTAGCAGGAAGTGTGCAGCTGTTGGCTGCAGTTGTTCATGTGGGATTAGTGCATTTGGCTGAGTGATAGCCAGGCATGACAGCCATATAATCTAATGTATTGGCTCATTGTTTTCATTAAAGAGAGTGGGCTGTTTGATCCCTGTGGTGTTGTAATGGTGCCCTGCTGTAGAGCATCAGGCACACGTGAACGCTCAGGTGCTTTACGTCCTGTTCAATTCATTCTTTGCATTACTTTCTGTGATTATTTAAGCTTGTGAGCCGGACGTGCACACTCGGTTAACATTAAGGAGAGATGGTGGTTTGACTTGATCAACACTCAGTCGAGACACCATCTTGATTTGCTTTAACAAAACCATGCAGAAATGTTCGTCCTGCTTCAGATGCCAGGAGTGGATGTTGTAGGCAAACAAATGAAGCATTTTTGCAGATCGGTTCAGTGTGGATGTTGGGTTAATAAAAGCGCAGCCACACTGTATTGAGCTGACAGGGTGGACCGATTGAACTGCACACCAACACAACAGGCTGGATTCCTTTTGTTATGAGAAAATGACAGCATTAAAAGGATTCATTGATTTCTGAGAAAAAGTAGAAAATTGCCTCCTTCAGTCCGAATGTGAAAAATGGAAAAATTGTTTGAATTTGCTTTGTAGTAAGAACTTTGTTGTTTCGGGCTTTGGTTTGACGCCTGTGCATGTTTTAAAGATCCGAGACGTGTTAGAAAATCAAAGGCCGTGCAGTTGGCAGGAGCAGCGCTGACATCCACCCTTAAGCCTAAACTGAAGGGTTTTCAAGAGCCTTGTCTTGCATGTCTGCTGTATCTGTGCAGTCAGTGGATGGTTGATGTCGGAGTGGGATTTTATATCCAGCAGCTGCCTCTGTAGTTTGATCCTTGGCCTTCTGGGAGGGAATTTCGGCAGTATTGACGGCCCCCTGACTTGTATGTTATTCAAAGCCCATCAGTCAACACAGTGAAAAATCTATATGGTGAGCAATCCGCCCGAGAGAAGATAGGACCCGTTTTAGGAGCTTGTGACGTTTGTTTAAGCAAACTCAGTCCAGAGGAGGAATGTAGGAAATTACTCACGAGAGGGAGGAACATCCATGTGCATTCAGGGGGTGAAGATCTCGTCATGGAGGAGTGCCAGAGTGCCAACCCCACGCTGAGGGGTTGTTTTGTTTTTTGCATTCATTTTTCCAAAAAAGAAGTGTTGAAATGCTGCAGGGTTTCACAGCAGAGATTTTTCTTGTCGAGCTGACAGGGTTGTTTCTTAAAAGCCTCTTTGAATCCCCACATACTGGATTTGGCTGCACCGCTCGCACTGGATTGATTATTTGTATACAGTGTAGTAAGAGCAGTGTGATGAGCGTACAGGTGTGTGTTTGCCCAGGTGGATTGTCAACGTAGTCATCTGCGTGACCATTTACGAGAGAGAGTTTAACCGTCTTATCCGTCTGTGCTTAAAGGGACATTTCACAGCTTGTAGTGTGACCCCACAGAATTCACTATGGCTGCACAGTGGATTTACCCAGATGTCATGAACCCGGCGTCCGATGGAAGAAACGCTCAGATTCTTTACCTTAACAACAGTTTAGAAAATACTCTGTCAGAAGTAGAAGGCCGACACTCAACATTTTACCAAAGTAAGAGAACGTAAGCATTATCGACATAATGTACTTTAAGTATAAACTTAAGGATACATAAAGGTTTGTGCTTCAGGGGCAAAAATGGTTTGGTCAGTCTTATATAAATATTTATTATACTCCTGGACTGTTAGTACTGATTCGTTAACTTGTAAGCAGGTTTTTAACGACTGTTAAACCAAACCAGACTGTTGACTGGTTTGATTTAATGTATGAAAGTGTGCTGTATTTTACATGCTAATTTTAGGTTTTTATAATCTCTCCAGTAGCTGTGGCTGCTGGATAAATGTAATAAAAATAGAAAGTAGAATAAAATTAAAGTCCCCAAGTAGCGTACAAATACCTTTGAACTGTAGTATTTTCCACTTCTGGAGCCTGGCAGTGCGTCTGGAGGAACATAAACAGCCTCACACCCAACACACACCAATGTGAGTGTGTAAATAACACACACACACACAACAGCTTGGATTAATGATATCCGCACTGAAAGCATGCAGCTGATTAATCAGCACGAGGTGAGCATATGATGTGATCGATCAGTCAGCTCCTGATATGTCTAGTGATCCGTTTAGTTGTGACATGACGGCGACGTGGCCTCCCGGCGTGTGGTGTGTCGCAGCTTCAGGCCCGACGTGAATATCAGGCAACATGTCACAAGAAAACTTTGTCCAATCACATTAATAAAGGAATTCTGATTCTGATTAAGATTAAGATACTCAAACAAAAGCACTGCATAAGAAAATGTGAACAAAGAAGATCAGTTTGGTGTTCACGTTCACAAATCCAAACGTCTATTATGCTTTTGTTGTAGCAGCAGCACCAAGTGGACGTCTGTTGTCGTGCTGTCCTTCGAGTCTGGACTAAATGTCCCTCAGTTACATGCACACATATGTGTGACAGTGCATGTGTGTTGAAGACGGTCCTGTTTTCTTTGTTGTAAGACATCCGTCAGTAGTCTCAGTCTTTGGCAGTTTGGGCCATTTTGTCTTTCAAACTCTGCACAGGCAAAATTGGCCATCTGTACATGACGTCCCTTCATATTTAGAGGGCCCATCTGTGGGACACATGGCGCTCTCTTGGGCCACAGTCCAAGTCTTGGCAGTGGTCCCATCAGTGCCAGAGGGAGAGACAAAAACCTCCAGTATTGCCTTCATTGAGAAGCCTCGCCTTCCTTCTTTTCCCACTTCTGTCCCTCTTTGCTCTGCAAACAGAGCTTAACCAGCAGCTGCACACACCTGACGCCCAATCCATCGGATGCCGAGGGGGCAGCGAGCGGGGGCTCACGTTACAGAGAAATCGTACACCACAATGGTCCTCGCCTGCTTCCCGCCTTTTCTGAGCCGTGTCCCCCCCGTCCTGTGTGCCCTCGCGCACCTCTCTCATGCCCCCTCCTTTGGCTTTTTGTCTTTTTGAGTTCAGCGGACGGAGCCTGGGAATGTTTACTTTGCTGTCGTTGCTGATGTTGTTGTCAACAACTCCGACTGAAATACGAGTAACGCACAGGAAAGAGTCGTACGCACATGAAGGGTGGGATTAACTTAAAGAATGTGCGATGTGAGAGAACTCGCCATGCTTGGTCTGAACAGTTAATGAGAACGTTTGTGTAAAATCTGAGATAATGTCATGTCATCTTTCTCGGCTCATGAGGATTTGAAGCTGGCACCACCAAACATCCCACCCACGTGGAAAACCTCACAGTTTCTTTAAGTGTCCGAACCAGCAAAGACAAAAACATCCTGATGCCAAAATATCTGATTTCAGAACAGCGTAATTTTGGCTCTAAAGGTGTTTTTCTTCTACCTGGCATGACAAACGCTGGGCAGCCCAGATCTTTGTAGTTAGTTATGTATAATAATTGAATATTATGGGCTGGCTGATTCATCTCTTGGGCTCCATGTGGCGGCAGGTCCAAATGGAGCCGGATAATATAGAGATTGAAATGATTTGCAGGTTTATTGGAAATGAATTCATGTTATTTGTCAACCAACCCAGCAAAATGAATTTTCTGTAATATCATAATCCAAGGCCGTGAAACTCAGCCTGGAGGAGAAGAGCCAATCAGAGCGGCTGAAAGCATCCACAATGACCTCTTATTACCCGTAGTGGGCGGAAAGCACAGATTTCCCTTAAAACCCTGCAGGCTTTAGGTGTATGAAATGTGAGCGCAGCACTATGTCACTGGTGATCTGTTTCACTTTACGTCTGTTGTGCTGTAATGGATATGAGAGATGTTTCTTTTTGGAACAATGCAGGTGCCACCAACTTGTCTTCAGCGTTTGCTCAAGGCTTCCTGCCCACCAAAGAGCACGACATTGTCCTGGCGAGTGACGAGTCCTCTCATTTCTTTTTCTCTTAGGGTTAATGTCAAACTGCCAAAACCAACCGATGTGTCAGTGTCTCCTGGAGCCTGCAAAAGTATATTTAGTGTAGCATTCAGCTCATCGCCAGGATTAAGTTGCAAAGTGTAATGATGAGAACATGCAGGTAGTGAATGCAGCAGGTAATGCCTGCATTTCTCTGCATGTTTAAGGGCCAAAGGCCACAGAAGCTGCCTTAAAGCCCAAAAGTCTTTTATTACAAAAACCCCACAAATTACCTTTGGTTACCTGAGTACACATTGTTTTTCAGAGCAGCCTTGATTAATCAATTTGAAAGACAATTAGCTGCAGGCTATTTTTATGATCAATTAGGTCAAACGTTTTCTAGTTTCAGCTTCAGCTTAAATGTAAGGATTTGCTGCTTCTCTTAGTCGTTTATCACAGTGATGTGTTTAAATTCATTAGATGGAATTTCATTTATTTCTCCTACGTTTATAAAGATTAAATGCAAATGATGTGTGGCGCTCTGTCAGTCTCCCGCCCCTTCAACTCGCATTCACATCTGTTGTCAAATGAAAATGAAGTCAGGCTGACTTTGATGGTGAAAAGGCATCTCTGTGTTCGGTGTGTACATGTGCATATGAATATTCATGACGACCTGAGGGCTAACCAGAGTGTCTTTCATGGTGTTTGCCTCTTGTGCTAATGGGCTGTGCCATGGTATGGATCTGGCATACATCTGGCACTGCCCCCCCCTGTCTCCACACACACACACACACACACACACACACACACACATTAATCTGCTTATTTCTGTAAACTAAGCAGCCACACATAGGTTTAGAACTCGTCAACGGCCGGTTTCTTCAGAAAACAGCCTCAGCGTTATGTGTTTTCTTAAAAGGATGACCGTTGTATTGGGGGGTGGAGGGGCTGCGTGTCCAGAGCAGGATTATGAAGTCTTGTGTCAGTGTTGAAAATGTTATCCCAACCCCTGAGGCTCAGCGAGCGGCGCAGTGTTAGAGGGCCAGATTTAACTCACATTTCATGCTTTGTGTCAGCTCAGCTGATTCATGGCGCAGGCCTAATTATTTTTGTCTTTTTCTGTCGTTGAGTTAGCAGTTGCAGGGCATTTGTTTGGCACATTCCCCAGAGGACTCGTCTCTTTGTTTAAGTGTCCCTTAGGAGAACCAAGAGAGGCAGAAAATGAGCTGATGGAGGAGAACCAGCAGCAACTGTTGATCAGATAGAGGAATTCATCGAGAGTGTTTCCCGTCTCTGTTTCTTTGCATCATTGTGAGAGCATGATTTCCATTAGGGAGTCATCTCTCCATTATTTTGTGGACTCACTGATGTATTGTTGGTCTGCAAAAGTTCAAAGTGGTGTAAAATAGCCATCACGATTGTATGAAACCCAAAGAAAACCAGAAAATATTAACATTTCAGAAGCTGAAAACAGTAAATTTTGGTATTGCTGCTTAAAAATGACTTGGAAGTTTAATCAGTTCTCTGTCAACAAGCTGACTCAACTGACTGACTGTTTCAGCTCCAAATACAAGCATAAACAATTTAAATGCGTATTGTGTAGTATGTAATGTAGTGGTTATTAATGGAACGGAGTATCAGTTCTGTTAAATGGATCCCAACATGATGGATGCAATTTGGCATAGCTGATAAAATGAAACCAAAGTTCTCAAATCTTCAGAAACAACTAAATAAAACAACTGACAAAAATATTTTACTTAAATCTGACAAATCAAAGAACTCAAAGTCCCAAAAAGTACTAAATTCAGAACCCAGAACTATTTTTGTACTGTATCAAACTTGTGATTTGGGTTTGGGCAAGTATTTATTGAGTTTAGTATTATAAATAAAACCTTGCATTAATAAAACCTTGTATTTCTAGACTCTCCAACCAGCTTCCAGAAGTCACAGAGTGTGGGAGGAATTTGCCTGGCAGTCTGAAGTGAGATGAGCTGAATTTGAATTGGAAAAGATCAAACAAGTGTGTCCTTTCCTAACTGTGAAAGTCTTTAGTATGGACTCCGCAGCGAGCAGATGGAGTAACATGAGCTCTTTTGCAGTGGATGTTGGGTTATAGTGGAGCTTGCACGGTGACTTGTGTTGGGTTTTGTTGTGAAATGTCGCTTGACGGGACGACAGGCTTCGTTCAGAGATGAGAATCAGACACTCAGAGGTGATGTCCAAGCCTCACGCTGGATTTGTGAAGGAGACTCGGTGCAGAGTTGACTTTTCGGGGTGATTTAGTGGCTGCCAGACTCTGCCAGTGTCTTTTGAAGACGTGTCTGATGAAAGCTGTAATGTGATCTTCCTCTGCAGCTCATGTTTAGAGTCTGGAATCTTCCCCGTGGGGCTTCTTCCACAACTGAAACTTTAGAATAAAGACGTGTCAGGCCTCCGGGCTGAGACTGTCCCCTGTGCTGCGAAAACTGGTTTGAAGATTTTGTTTTGAATGAACAGCTGGGATTGGTTCGAGGTGAGAAAGACAAAGGCTGTGGTTGGCTGCTGGCACTCACCGTCCTGCAGAGCCGAGTGCCCGAGTCATCAGTGACACAAAGTAGAAAATTTGATGACAGACTCGGCGTCTGCACATTGTTAGGTTCTTTTAGCTGGACTTGTTTCCTTTGAAAAATACAAAACGTACCGTGTCAAACCTACCTGGAAGCTGAAAACGTGATAAAACTGGACCAAAACCGTGTTTGTGAGGAATTTCGTCGTTGGAGAACACATTACAGCATAAAAAAAGTCTTGAATCAAAACCAAATGAAAACGCTGTGTTTGCCGTGCCAGCATTGTGATCCAAACACATTAAAATCAGTGTGTGCCATTACGTGCAGAATGACACGTGACTGCACATTTGGTTTTTTCTGGTGCAGTCTGTGCAGGTTGGCTGGCAGATTCTGTTTTAACGTCTGTAGACGCTTTTCATGTCGTGTCTCAGTTCGTCAGTTTGTCCGTTTGTTCTTGCAGTTCTTCGTGCTGGACAAGTTATTTATGGCGGCTGCTGCACTGCTGAATGAGTGACACAACACAGCAGTGAAAGTGAGGTTTCCCTGCAGGTTAGCTTTTGTGACTCCATAATAGTCTTTGTGTTCTGGGAGGTGATTTTTGCCTAAATGCACTTTTGAGCTGTGACAGCAGGACAGCAGAAAAACCTCTCAGCTTCCCCCGAGCTGGAGACAGAAACACGAATCTCATCTTAGCCGGTGCCTCCCTGTAGTCCTCCTGACATCATCAGTGGGTGACAGAAGCAGACCCTGGTGCCAGACTGCAGCCTCTGCTCACTGAGTCATCCGAGGTGGTTTGGGCATCTGGCAGGGAAACCCCCGTGGACACTGGAAGACCGGGTTGAGGTTGCCGGGGAAACTGAGTGACCGTGACCTGGATAAGTGACAGAAAATGGCTGGAATAGATGCTCAGGAACCGTCCACCATTACTGCGAATCCTGACTTGTCAGTGTCCTTTATTTACTTTTTAAGGCATTTGTGTGACAATCTGAGTTTGGTGGACTTTTTTGTTGCCTTTTTTATGTCAAAGGTTTTAGTGGCAGCACAGAGTACCTCGAAAGCTTTTGTTATCGATATTGCAAATAGGGGTCATACATACAAGCTGTCTCAAAGATTGCAGGAACATAAAGTGTGTTTGTGCAGCTTTAAGACCCCGGCAGAGGAGGGATTAGCCCACTTGTTTAAGTTCCAGCATATGTCATGCTTATCTAATATGCAGTCATATCGATATAACAGACCCCATCCGGAGTCCCATTTAGTAGACGATGTTTCCTGAAGTGCTGCACACTCGCCTTGATTGTGTTTCTTAAGCTCCTTCACTGTGTGCAGTTTGTCAACTCGCTACTGAAAAAGACAAGTAAATGAAACTAGTTTATCGGAAACCGTGTCCAAGAATACGCAAACATGGGCGGCGAGCAGCAGAACCCGATGAAGCGGTCTGTGACTCTGCAAAGCCCCCCCGCAGGGCCGGAGAAGTCATGACGCCATGGGCTTCCTCCACCTCCAGCTAGCTTGGCATCTGCTGCCCAGCAGAGACCAGGAACTCTGGTATCGACAGGCCTGAAAAACGCTCCTCAGCTTGTTAAAGGGGATGCATCACAGAGGAAAACCACCTCATGCATATAATACTGTACGATGGCCGCAGATCATTCATTCAGACTGCGATCTTGTCAGGATCCTGGAACCAATCGTGATCGTCATTTCTTTATATTTGGCCTCCTGCTGGGGCTGCCATTTAGATCAGTGATTCTTAACGACTGTGCTGCTGCCACGCAGCGCTTGTTACCCAGTGGCAAAGATATTATGACAACAGCATACATCTCCTACCTCGCCTCCCCACCCTCGTCTGCTGGATGATGAATGGCACGTTTTGATAGGTTTCCATCACTGATACAGACGGAGATCAGCTGTCAGATAAAAGAACAAAGCGAGGCGTCGGTTTACAACATGTCACCTCCAACTTTGATCCGACAGATCAGGTGCAACCAGACATCCTCAGGACCTTTGTAATCAAAGTTAAGGCAGACAATCCTTGATATATATATATGTTTTAAATCCTGTGAAAAGAGCTCCTCAGTCTCCCTCTTGTTCCTGCTGAGCGTTTAAATCATAGGAGACGTAGTTTTTAGTAAACATGACCCAAACAGGAGGAGGCTGTTTAAACACACATTTGGTTCTCTAGTGAATATTTTCAGCATTAGGAAAGTGTCATTTTGTGCTGTTGGCTCAAACCACAGGGCCCACGTTGGTCTTAATGACAGGACGTTCATTCGGCGTGGCTCACTGCTGTATTCTGAGTTATTACAGTCGAGGTCTGTGAGACAGGAATGAGCTTCATCAGGCTTCTGATACTCAGACAGTGACTGTTGGTATGAGCTTGTTTCTTTCTTGTAAATGTGGTCTCATGTGATGCTGAACTTCAGTAAAGTTCAGGGACAGTCAAAGCTCTAAAAATCCCGTCTCCTGCACTCCCTAATGTCCACGCCGGACTGCTCGTCAGAAACTGAAGCCTCCGAGCCCAAGCTGAGAGGACCCTGGTGTCATTATTTGGGTTTTCTCAGCCCCTCCTGAGCCACAGCACACGTTATAAAAGTATTTCCACAGGCTGAGTGGTTCTCCCCACAGCGAGAAAACCGATCGTCGCGTATGAAACCAGAGCTGAGCCTCTTTTGAAGGAGGCCGTCATGCTGTCGAAGGTGCTGACGTGATGGATGTCGCTTCACCTCACAAAAATCTGAGGTGACGGAAAAATGAGCTGATGCTTTGAAACTTGTATTAAATTTAAATTTGACCGACCTTATGACTTCAACTCAAACTTTACTGAATTCAACTTTATTCAGCTCTGATTCAGCACTTTAGTTTGGAGTTTGATCGCCTCCATGTTCTTGTATTCACCCCCTTGTGTTTTCCTATGCGGCTGTGGACTCAATCTGCCATAAGCGTTTGCTGTAAGCATTTGATCACCTTATCATCTAAATGTTAGCTGATCGCCGCAGTACGTGTCTAACTGATTCTCTGGTGCTTCACCGACTGAAGTCTTGTGGTGGAAATCGAGCTAACAAGATGTTGTCTGGTTGTTTTGGGGCGAAGCAGCAACATCTCGTGCTCAGAAAAACTGCCTTAGGTGAATCTAATTTAATTTATCTTGCTTTGGGAGACCGCACATAAAATAAATGACAAAATAACGCTATAAATATTTATAATGTATCATGAACATGTCTGATTTAGACATATTTTATATTTTTACCACTCTGCTTTACTGGTTATCTGATAACTAATAATAATCAGTATCATCTGGCCAACCTGTATTAAATGCTGTCTTTAACTGCTAAGAAAGGCGGCTGCTGGATGTCAACATAACTTTAAGGCTGTGATGGGGTTCTAAGGTAAAAAACACAATGTTGGTCCTGTTCTATCTTTGCCATATTTGTGTTATTTTCAGTGCATCGTCTGTCTTGGCTCCCGTTCAGCAGGACATCAGGCTCTGCTTGGCACTAAATGAACTGGCAGTACTTCATTCACTGACACTGGCACCGAACTCAAAAATGTGTGTGTGTGTGTGTGTGTGTGTGGGAGGGGGGGGTATCCATCACTTCTCTTCACTGCACACACACCAAAACCTTCTCATATTTGTAAAATTCACACAAAGCAGAAGGACTTGACACGCTGTGGGCTGCGAGTGTTACATCAGGGCGACTGCTTGGGAAAGGGTCCTGATTGAATTAAAGTTTTATTCAATTAGGACAAAAAGGCTCACACACACAATGAGCTGTTCATTGCAGAGAAAACAGTGCTGTGACTCGGACCAGGTCGGGTCAGAGCACGAGGAGCAGACATCAAAAGCCTTTAACATAATCACAGATGATAACAGTCCGTGTGTGCCGTCTTGCGGCTCTAAGCTGTGGTCGTCTCTGCCGTGTGATGACGGTGAGGAGATGCCGGCTAATTCTCCCGCTCGTCTTAGCTCGCAGATCAAGGCCTCTGGTCTGGATCTTTGAACTTGACATTTCAAAAGGGAGAGGATAAAGAGATGCTTAAATATCTCTCTCCCCCCCCATCTCACACACACACACACACACACACACACACACTCCCTCAGCCCTGATATTGGACGTTGTTAAAAGATCAACCGCCTAATCAAAGAGGAGCCTTCGGAGTGCAGGATTTTCCCAGTGTGCCTGTCTGTGGAAGTTAATTTATGTTTCAGCATAAATTTTGTTTTTCTGACTTTTGTCTCGTGAGTGCGTGTGTGCTTGATCTTCATCAGGCTGCTGTCTTCGCCACACTGTGTAGCGTAGTGTTGTTCAAAGTGCTCTACCAGGGACATCCTGCTTGTGCCTCTGAGCTGCGAGCCGGGTTCCCCCCTCCGTGATGGTCACGGTGCGTTTCACATCTTTGTAGTGTTTGATCGTTCCCCTCAGTGGTGGTTTTGTCTCAGCGAGTTTGTTCTGTAGACCCATGAACGCTGCAGCATCCACAGAAACAAGTCAGCATACAGTGAACACTAAAGGCCTTTTTATGGAGGGAAACCTGCTGCCTCTGCAGGAAACGAGCTTGTCGAGAATGACAACAGTGAATTAAAATAATGATGAGCCAAAAGATGCTAAAACTGTCCGTAGATCAGAGGAGAGCTGCAGTGTGATTCACTTCTGTGGGTTAATCACTACGATTGACCCCTTTTACACGACGCGTAGTCACCCGCTCCTCTGTTAATGAAAAAATATTGATTAGCTCAACTCTAAGACCCAAGTTCTGACAACCAGAATTTCCATTGAACTCTTGTTGAACTCTGAGAACCGTTCGTGGATCTCAGAATCAAACATTGTGGTGCTTTTATGTCGCCGTGTCCTGAAGTCTGTGTTTGGATGCGTGGATTTCGGTTTCCTTTTGGCAGCTTCTAGGCGCGATGGTGTGAAGGATGAACTGAAAAAAGTACAGGAATGCCTTGCTTTTTGACGGTACTTGAACGTGGCACGAGGTGGGAGAAGGTTAGAGGAAGTGCAAGATTTTTTTTTATAGATGCACAGGTGTGTGTGTGTGTGTGTGTGTGTGTGTGTGGGAAGGAAATCAACAGTCAATTCATTGTGTGTGGTCTCGTGATAATACTCCTCTGAGTTACTCCCCCCGTCATTCCTCCACCTCCTCCCACACAGAAGTGCGCACACACACACACACACACACACACACACACACACGCCCCGTTTTCCCTCCTTCCTGTCTTCTCACTGCTCCTTCTTCCCACAAATCACTTGACAAATGGGCTGCCCACAGGTGTTGGTGGAGCCCCCCTGCCCCCCAGCTGCTCCTGTCCTCCACATCATGGGAACGGGGGCCACTTTACTATTGTTCCCAGCTGCTTGTGTCAACGTGAACCCCCACCTCCTCCGTCCCCCCTAAGCCCAGCAGGACACAGTGCCACCCGACGACTGGGAATCCAGTCATAACCACAGCCCCGACTCAAGGTCTTGGCACGCTGCGGCCGGGTGAATAAAACAGACGCTGGATATTGTCGGTTGTCCCCTGAGAACTGGAGTCTCCCAGTCTAGAGATCAAGATAAAGTAGGCGTTGAGCTGCTCGCTGCTCTCATATCAAACAATGCAACTGGTTATGAGTTGTGCACATAGACGCATCATTGTGTTTGACATTGTGTCCGACCGGCTGCAGGCATGTGACTCCCGTTAGAGTAAAGTTACTGTCCGCAGGCGAGCACTGTGTTTGGATGTGAAATACGGGACAAGTTTGTTGTGAAAATACACAAGTTTTAGATGTGTGAGACGTGTCGGTGAGGCTGCGGTGAGGGAGAATGCGTTTTGAACCTTTGACATGCACGGACTGTGTTTACATGCACACAACAACCTGAGGTTACCGAGGGAATGTGACAAACGTGTTTGTACGCACTGACAATGTTGTTCCTACTCAATCAGTAAGTAACAGTAAGAGCACAATTGGAAGAATTAGTTGATCAATTAATGCGCAGTTGATCGAGTCCAGCTTTCGGAGATGTTCTGATACTGTTTTCTCCATCTCAGTATCGATTCTGATGCCTGAGTTTTGCGAATCGGCCAAAGCCGCGTGACGATGAAAGTATTCTCAGGTAAGTAGCAGGGTCCCGCTTCCCATAAATAAATTACGTGGTATCAGATTGGTGCACAAACTCGCAGCCTTTCCAGCAGTGTCTGAGGCCTCTCCGACACGTACAACAATAGAACGGCAATGCAACATGTCGGTCAGTTGAATCTGAGCACCGTATTTCTGTGGTTCACCTGGTGATCGTGGGGATGGAGGACAAAGTCTTGACGAGCTGAAGCCCACATGTGCTTTGTTTGCTCCCCGTCCTCGCCCTCCTCCACGGGCTTCCCCTCCCCCCCATCCCGCCACTATGTGGGCTGCACTCTACCAAACCCGCAACCAGGAGAATGTCTACAAAGCTCAGCAAACAAATGATTTACTGATTAACCAGACAAAACACTGGCATCAGAAAGGCTTATCTGATCTCCCGGTCTTTTCTTCCCTTCTTTTGTTTCCTGTGAATCTGCCTTCACGCTGGAGTGTGCAGCGACTGTCGAGTGATTTCGGTTGATAAGATTGCGGTACGGGAATGCGTCCACATGCGTATCCAGAGCTTCCTGTCAGCGCTTCTGATCTTCCTCCCCTTTCTGAACAGCTGCGTGCACTTCTGCTCAAACATCGATTCTCATTCAAGTGTGGAAAGTAAAGCGAGAGGGAAAACACTGAAAGGCTTGGAAGTACAACGTGGTGTTTTTAGACACGTCTTTGAAGAGTGGAACTGTAGTGTGATGATGAATTTGTTCACATGTACTCAAGTAATCAAATTACTGTTGGCTTCCTGATTATGTAAACATTAAGTCAGGACGGGAAATCAGTTTTTGACTAATAAATTGTTTATGTTTCAGCCAAAAATGCCAAATATTTACTGGCTTTAGCTTTTCAGATGTGTGCGTTTGCCGCCGTTCTCTGCATTGTTTAACACTGTCTGTCAGACAAAAGAGCATTTGGTAAGATATCACACAGGGTGATGAGATCTGTCTGTTAATTTCTCACTTGTAGACCAAACCATGAAGTCATTTAATGAGTAAATAACTGCTAGTTTAGTTAGTTTAGATGGACGACCAACAAAAGGACGGCTGATGGTAAAGGTTTACTCTGTCTGCTGTACCATCACGGTCAGATCCTGTGGCAAATGAATGGGGAAAAAACATCCAAAAATCCCTTTGCCTTGGTTCTCCGGGCCTCTGAACTCGACTGGTGGGATGAACGCCGCCCTTCTACCTGAGTTGGTCAGGTCCAGCTGTATCTGATCCAGGTTCCTGTCACAGTCTTCTCCTCTGAAAGCCTGCGGTCTCTCATCGCAGTGGGGATCTAAGCAGCAGCAGACAACAGGAATGTGGAGACAACAGTGTGCGACCTGACTGGAACTCGTTTTCACACCCGACCAGTCGCTGTGGAAAGCAGATGTGGTCTGCAATCGAAATTTAGATTATTGGTTAATACTGTTTTTGAGTCATTTAGAGTGTGTGTGTGTGTGTGTTTGTGTGTTTTGGTGGGGGTGGTGGTGGTAGGACTGGCCTGGGCACAGGGAGTAGCCTCTCCTCCTCATTAACACAGCAGTGCACCTGTGATCACTCTGATATTCTCTTTGAGAGCATTAAGGTTCTCAGCGGGGGATCTGGAGCGGAGCGGGGGGCAGGGTGGGGTTTCGCCATTTTGATCCCGTTGAATTAGGTGTGGCGTGCTCGCCCGGCAGCTCGCCTCTTGTCTGCTAGATGGGATGAAAGCAGAGGCAGTACACAAGTGGGCCTTTGTTGTAGGGCAGCCGCAGCTTGAATACGAACACTGTGAGGTGCGAACAGATGCAGATGCCCACAGAACAGCTCAACAACGTTCAAACAAATAAAAATGCACACAGAGAGCAACACGTTCACAGACACAGAAGTGATTTCTGCAGGCTTACAATCGCCAATAAGGCTAATTGTGTAAGATGTTTATGTTCAAACCCAGCCGACTGTGCAACGCGAGGCCTCGTCAGCAAACATCTCACTGAGTAGATTCAGCGTGTTTGTCTAAATTATAATTATGTGGTTGGGTATGAACACTGGAGTCCATCCTGCTGTTTTTGCTTGCTTTCTGCTGCTGTGTAAGTGTATGGCATCTGTGTGATTTTTTAAACCCGATTTCTCTATTTTTATGATCAGTTACGGTTAGGAGGACAGGAAGACTTTTGCGAGTAGCTTTGCGTGCGTGAAGTATACTATTCAAGATGGCAAATAAGAGAAGCTAAGGACCAATTGTCTCAAGGTACAGAGGCTGAACGTTGATTGGTCAGACGTGATGACATCAGAATTGTGAAGGTAGCTGATGGAGAAGAGAATGAACAGGAATAGAAGTAATTCAGCCAAAAGGTTGTTCTTATTAAAGTTTGTCCAAAATGTCTTCACATTGTGCTGGAAAACAATATTCAGATGTTTTTCAGTGCTGCTTTCTTGAAATTAGCACCTTAAATGCCAGACACATTTAACTTCATCAGGAAGACGGATGAAAGGAGGCGTCAGTGAGCGATTGTGTTGAGAAGCTGATGGAACAGCAGCTAAAGCAGATGTGACATCCGGAGCTCGGCTGTCTACAAATGGTTTTCATGTATCATCACAGTTATCGTTTCTCACCCGAGTTTCGCACGTCTGCAGCACTTTCCCCAGTCAGGATCGGAATTACTCCGACTTGACGAATCCTCTTTCTATCAGCGCACTGTCCTTAAAGCGTTTTCATTTTTCTCTGTGGTGGTTTGATTCTCATATTAAAAACAGCACTGACCCCAAGCATATTTTGTTTCAGTATCTAAACTGTCAACGGCCCAATAAAGGCAAACGTGCCAAAAGATATTACAGAATATGTCTGATGCTCTTATGGCAGCGGCTTTTTTTATTCAAAGTTTGCAGAGCTCTTGGTTTGTGGAGATTGAAATGGAAGCGATTATCTCAGTCCAGCCCTTTCTGCTGGATGGCGGAGGGAAAGCTGATTTAGTTGGCAGCTTTCAAGGATATGCAGCACTGAGATGATGACCACAGGGGCTGGGATAAGAAGGCCTTTGTTGGAGTACAGCAGCAAGTCAATGTGCTGTCGTCAGAGGTTTGATTGGAGAAAAGGTCTCCTATTTATAGTGTTAGAATAACAGCTGAGGCCTCATACCTGGCCCCTCTTACCTTAATGTCTCGTCTTTCACACAATTTAATATAACACAAGAAGGATCTTCCTTGAAATGTCATTTTGTCTGCCGTCAGTGATGTGGGATCGCTTGACATGTTGCATTAATAAAGGGAAAGGGTTGCAAAGCTTCATATATTTGGTTGTTTCTTGTAAGGACATGCTCCATGCTTGTGGTTTGTATTTTGTCCAAACATGCCAATCCATTTAGGGGAAGGAAATCTAATCTTGAAATGATATTTATGTTGGAAATGGAAACCAAACAGAATTACAGTCAGTGTTTCCCAAACTGCAGCCTTGTGGTCAGCGGTATTTCTGGATTGTGGAACTGCTGTTGTTCACGCTCCAACATCAACTTCAGTTATGGCGTTACTGTATTCAGGTAGCATTAATGTACTTGCGTTCTGGTAGTCGATCATGATGGATCAGACTGGATTCGAAATGGATGTTGCATTTCCATGTTTTTAATTCTGGGGTCGAGTTTCTAGGAATGAGGTGTGAGCCATGAGTTCTTAGCAAAGTTAGTTACCCGATTCTTATTATCCAGATTTGTTTTGCTCTGCTGATAGCTAAAGGCGCCTCCCCCTTGTTGTAGATGGAGTGTTTAGCCTGTTGACCTTTAATTAGCCATCCTGTGGCTGTGGAGCAACCTGCATGCCGGAGCTCAGCAGCTCTGGAGGGGGTCCATTGATGGGTAGTGGATGCAGAGGAACAAGCCACACTCACTGCTGAACATCAGATAAGCATAAATAAAACATTCATGTTACGCCTTTAATGAAGTCTCACCCATCGGGTGTGATGATGAAAAATTTATGTAGCTGCTGAGGAAGATGCTAACCAGCGGGAATGATTAGCAATTCTTTAAAAGCCAGTGTTGGCGGGCTGCTGTTGGTGATGATGTAGAGAAACCCATAAAACGAGTTGAGAAACATTCCCAGAGTGATAAGATGTGTGTGTGATGTGCAGGTATGCAGGCGGATTTCTGAGAGCTAAATGTCTGGACAGTCTTCATATATTTCCTAAAACTGAGCATAAATCAGTTAAACTGCACTTTGTTTGCACAGTTAATGCAAAATGTTCCTTTTGGATGACTTGCTAAAAAAACAGTCAAGCACAGAAAGAAAAGCTGAAGTTTGTCTCAGCAAATTAGTCAGTCAGACATTTTGTCTGTCTTTTTTTGTGTGCAAAAAGTTGTAATGTTTTTAGAGACACCATGAAACGTCCTGTGCTGTGTAGGAAGCTAACGTCCACATTCTTCATCCTGCCAACACACTGATTGCTCAGTTGTTTTTTGAGCTCATACAAACCCCAGACTTATCTGAATCATCTGGAACGCCAAAATGCCATAATGATCCTGCCAGATGAGCACCAGTGTTGTAGCCTTCATCTTCTTCTCAACCAGGAAACTACAATACATGTGCAAGTGCAAAATAAATTGGCTCTGGCTTTGTGGAAAGTTTTCACATCGTGTCCATACGTTTCCAACAGTCTCAACCTGAGTGAGTCCGCCTCGGCTCTGATATGCTCTGCTGCGTGAAAGGGGGGCGGATCACTGATGCATAAAGAGGTGCCTTTGAGGAGATTTGAAGCACTTCCTTATCTCTCTATGTGAAAGAATTAAGCTTGGACCCTTGACTGCCGCTGACTGTCACCCAGGGAACAGGCTGCTGGGAGATTTGTGCCAGATGCTGCGTCTGAGAGTGCAGCCGCTTCAGCGGGACGAGGGGCTCGCATCTCCACTGTAGGACTGTGTGTGCGTGTGTGTGTGTGTGTGTGTGTGTGTGAGTGTGTGTGTGTGTGTGTGTGTCAGTACTCTTTGATGTTAGGCAGTGCACAGTGTCCCCCAGGTGTTCGACACCACACCGGGCTTTGCGTACTGAGAAATTCTCCTCCCTGTCATCCACACTTACATGCTAGCTTTTTACACCCTCCAGTCTCTGAGGGGCCCACAGTGTCCACACATAACTCTTATTCAGGGAGTCTCCGGGTCCTGAAGAAGTCCAGAAACGATGATCTGCTCTTGCATTTCCTCACAACTTCAAAAATTCAGATCTTCCTTCCCAAAATGTAAGGAATGATTCAATGAATTATTTTGTCCAGTGGCCCTGAGGGTTTATAGATCATTTATTACAGGACATTTTTATGTTCTCAGAAGCAGTCAGTCTCATTTCATGGCTCACCAGGCATGTGAGGGATTAGGGTGAGTAAATGAGGCTGGTTTGTCGTGTCAGAGGTGATTTGGCCTCTTATCAGTGGTGGAACTGCAGATCTACTGGAGGCCTAAGCTGACAGCCTTAATCAAATGGGAAAGCCAATAATGGTGACCACTTTAGTTAGCGTCTGAGGGTATTGTCTGTGTGTTAGACGTGTAATGAGTGACTGTATGCAGAAGCTGTCCTGGCTGTCCCCTCATTATGTCTGCTATTGTTTCATTTGTGTTGTGAGAGCATTGTGTGGGTCGGTCTCTTTTAGCCTTCAATGGGAGACAAATAGAGAATAGAAGGAAAACTAATTTGTTCTCTGTCCACTCTGACAGACTCCACCTTCACTGTAAGTGTTTATTTCATCACCAAATTCATTTTAAGACTTAAGGGTAATGACGTTTCCAAGTGGCACCAGGTGAGATCTGTCCTGCAGTCTGCTGAATCACATGACCGTTCATACCGAGGAGGACGTGACTGCATGTGCCACATTTCATTCAGTTGTAGTGGACGTCAGGACTTTCCACTCAATCAATTATATCATGGATGATGTCGCAACACAGTGGAGAAGTTCATCGGCCAGTGAAATGTAATTGTGTTTGTTGTTGAAACCCCCCCCCATCCCGTGTCTCCGACCGGCAGGTCGTTCGGGGACTTGTTGTCCAGCCACAGGCCTGATCCTGTCAACACATCCAAATATTCTGGAGCCGTGTGTGTGCTGTTTTCTTCTGAATGAATTAGCTCTGTATCACCCAGACACAGACAGCAGACAGCCACAAATATATGCACACACACACACACACACACACACACAGGCAGCAGTTGTGGTTTTCAGGGTCCGCGGATCATGGCTCATGTGTGTATGTGCTTTAGTTCGCGCGGCATAAAGTCACAACAGGAACAGATAAGACCAGTCCCAGGTTGGCTTTGGAAGTCAAATCCCCAGCAACCCCCCACTGCTAATCGGATTAGCTGAGAAGTTAGCAGCACGGCTCCAGCGAGACACAACATTTTTTACACTGACTTCTGTGACTTATTTTGCTCTTCAGCCTCCATAATCTGCTTCTCGTCTCGAAGCCGCCTCACATCATCTTTGTCACAGTAAACAACAAGTTCAGTACGTGATGAACTGTTTCTAACCTTTGGTTTAGGGATGGAAAAGCATCTTTTGGCTGACTGGTGGGTGGAGTGTGTGTATGCCTGCGTGTGTGTGTGTGTGTGTGTGTCGGGGGGGGTCCTGGTCTGCCCAGGTGGGGGAACAATGGCGGGCCCGTTGTCTTGAAAGAAATGGTTGGCTGCCTGTACTCCCAGGCGGAGGAGGGAGGGGCAGAAAGAAAAACATGAATTGTGAAAATGATTGGTGCTGAGGCGAGGTGGAGACAGGGGGGTGGTGCTGGTGGTGGTGGGGGAGCAGCCGGCTGAATGGGGGCAGCAGGGTGGCAACTGGACCCTTAAAGCTCTTTTCATGCTTGGTCTGTTTCAGCCAACGCTGAAGACGCAGACGAGGACCCTGAGGTCTGGCTCTTGCTAATTGTTTGTCCTTTTATTCCTGAAAATCATTAACAGCCTGGGATGTTCCTCGTTTGCTTCTTCTGTCCCTTTTTCGCAGTGCACCTCACATGTGAGCAACAATATCATCAGTAACAACAGCAGAGTTGGAACAAAAGTGCTGCGAGTGGTTCTGGCTCAAGGCAATAAACTTACCTTCACATGTTTCTTATAATGATATTCTGTGTGTTTTGTGTTCTGTAGTGTTCAGTAAGTACGTTGATTTATGTATTGTGTAAGATGTAAGGTGGCCGTGACTCCTGACTGACAGTGAGAATTAATTGTAACTGATCCAGAGTTAGCACAAAGTACTGAGACAGTATTTGCATTTACTGCTGGTTTATACTTCTACACTGCTGGAAATATTGTGCTTTTTACTCTGCTAAGTTTGTGTCACACCTGGAATACCAAAATCATTCGTTTCAGCAATAAATCTGTCTTATTGAGTGACGGTTACACCATATGTTCACCTTCAGCGTTAGCACGTTAAAAACTCATAAAGTCAAAGTGAGGCCAGCGCTCGAGTTTGGAACATCAGCAGATCACAACACATGACGGAGTACATTCGGCTGAACGTCACTCAGCGACACCTGACAGCGTGAAGGCCAGAGGGCGGGAGGGGAGGTATCCTTTACCATCTTGCAGGACAAATCCACACCAGATTACGCAGAGAAAATGGACCTTTTGTGCCGTCTTGTTTGTCTTTGTCGCCGTGTGAGCTGGCTGCTCTGAAACAGTAGCCAAGTCCAACATGGCTGAAAAACAGCCCAGTGTCAAACCGGCTGGTCTTCCCATGCCTGCATTCCCCCGATGAAGCCCAGGGAACTGATTTTCTAGCCAAGATGTGGTTTTGTAGTTACAGTCAGCCAGGCAGAAGGGAAATGAAAATTATGCCATGTGGACAAGAAGCCTTTTCTTCTTTGTTCTCCTGACATGGCAGACTGGCTCCAAGTTGGCCTGGGAAGACATTCAGATGTTTGTCCAAGACAGTGCAGTTTAGGATTAAATTGAGGGTTGAAACCAGAATCAGATGTAGGTGAGGAAGAACACGGTGAAATGTCATTTCATGCTGAGTTTAATACTGTTTTCTGATCGTGAATGCTTCATTAATAATAACGTAAGACCACACGAGATGATTTATGAGCACGTCTGTGTGTTTTTCAGCGTGGGCCAAAGTGGATGTGACGATGCATGACAATGTTGAAGTGTACCTGGATGACTACGCTCAAATCCCCTGCCAGTACAGCTTCACTGACGACAGCAGCGAGCCCAGCTTTGTCATGATCCAGTGGTTTGTGGTGAGTACTGCTGGACCCGCTGTGATAACTGACACTGTCTGTCTGGAACCACCCACCCGGCCGAGCATGTGTGGAGCAGGGCTGCCCCCTTAACGTCAGCGACTGAAATCATGAGGAGGGAAGCCCCAGCTCGGTTTCAAGTAGTATCGTCACACTTTGTTATTGTCCACAGAATAAGACAGGACAAACAACACAAAAATCTCATGTTTAATGTTCAAATGAATTACCTGATGGACCGTTTGGCCCATCGTGCCTGCAAGCAAAACGCAAGCAGACCGAGTGAACCCTAAGACATCAGGTGAACTGTGTCCTGACTGCGTGTCCTCCTGCAGGGCGCTGTGGGTGGCAACGCAAGGACGCGCATTTTCTACGGTGATAAGAGTCAACAGATGGTGGACAACAACACGGACTACAGCGGTCGCATCGACGTGACGTCAGACCAGCAGGGAACGCGACTCATTATCCAAGATGTCCGCCTCTCCGACGAGAGGGAATTCTTCTGCCAGGTTAGCGGACTGGCTGCAGGCAGCGCTGAGGGCAAGACCCAGCTCAGGGTGTTCGGTAAGGAAGCCCACAAGACACTTTCTCAGTCACGTAAAGCAACGTTCAAAGCCTTAATAATAATGTCTTTAAAATGTTTCTTTGTTTCACTATGTAGTCTCGTATTATCAGTGATCATTCTCCTGCTTTAGCTCCTCCAGAGCCTCCGGTGATCGAGGGGGTCCCGACTGGAATATCTGTGACCAGTGAGGTGCCGTCTAAGGTGGGTCCACTTTATCTTAGACTCTGAGATTTCTGTCTACAGTTTCTCTCTCTCTCATTTATTGCTGAAATTTAAGATGATAAAGTCAGTGTGACTCGTCCAGGTTGCATCGTGTGAGGCTCGAAACGGCTTCCCGAAACCCAACATCACCTGGTACAGGAACAACACGCCCCTGATGCCTGAACCGGGACGTAAGTGCAAACAGTTAGATGGCATGTGTTGTCTGTCTCAGAGGGTCTGCCGTGTTTCACCAAAGTGTTTCTGTTGGTTTGAGTCCAGGACGTGATCACTTCAGATCCTTTTTAAACACACCAGTTAACAAACAGTAAAGTCCAACAGGAGCTGAGAGCTGCTTTGCTCTGGTTGTTGGCTCTGGTGCTTTGTTACTTATTTGTATTGACTTGTCGATGCTCCAGATGTGAATGTGTTGACCCTGGTGACCCGGGGGTCCAGTGGCTTCTACTCCGTCCAGAGCACACTGGAGTACAAGGTGGTGAAGGAGGACAAGGATGCCTTCTTCTCCTGTGAGGTCAGCTTCTTTGTCCCGGCAGCCATCAGGACAGTCGAGTCCAACAGCATCAACGTCACCGTCCACTGTGAGTTCATGTGGAGACTGTTTGTCCTCCTGTCATGTAGTCTGGCTGATGGATCAGCTGATGTTTGTGTCACATGACGCTGCAGTGCAGCCAAGCGGACCGCATGAATTTACACCTGACGCTTTTCTTTCTTTGCTTTACTGTGACCGTCAGTGTCTGCTTTAAGGACCAAATTAAGTTCAAGGTTTAAGTCGAGCAGATTTTCACTCCGCCTGTTGACCGTGAAGTCTGAAGAGACCACAGAGGACGTCATCACTTAACTGATTAACACACTTTTGTGTGTTGTCTTTTTAGCAGCTTCCATCCCTTCTTGCATAAATTTAGACATCATTGTATCTCTGCAGTACTCTCATTGTGAATGTCAGAGTAACATATCGTGTGCATCAATACCTTTTACCAAAGCTGTGGCAGAATTTGATCTTTTAAAATAATCCTGTTGTTCTCAGTACAAGATAGCTTATACTTTTGAACTTTGTCCTACTTTTATCTTCATTAAACCTTTAAGTGTAGAGACTGGTGGTTTGTGTTGAACCCAGTCCTCCTGGGTTTTACTGCATCAGAGTTGCTGCTGATAACAAAACTTTACAACACGAGGTTAGAGGTTCAAGGTGGAGATAATGTAGTCAGTAGTATTTTTATGTCCAGTTCAAACTGGAGGCCTTGTAGTGTCTGCTTCCTCCTCTGCTAATTTTAAAGGGAACTCGCCAAAGTTTGAAACAATTTAACAGAAGCATTAACTGTCTGGTGGTCCACCGTTTGAACCAGCTTTGTGTTGATACTGTGGCACACAGAGCCAAGCGCAGCCCGTCCTGTCAGCGTTATGTAAATAGCCTTGTAAAGTGACTTCAGCTGAATAATTTGATTCTGTGTGTCCAGACCCAACCACCATGGTGGAGCTGTGGAAGGAGTCGCCCCAGGGTTTGGTCAAAGAGGGGGATACTGTGGCGCTGCGTTGCCAGGGTGATGGCAACCCCCCGCCGCCCTTCATTTTCAACAGAGAACAAGTAAGAATGGAAGGCATTTTCTCACCCTTAAAGTCCCCGGCAGAGAAAGGGTGACACACGGGAGACATGTAGGGAATGTTTTTGATATGCAGAGCTCACTGGGCCCCATGCAGACATGAGTGTGCGAGGTCTGCGAGGGCTCTGTCAGCTCTGACCCTGCAGATCCAGGCTGGGGTCTGAGACCGGAGGCCACTCAGACGGGGCTCCTGGGCAGGACTCATTCCCATGTCAGACACACTCATCCATTGTATGTGTGGACAATACAAAAACTCAGCTGACTGCCAGTTTAACTTCTCCTAAGTAGGCTGTCAGGAACAGAATATCTGTTCTGAGAGCGACAGGCTCGTTACACCCCAGAAAACACAATCAATGGATCCTATAAAAAATGTATATTTTTTTCTTCTGTCACAATGTTCCTCCTGCCCGTCTGTATGGCCTGGTTGTCAGTTCCATCAATGGGGGTGAGATATGTCAGCATGCTGTTGACCAATAGCAAGCCACCTTTACCATGCAGACCTTGGAGGAAATGGAGGAAGTTGTTTTGCACAGTGGGGATGGCCTAGAGACCATGGTACTTCATGGTCCATGGTACAAATCCTACAGTTCCTCCTCTGCAGATGATGTATGAGTGGAGCCAGTTGGATAGAAATCCATCAGGTAGATGCTGAGGTGTTTCACACTGGATCCAGAGACAGATGGAGTTAAGTGGTTTTGAATATCACAGTTAAACATTTAGGATTGGTTAGTAAAACCCAAATCCAGCATGAGCCTCTGATGATACGGTTCAGATGTCACCAGCTTCTTATTAGCAAAGTCGACCAAATGAAACTGAGCTGAGAACGTACCCTCGTTCCCGCCGTTACTCTCACGTGGTCACAGCGTGGCTTTGGGTTCATATGCGAGTTTTGTGTCGCAGGAGCCGGACGTGGACTTGGAGAACAGTGGCGACGTGTTGAACCTGTCTCCGGTGTCACGGAAAGACAGCGGCATCTACCAGTGTCGCCCTCTGGACACCGACGGCCACGCCGAGGTCAAAGGAGAGATGCAGCTCACGGTGCACTGTGAGGAACGACGATCGCTCACACACACACACACACAACACGTGTTTACAACAGCCTTAGAGACACAAAGAAGGAAATGCAACAGGTTTTAAGGTGTTAGGAGGCGAATTGTTTCCCTTCAAGTTGTTTTCTCCTGCCTGCAGTCTGTATGCTTGTGACAGCAGGTTCCCTGTGTCTCATTGCGTCTTTGTTTGCTGTGTTCAGACTTGGACCCGGCTGTGGTGGTCCCTAAAGACTCAGAAGTCATGCTGAGAGGAGAAGACCTGACTGCGACCTGCAATGCTCTGTCCTCCCTCAAAACATCCACGGTCTGGTACAAGGCACGTGTCCACACTGGACTTCTCTTACAGATGTGATCGTGCACAGCGAGCACAGGCTCGTAGCTGCTCCCTTGTCATGTTTCTGATTCAGCATCAAGTGAAGGTGAAGAAGTGAGCTCGTCAGTTTTGTAGGCATCTGGACAGAAACCAAAATATTGGAGGAATTTAAATTTTGACTCGATTTAAAAATAAAATCTCTAAAGCCCTAGAGGTTCATCCTCTGAGGACTAAACTTTATGTAAATCCGTACAGTCGTTGTTGAGACATTATAGTCTGGGTCAAAATGGCGTCCACACGACTAACTCTGATCCATCCTGTGGTGTGTGTAGGCTGGGCGGCAGGTGGGTAAGGGGAACACTCTGCACCTGAGGGACGCCACCTACGAGACAACGGGAGAGTACGTGTGTGAGGTGACCGTTCCTTCCTTGCCTGCGCTGCACACCAGCGGCTCCGTCCACATCATCGTCCAAGGTGAGTCGTCCCGTCCATGGCTTCAGCACAAACGTTTTTTGTGCACATTAAAGGAAAGCTGAGTGAAAATGTTTTTATGCTTGGCTGAGCTTGACGGATCATCTGGATGTTACGCTACCTGCTTCTTCTTCTGCTGTTCTGCAGGCGTTTCACGTCTGAACGTACGTCTTCCTGTACTGACTTTCGTATTAGTTTTACTTGTGGGTCTGTTCTTTGTTTTTGCTGGTTCTTTTCATAGTGTGGTCATGTTTTTGCTGCAGGCCCTGTTGTGGTTGTGAATCAATTTCTGTGTCAATTCAGTTCAATTCAGTTTATTTATAGAGTGTCAATTCACAACAAGAGCTATCTCATGATACTTTCCAATTGGAACAGGTCTAGACCAAACTCTTTAATTAAATTGTAATACAGCGAACCCAATATTCCCCCTTGAGTGAGCACTTGGTGACAGTGGTGAGGAAAAACTGCCTTTTAGAAGGCAGAAACCTCGGAGGAGACCCCGGCTCAAGATGAGCGGCCATCTGCTCTGTCAGTCAGGTTAACTTTGGATTTCAGTGTGCCAAAACATCTGCAAACAACAAACAAACAAACATCTGCACAGGAAGCAGTGAGTTCAGCTGATGGAAGCGTCACATTGAACAAAAAGTAGACAGCGGACGAACAGCAAACAAATTAAAATTGGATGAAATTAGGACAAGCTTTGTCACTTAACTGTGGTGAAGTGGTGAAGACTCAAACAATATCGATATGTCAATAATTAAATTAATTTTTGATAGTATAGTTAAACCTTTCACATACAGTTGCAAGAAAGTGTATGTGAACCCTTTGGGATTACTTGGATTTCTGCATAAATCGGTCATAAAATATGTTCTGATCTTCATCTAAGTCACATCACTAGACAAACACAGTCTGCTTAAACTAATACCGCACAACAAATTATAAGTTTTCATGTTTTTATTGAACACAACATGTAAACACTCACAGTGCAGGAGTCATGCCCACCTGGAGTCCTCTAGGTGTGGTCGTCCTGTAAAGATGAAAGCGCAGAATGCTCAGTGAGGTGAAGAAGAATCCTAGAGTTTCAGCTAAAGACTTACAGAAATATCTGGCACATGCTAACATTATTGTTGACAAACCTACAATAAGTAAAACATTAAACAAAATGAAGTTCATGGGAGGACACCATGGAGGAAGCCATTGCTGTCCAAAAAAAACATTGCTGCATGTTTGAAGTTTGCAAAAGAGCACCTGGATGTTCCACAGCACTACTGGCAAAATATTGTGTGGACAGACGAAACCAAAACTGAGTTGTTTGGAAGGAACACACAACGCTATGTGTGGAGAAAAAAAGGCACAGCACACCAACATCAAAACCTCATCCCAACTGTGAAATATGGTGGAGGGGGCATCATGGTTTGGGGCTGCTTTGCTGCCTCAGGGCCCGGACGGATTGCTGTCATCGACGGAAAAATGAATTCCCAAGTTTATCAAGACATTTTGCAGGAAAACTTAAGACCATCTGTTCGCCAACTGAAGCTCAACAGAGGATGGGTGATGCAACAGGACAATGACCCAAAGCACAGAAGTAAATCAACAACACAATGGCTTCAACAGAAGAAAATACGCCTTCTGGAGTGGCCCAGTCAGAGTCCTGACCTCAACCCGATTGAGATGCTGTGGCATGACTTCAAGAGAGCGATTCACACCAGACATCCCAAGGATATTGCTGAACTGAAACAGGTTTTTGCAGAGGACTGGTCCAAAATTCCTCCTGACTGTTGTGCAGGTCTGATCTGCAACTACAGGAAACGTTTGGTTGGGGTTATTGCTGCCAAAGGAGGGTCAGCCAGTTATTAAATCCAAAGGTTCACATACTTTTTCCACCCTGCACAGTGAATGTTTACATGTTGTGTTCAATAAAAACATGAAAACTAATAATTTTTTGTGCAGTATTAGTTTAAGAATTCTGCGTTTGTCTAGTGATGTGACTTAGATGAAGATCAGAGCATATTTTATGACCAATTTATGCAGAAATCCAAGTAATTCCAAAGGGTTCACATACATTTTCTTGCAACTGTATATATGCAACTTGTCCTTTTTAACTGGAACTTTTCCAGAGAAAATGAAACTTGCAAAGATATTCCCAGTTTATAAAAATGGTCCAAAAGGATATTGTAACAAATTATAGACCAGTCTCATTACTATCTCAATTTTCCAAAATCCTACAAAAGTTATTTGTTAGAAGACTAGATAGCTTTACTGAGAAAAATAAATCACTGAATGATCAGCAACATGGCTTTAGAAGTAACAGATCAACATTCTTAGCAGTGATCGAAAATTTATCTACAGCAGTCGATGATAAACAACATGCTGTTGGGGTTTTTACAGATTTAAGCAAATCTTTTGATACAATCAGTCATTCCTTACTGTTACAGAAATGTGAATATTATGGAATAAGAGGAGTGGCAAATAATTGGCTACAAAGTTATTTGAGCAACAGATTTCAGTATGTGGAAATCAATAGTACAGAAGGATATGTTGTGGGGAGCCTCAAGGCTCAGTACTGGGGCCTAAGCTGTTTATACTTTATTTAAATGATATTTGTAAGGTGTCCAATATCCTAAAATTTGTTATGTTTGCAGATGACACTAATTTATTTTGCTCAGGGAATGACTCGAAACAACTGGTAATTAAAGTTCGAGCCAAATTAAGTTGCTTTTTGGTTTTTGGTGCCTTTCAGGCAAAACAAGACATAAAGTTGCTTTTGAGTGGATTTGAAATAGAAGGGGTTTATGAGAATAGGTTTTTAGGAGTTATAATAGATCATAAGCTTTGTTGGAAACCACATACAAAATATATTAAAAGTAAGTTATCTAAAGCTATCGGCGTAAATAGAATTAAGAATGTATTACATAAGAAATGTTTGTTTATTTTGGATTCATCACTCGGGTTACCATACATGTCATATTGTGCAGAAATTTGGGGAAATGTTGGTAAAACAATTACAGATTCAATATTTAAACTTCAAAAAAGAATCTTTAGCAAAGCTTCATATTGTGAACATACTAATAAGCTTTTCATGGAATCCAATGCTCTAAAATTTAGGGACATTGTGTCCTTGAAAACCTTGGAAATACCATTCCGTGCTATGAACAAAAATCTTCCTCTTTGCCGACAAAAGTTATTTAAATTCCGAGATGGGCATCATAATTTAAGAGGTTTATTTATTTTTGAAAGGCGAAAAGCCAGAACTAATGTTAAGATGTATTTCTGTTTTAGGCTTAAAACTGTGGAATGAGCTTAGTGACAAATTTAAAACAAGCAGTTCTTTGTTAAAGTTCAAAAAATCTTTAAAATATAAGTTAATTAACAATTACCAGGAAATGTAAAATTAAAACTTAGAGGTAAACATGTCAAAAAAAAATGGTGGTAGTATCATTTAGTTAGATGTTTGTTTGGCTGACTTTCTGGGTAAATTAGGAAAACTTCAGGATGGGCTGCAATAAGCCAGGAGCTTCAGCCTACTGCTTCTTTTGGTTTTGATGTGAATTGTTAAAGTGTATTATGTATTGTGATGTATGTGACCAAAAATAAAATTATTCATTCATTCAAGTAAATAAAAATAACTTGCTGATTCACACACCCACTGAGCGCCGTGTGTGCTTCTGTCCAGGTGGTCCCCAGCTGGTGGGAGTGGAACAGGAAGTGCAGCTGGAGGAGGCTGAAGGCAGGATGGTGAACTTGAGCTGTGAGGCTCAGGGCCACCCGCTGCCCAGCATCTCCTGGAGCATCATCGGCAGCCAGGTACCCAGACCCCTGACCCGCAGCGCTCGTTTCGCTCACCTCCTCCCACGGCGACGCGCTTTCAGGCGCCGTTCGTCAGAGACGCCATCTAGAGCGAACCTGGCGAAAATAAGCAAAACGAAGCTGGACTCCTCATCAAAGAACAGAAGTTCATGATCTTTGGCTCTGCAGACAAATGAATCAGTCAATCATCAATAAATTACAAATACATTTAAAATATTTATTGGCAGAAGTGGTTAAAAAGTAAAATCCTTCCGTTACTGCGTGCTGATGTAATGCAGGTTGACAGGATGTTGTCACGTGAGCTTCGTTTTGCAGGTAGTTACCACTCGCTGACGTGAAGGTGCGTGTTGTCGTGATCAAGGTGTGTGTCTCCACAGAGCTGGCAGGAAGTGGTGAGCAGGGCCAGCGAGCACACGACCCACAGCGTGGTGTCCGTCAAGGTCACCTCAGACATCGTCGCTCAGTGCAACGCGTCCAACGACATGGGAACTGAAGCCAAGGCGTTCAGCATCAAAGCCAGTAAGAGTCTGTGTGTGTGTGTGTGTGTGTGTGTGTGTGTGTGAGTGTGTGTGAGAGTGCGTGTGTGTGTGAGAGTGCGTGTGTGTGAGTGAAAAAGTGTGTGTGTGTATGTGTATGTGTGTGTGTGTGTTGAGGACCCACACTAAGTGTTGTGTCTGTTGTTCACAGTTCCCAGACTCACTTCGGCTGCTCCCTTCTCTCCTGGTAAGATGGCCGTCCTTCGCTGTCCTCTCGTTGAAGTTGTCTTTTCCTTCTGGCTCAGTCTTTTCCATGTCGAGACTCCTGATGTGCCTCAGTGTTTGTGCTTCAGCCTGACTTGTGTGTGTGTGACGGTGAAGGGTTGGAGGACCGTGTGCATTATTAATGCTTTTCATACAGGGCTGGTCTCTGGGACGGCCTGAGGGCCTCGCTGAGTATTCTGTTTGATACTGAGAGTAAAATCAAAACGCACACCAACACTCTGCGCTACTGAAAACATTACTTGTTTGTGCCCAAATTTTTTTAAACAAACACATGAGAACACAGTGTCCAGCTTTTACTGACTTTTCCAGACGGTCTTGTGTTTTATAGTGGATGTTTAAACGCCAGGTGAAGCTGCGGTGAAGAATAACGAGGGGGGAAACTTTCTGACTTTATCTGAGCAGTCACTTCGTACCATTAAAACCTTCACGAGCCTGAGGGGAAATGCAACGGGGAAATAAAGAGCGTTTCAAAAATATCTCGTCGCTCGCACAAGTTAAACGCTGGGCTGCTCTCCTGGCTGTTTGCTGAGGCTGTTAGAGGCTGATTTAACCCCTCGTGATCTCACAATAGAAGCTCATACGTTGGCTTAAGCAGTGCAGATCTCCTTCAGGAGTGGATGGCATCACTGTTTTATGACTCTCAGAACCGTAAAGCGAGTGACGCCGTCTCGGTCCCGTTGATTTGGAAAATTCAGAGCAGCAGAAGCAAATAAAATCCAGAAAATCGCACCACTTTTATGTCGTGCAAGAGGGATGATTCTGTCCCAGGCAGACCTGGTAAGCGTGAAGCATGTGGGAAAAGTATCTGTCACGTGTCACATGCTGCGTCTTCTCCGCCATTTTAGAGCTGAAGTGTTGGCAACACGAAGGTCTTTGTGACCACATGATATGAAGTGTTAAACTGTAGCTCAAAGTGAGACAGCTGCCATTAAAAATATGATGAAAACATTTCACTAAACCTGATGAAAATGTTCATTCTTTTCGTTCGGGATAAAAAGTGTAATCTGAGTTTGTTTAAATGCGACTGAAAGATGACAGTTCAGTTCAGCACGCGACGCGTTCACTGGTCCAGAGCAGGTGTTTGCTCATCCTCAGGTCTAACAGGAAGCTCCTAAACGTCCCACGTCTTTCAACACAGCACAGACTTTATCGAGCAACAGTTAATCAAATGGTCGGCAGAAGGTTCGGCTGTTGAACGGTCAAGTCAAGGCTTTGCTCACACTGTTGTCACGCTGTCCTGTGTGGTAAGACTCACTGCCTGACTGAGTGGTCTCTCTGTCTTCGTCTCTGTCTCCG
Organism: Scatophagus argus; assembly: GCF_020382885.2. NCBI lineage: Eukaryota > Metazoa > Chordata > Actinopteri > Scatophagidae > Scatophagus > Scatophagus argus. The sequence goes on along the minus strand of NC_058506.1, from coordinate 21,798,220 downwards.
TCCGTCTCTGTCTGTGTGTCTGTGCAGCCGAGGGCAGCGGCGTCATCATCGTGGTGATCATACTGAGCCTGTTGCTGCTCGCCATCCTCGGCAGCGTTCTTTACTTCCTGCACAAGAAGGGGAAGATCCCGTGTGGACGCTCAGGGAAACAGGACATGTGAGTGCTGCGTCTCCTAAGTCTGCTTGACAACACAGAAACGTGATTTAGGGGACAGTCTGAGGACGTTCTTCTTTCTGTCAGCAAACACCAGACCAAATCCAGAACCCGATAGGTCCTAAACCTACAGCGGTATGCAAAACTTTGTGCACCCCTCTGAGACTTCACGATCATTTGCTCTGCCTTTACAAGAGAAGATCACAGCAGCAAGGTTTGTTTTCCTCCAGAGATGAAGACATTTGAGGGTGTCCAGACTGACATTCTTAGAGTAGCATTACATAGTTTTATTATAATAAAATAAAATGTGAAAAAATGTAATGTCTAAAAGTTTGGGCACCCTTTTAATCACATTCATTTCAAGACCTGTAGGATTTAGAGATGACAGGTTGCCTTGATTAGCTCGTTGGAGCTTCAGTTGCAGAGACAGGTGGAATCAATCATGACAGCGGCTATTTAACTGCTGGCTGTGCTTGTCCTGGTTTCTTTCTTAGAAATGATGGGGGAACATGGGGGCCTCTAAACAACTCTCCACTGACCTAAAACTAAGATCATTCTTTATTATGAGTTAGGAGAAATTATGTGGAAGGTTTGCACTGTGTCTCCACTGTCAGAAAGGTGGTACAGAAAGGGAAGGCCACAGGAGCAGTCACTGTGAAGGAGAGATGTGTTAGGCTGAAAAAAATACAGGAAAGGCACAGAGGAAGAACAGTTAGCATGGCCACAGACAAGCCACAGACCACCTCCAGAGAACTACAAGAACATCTGGCTGCTGATGGTGTAGTTGTTCACCTTTGCACCAGGAAAAGCTAAAAACACACACTGGATTCCTTGAGAAGAACTTATTGCCTGCTGTGAAATTTGGTGGAGGGTCCATCATGTTATGGGGCTGTGTGGCTAGCACAGGTACTGGAAACCTTGTTGAAGTTGAGGGCCACATGGATTCCTCTCAGTATCAGCAGACTATGCCGGGGTTGTATTTTTTAGCAGGACAATGATCCTAAGCACTGTTCAGAATCCACCAAGGGATTCATGCAGAAGCACAAGTAGGATGTTCCCAGTCCCCAGAGCCCAACATCACTGAAAATGTATGGATTGATTTGAAGCAGGCTGAAACCAGACTGAACTGGAGGTGTTTTGTATGGGCCAAAATACCACCTGCCAGTCTTCAGGGACTGGTCTGTGGATATGGGGGCGTCTACAGGCTGTTATTGCAGCAAAAGGAGGCTCTACTAAATATTAATGGGATTATTTCTTTGGGGTGCCCAAATTTATGCATGCGCCTGTTTTTGTTTAAATGCACTTAAAAATGTTTCTGTTGGGCCAATAGAGATTATTTCACTACTGAAATGTTTCTTCCCATAAGGTATAACATGTTGAAATGAAGTTGCTGCTTCAAAAGCTCAGCAAGTGACAAAGTGATGCCCTGAGGAGACCCTAAGGGGGCCCAAGCTTTTGCATACCACTGTATGTGCCTCTGAGCTCATTGTCGTCCAAAAACTATTAAAATGTCATCCTGATGCGGCACCTACTCACCTGAACACCAAATTTTAATTTAAGTTACTTTATTAATCCCGAGCTGGGAAATTACTTTTCTGCATTTGACCCATCACTGATTGAAACACACACACCTGCAACATGCAGTGAAACACACACAGGAGCAGTGGGCAGCATCAAGCGCCCGGGGAGCATATTGGGGGTTAAGTGCCTTGCTCAAGGGCACATCAGCCGGCTAATGGGGGGTGGGGACATTATCACTCCACCACACTCAAATGTTTCCTGCCCGTCCGGTGGGGGAATTGAACCAGCGACCTTCCAATCACAAGCCGCTTCTCCGACCTCTAGGCCACGGCTGCCCCAATCTGTATTAATACGCTGTTGAAAATAGTCCCTGACACATTTGGCCCAAAGCTACAGTGGAATTAGAAAAGTGCTCAGCTTTTTTTTTAAAAAAATAAAACACACATTTAAGAGGAATAGGATTTGAAGGATACTCAGTCCCAATGCAGTCGGCTTTTGTTTCTGCCTGCAGCACCAAAGAGAAAACCACCAAAGACGATATCGTCGTGGAGATGAAGACCAACGCGAAGAATGAGGAGGCTGTGCTCCTAAAGGCCGTCAATGGAGACAAAAAAGGCCCTAATGAGCAGGTGAGAACAGACCCGAAGCCTTAAGAGCCACCACGGGGAGCCAAAACGTGGCGTTTGTCTTGAGGGAGAAGCTGGAGAAAAACCCTCAGAAAGGTTTTTCTGTGAGGGGATGCAGAATCGGCTCACTTTACACGAGCAACATCCCCGCAGAAGCTGTTTGAAGGTTCGATATGTGATGTGTTTTGGGTTAATAACCGCAGCTTTTGCATCAATTATTTAAAAGTTAGAAATCAACGCGCACCAGCTGCCAGCGTGCAGAAAACAAATTCTGATGATGTGAGGATGTCTGATACAAACAGACAGGAGCTGAGGTCAAATACAGAACGTGTTTGTCATTTTAAAGGGAAGCTCCCATGTTTTTCAGCCGTATCTCATGCTTTAATGCCGCTTGCGTGGCTGGGAATAGCTGAAATAGCTGCTATCAGCGGCGAGCGAGCGAGCAGAGTTAATGTCACAGAGGCATGAAAGTAAACACCATGTGGCTGTTGTGTATCCCAACATCACATGCAGACGACGTTCAACACAAAACGGGGAAAAGTTTGTCGTAGCAGCAGAGTACTTCATTAAAGTGAGCGCACTGAGATGGACTAATTCAGATATGATGCAAGCACTTCCTGTCGCATTCAGGGGACACTTAATCAGTTTGTGAGGGTCAGCGTTGGCGCGCAGGCTGCCCTGTCGCCGACATTTCAGTTTGTAATGGACAGGAAACGGAGCATCGCAGCAGGAACAGAACTCGACACACGTTCAGTTTGTTCTGTGGTTTTGTGTGTGTGTGTGAACTACAGCAACACAAACTGTGTGTTTTACGCTCTGAAATGTTAATGGAGCCGTTTCGCGTGCTGAAATGTGGAAATAAGCCAAACTCTGAGGCCAAAACCGCGACAGCTGGCTGCTCTGACTGGCTGCTGTCGCGTGGCTCAGGATGAATGCAGTTCTTCACAGTAAAACACGAAGCCGCACATCAGTCCGTTACAGTCCGAGTAATCACTTCACTGTCTGCGTTTCCTGATCCCAGCAATCAGCTGAACTGCAATGTTTTTATTCCCAATAGAAATGATGGCCACAGCTGTGGGAATAAAGTGGAATTTCCCTTTAAGTGCAGCTCACAGTTGGACATGACGAGTCGCTCATGATGGCAGTTTGTCCATGTGAAGCTGGTGTTTACACTGACGTCCTCCTCTTCCTCTGTCCCTCCAGTAAAGTCCCAGCAGAGACGTCCAGCGGGAGGAGGCGGAACACATGAAGCCAGCAGACAGTGTGTGCGTGTGTGTGTGCGTGTGTGTGTGTGTGTGTGTGTGTGTGTGTGTGTGTGTGTGTGTGCTGGAGCAGAGGAGCCCATAGACGCATCCACTGATCTGAGACCTGCAGAGTTAACACGACATCACAATCTGGACTCCCCCCCATCATGCTCATCATTCAGTAGATTTATACACACACACACACACACACACACACACACAGGTATCTATGTACAGATGTGTGTTTTGTTTTGACTGAATGTTTGCTCCGTTGACGTTCAGTTTCTCCGTTTGTTTTGTGCTGCGTTCAGCTCTCGGCAGTGGTTCAGTGTGTGTACGATGTCGTTTCACGTGCACCTTTTGTTTGTTTTCTTTCTCTTTATGAAAGTGTATATATTATATATATTTTGTTATTTAAGATGTTTTGGCACTCATATTTTCATTTCGTCTGGGTCGTGTGCACGTCGATCCGTCCACATGGGTTTTAATTTAGCAGAAAAGTGATGAATCCACACCGGGAGACACTGAAGCTCGGGGTGATGCGAACACTGCTGATCGGTCACACACACTGCTGTCAGGCCCTCGTGCTCTTTGTAAATACATGTAGTGTACAGACCTGCTCGTGGTGGCCTTGGACTGTTACTGAAGGCGATAAGGTCAGAGTTTAGCCGTCTGCTGTGCCTGTTTTGAGGATGCATCATACACTGAATTTGTTTTTTGGTTTTTTTTTATCTTTCTTCGGTTTGCTGTGTGTGTTTTCTTTGTTTCTCCTGAGAGCTGGTCGGGCCTTGAAGGGGTGTTCCAGCGTTTGTGCATGTTTAGCGTGTTCGCCACAGGTAACACATCCCGCACTGCTGACGGTCCTGCACATCCGTGGTCAGAGTCAGTGTTATTCCAGGATGATTTCAGCCCTGCTCTGCATTAAGGGAAGACATGCAGCTTCTCTGGTTCGCTCCTTCGAGGGCCCCTTTTGTGAATATGATGTGCTGAGGTTATTGTGAAACTGTACATTTCGTTGCTGCCCAGATGACTTGCAACATAGCGGCGTTTTTGTTTTTCCCCACTGAGTTTTAAGTCGTACAAACGTCAGGTTCTGACGTCGTCCTGCTGTCGTTAGAAAAGCTGCACGAAGCCACAACACCAAGCGACTGCGCTGTCTGCTTTGCGACTGCGCAGTCTGCTTTGACCCGCAAACGTGCAGCACGACTTTAAACATGTTGTTCTTGATTCTTCACCGGCGGGAAAACGAGTTTGAAAGCAAACATTGCAATTATGTTCTTTTCTAATTGTGTGTAAATTAAGTTCTGTACATGTGATTCTTTGATGCTTGCGTTTTTTTTATATTTTTTGCAGGAAAATAATGCCAAATAAAAACGTTTCATTTAAAGAGAGACTTTTTGTTCCCGTCATTATTCTTGCAGAAGTACGAAGGAACACTCAGTGCTGGAATGCGATCACTGCTGGTCTTTACTTCTGCTCGAGGGCTCAGTGTGAACCACAGCAGCACCGAGTGTTCGGTGGGCCTTCTGTTAGCGCTGCTCAGTCCCACAGCGTGGAGACAGGAAGGAGCTTCGCCTCCAAACCGCTGTCAGCACGAGCTCTAAATGACTCCAACAGTAGCTCAGGTTTCTGGCCGGAGTCTGCGAGGAGGAAGGACAGCAAACAGCCCACATCTGCAATGAATTCAGGCAGCTGACGGGGCGGCTGCACGTCTCGCTGCAACACCAATCAGCTGTTGTGTTGTTGTTTAGTGTAAAGCCCACAACTCAGGTGGTGACAACAAGTTTATCCCTGAGATAAACAAGCCACAGTGACAACAGCATATTTATCATTCTCATACAGTATACTGGTGCCTGGTGTGACGCTGTCCATTTTGATATGGCCAGAGGGGGCGCTGAAGTCCTCAAATCTCTTATTTTATTTTCCTACTTTGAGGGTGCGATATGTTCTGCTGCATTCACACTCCAAACCAACAGGGGGCAGCACGTCAGCAGAGAAAATGCTAACTGCTGCTAATTGTACACTTTTTATCGCACACTGATGAAGCTCGTATGTTTTACTTTATGTGTAAAATGCAGCAAAACTACATTTTGAACAGCCTAGAATTTGGTTACTTTTACGCTAGTAACTAAATTAACTGAAGCTTAAATACTAAAATAGTTTAAATGAGACTTTTGCATACAAAATGCTGGCAAAATGGCAAGAATTGTTTTGTTGTGAGCCAACTAAGAGCATAAGTTACATGAACTTCATTTAACGTACAGCAGCTTGTGGTTACCACAGACAAACCACACAGATCAGATGTTAAAGAAAATACTGTTTAATTAAAAATCTTAATGGCTTAGGCATGAAAACATGGCAACAAAATGAATGCTGAGGATATTAAAAAGACAATAAATAAAATCATATTTACACAAGCAACAACAAAGCAATGACAACTTTTTAGTAGGCAAGTTTTCGTTGAAAAGGCCAGTGAACCTAAACCTGTGGATGTGAACCAACACACCCGCTGAGTTTACCAGTGACCGTGAGGGGAGTGTGTGTGTGTGTGTGTGTGTGTGTGTGTGAGAGAGAGAGACAGGGGAGCCTCTGGCAGTGATTCAACATGACCGTCAGCCTCGAGTGTTTCCTCACACACTCAGAGTTGACCCCCCGTCAGAGTGAGAGAGCACAAAGCCGAGGGACGCAACACAACGCAGCGCGACGCTTACGAACGCTTTTGGTTCCCGGGCAATTAAAGCTACAAGATTTCTGCGGATCCTCGGCAGACTGACCGACCTCAGTCCTGTCAGCGGGGGGACATGGTCTGTCCATCTGAGTTTTTGCTTATTTCACGGTTTTAAATGAGTGTGCAGGAGCTTTTGACGGGACTCTGAAGAGTCCTGACTGGGTTCTGCACACGTCGACACATTTCAAACCCATTTTAGAAGAAAAATATATCAAATAGAAAGGTTATCGCAGCCTAACAAATATGGCATTATCAACTAGGGGATCAGCAAATGTGCTTTCACATAAGACAGAGAAATATGTCAGGACTTATAGGTGTGTCAGCCAGTAGGTTACGACAAACTGCAGGGCAGAAATGCTTAAGTTACACAATGCGTTCACTAAATTTGAAAGAATTTGAGACCCATTTCGTTCCTGTGAAACAGCTGCACATCATGCATGAAAGTGAACGTCTGAGACAAACACTGTCAGAAAAGGGCTCAAACTACAGGAAGCCGTGCAGATTTCACTTCAGCAGCTAAGGTGGAGGAAGCGTTTCGGTCTGTCTGCTGCCGTGTGCAGGCTGAGATGGACAGAAGGCACATTTACAACATGTCACTGCTGAACTCAAACGTGACAACTGAGAACCTGTTTTGGAAAGGAAAAGGGAAACTGCACCCTTAAAGGGGAAACTTGAGATGTTTACCAGGTGATGCGTGAAAGTGAAAGTGAGATGCTCAGCTCGCGTCTTGTTTCTGGCTGCGTTCATGACGGTGCACGTTAATGTGGAACACAGCAGACGGAGCTTCTCTCATAAAGTATTTTGTATTCTGCACGGACGTAGTCCTGGACTAAGCTCTGATGAGTCAGACATCTTTTAATCCTCGCTCAAAATGAGCTCGTGATGCTGTCATTCTGTTAATACACAGACACCAACATGTGACTGACAGGCAGAGCAGCCGTAACATTAAGGGAATGACATCTTCATTGGTCCACTGGAAAGAAATGTGAGAACCTGAGTGAAATCCACGACGTCAGAGGACTATGCAGTCGTTTCAATTTTCTGTGTTGATTTGAAAATTTTGTGGTCCAGCTGATGACTTTGTGTCGAGGACTGGAAAACTTGACTCAGTCCGGGACAGGCCTTCTAATTGTCACAGCACGACTCACAGTCTTCACATTTGAGTTTTCAGGTCATAAAATGATTTATGGGAAGACTGTTGATCATAAGAACTCAGCAGACAGTCAGCAATCTTCTGGGCTGCTTTTAAAGTGGAGAAAACGAGTTGGAGTTAACACTGTTAACATAATGGATAAACACAAATAAGTTAGCTATCAAATGGGGACAAAAGTGGAGCACAAATGCTCGAAATGGAAAGTTAAAATAATCAGAGAAATGAGAATATGAAAGGAAAAAACAAGCTAAAGCAGTGGATATGTTCAAACAGCTTAAGTAATGAACATGCAGTTGAGATAAAAGTAAGCTGCAGTGTGTGAACGTAAACTGACTACAGTTCACACACACATTTTGAACACTATGGGTGCTGACTGGCTGGGCTGTTGGGGTACGTTCACAGAACCTCCACTGCTCGGTTAACCATTTCACGTCCAACACCTCGCTCAGAAGGTTGTGTTCCAGCTGGTGGGCTGGCATTTTCAACGTTCATCACACAGCAAATTTTTAACTGCTGAGTGCAAATCTGAAACGTGCGACAATAAGAAAGAAAAGCTGTGAGTTTGTGCTCGTCCAAAATGTTTCCGATGTCACATCATCACGTGGCGTTCGGCATCTTTTCATTCATTATATTCAACCCTGACTTGTTACTGAGTACCTGAGTCCATGTGACAACCTTCAGCTTTTTGCTTTAGAGCTCAGAGTAAATCCCTTCAATGTGATTCCTCAGAACCTCCTGAATCTGAGAACAAATGTGATGCTTTCCCTTCTTAGTAAGAAACTACGAGAGTTTCGAGAAGCTTCGGAGCGAATAAACCAGCCTTCAGTGTCAGGTCATCATGGAATTAAAAGACAAAAATAAAACTTCTGAAAGTTCAGCCATTGTTAGTTCTACACACAGCACAACACCTTATGAGAGTACTTCGACATTAAACTTAATATTTCGTTATAGAACCGTCAGTAAACCGCGATCTGAGAGGAAACATGGAGTCAAATACCATCGAGCGAGCCACAGTGACGTTTACGACATGAAGCCCTGCGATGCTGCACCGCGACTGAACATTCACATTCATCAGCATGAGCGCACGCACACACACGCACGCACACACACACACACACACACACACACACACACACCACACAGTTAATCACTAATTTTCCGACCGAACTCGCGTCGCTACATATTTGTACGCCACAATTTGCCGAGAAGCTCGTAAAAGCACCAAACTGAACGGCTGCCAGCAGCGGGACACTGAGTCGAACAACGCCGACCGGCAGGGTCCCTCCACTGATCACAGTCACTGCAGCTTAAACACTTAGCTTAATGAGAGAAACAAAGTACTGAGGCTGACAGCACGAGTGCACCTCAGCCACGTACAACAGGGTCAAAGCTTGGCTACAGAGAGCTCACATTGAAAAGGCTTCCGTTCTCCACGTATGCTGCGTTCAGGTCCTATCGGACCGCTCCTGCGCTGCTCCCAAAACCAAACTGGACCAAAAGTTTTGAACTGCTGTCTGAAAGGAGACTCAAGCTCCCCCTGATTTTGAGGCATTTTCAAAAACGTTGCATTGTTTGCAGCATTAGTCCAAGATCATAATATACCTTCAAACTAAAAGTCAACTTGGAAAAGCAAGTTAAACCTGTTGCAGTTTGTTACAGATGACTTTGGGTGATATTTCATAGACTAGAACTCGCAGATGATGACAGCCGTCATCTCGTTTGTCCGCACCTCCTGATATGACGTGAACGCAGCATGACTCCTTGAAGGGAAGCCTCTTGCCGAGTACTTGTGGCCCTGCAGGAAAGTGCTCGGTAAATGCTATCCATGGCAATGGCACAGAGTGGAGACGGGGGACGAGACGGGGAGGATGGCCGAGACCGGGGTGCGACTATGTGGCGATGTGTGCCGTGGAGGGGATGGAGACAAACTCGCGCAGGATGTTCTTGGCCGTCTCCAGGTTGTTCTGGGCGATCATCAGGGCTTTCTGGATGTCCTGGATGGAGTAGCCTTGGGACATCAGGCATTCGATCTCCCCGTTCAGGGCCAGGCTTCCTGGACCTGCGGGCGGAGGAGGAGGAGGAAGAAGAGGAGGGGAGGCAGAGAAGGAGGAGGGACCAGGGAGCTCTGGCAATGGAGCGGAGAAGTCACGGTTCACCGGCCGGGGCCGTCGGTCAGAGTTGGCTCGGCGTGGGAGAGGTTTGGGGGGACGTTCAGGGTCAACACCTGCTGCAAACATACCTGCAAAACACACAGGTGAGTACAAAACAGTGATTACAACTGCATCCTGCCGGATTACAGTACCTGAGGAAGTAAAGAGTTTGTTTGTTAGTGAACGTATCCGTCAGAGAACTGAACACAGATATAGTTCATAACAAGCATATAGCAGCATATTTATAAATATCCTGTAATGGCACTGACTCAGCTCTCAGCACTATTTTATTGCAATTTCACAAACATTCAATATTCTTACTGCCTGAGCTGTACATATGAACTCATCCAAGCTTTAAGATTCAAATAAACAGTTTAAAGAAGCTCTCATCGAAGTCCAACTGACCCCCAGAGCAGCTAAGACTGCGTCAAAGAGTCAGAAAATACAGAAACTTCACACACGGATGATGTGGGCGGGCACAGGTTTGATACAGCCACGCCAACAACCTGATTTAGAGGTGTGTGTCACTTAAAGAGTTAACCGTTAAATTGGGGCCAAGTGGCATTTCACCTTAAGACAGCAGATACAGGACAGCTGACTGAAATACTTACTGGCTTCTACTGCGCTGTCTATGCTGAGAGCGCTGAAGGCAGCTGAGGGGCCGCTGGCATCTGACAGGGTTCTTCTGGTGGGGGCGGGAGGAGCCACGGGTCTGGGACAGTCATACTCGTAAACATCCTCCTCACCGGTGTCCTCCTTCTTGTCCTTGGCAACCACAGCTGAATGCTGAGGGTGGTCTGAAACATCACAACATCACAACCATGACTGCCTGTAGTCAACGCACAACACACAGCTCACATACTGAAAGAAAAAAGAAATTAGGAAAATAGTTCAACACCTCACACAATACAGTGAATTGATCTATTTAGGTCTATGGTATTAGGGCAAAAAATGTCCTTTTATCTCCTCTCAGTGATAATTAGGTGTGAGTTTTACCCATGTCAGAGGCCTGTGCAGCGTCCGAGGAACCGGCCTGGGCCTGGATAATACACATGGACTCATAGACTTGGGGGTCCTCAGAGTCACTGTCACCCAACTCACTGCGGGAACACGGAAAGAGAGGGAGAAGAAATAATCAACTGGACTGCTATCATCAGTCATTATGTCCAGTGGCTTAGTGGGTTTTTCAAATGGGACTTGCATGAAGAAACAAAACTGAGGCTCTAGAGCCCCCTGGTGGACACAAGAATAACTGCACCAGAGACATTATTGTGGCACTTAAACTGATTTCCAGACTGAGACACTTTAAATAAATACTTCCTGATCACTTCAATACTTTGAAAGGCCCTGAGGAGCGCCTGCATTGCCGCTTGTTCCCCTGCTTACCTGATGTCATTGTGGTGGTTGGCCTGGGCTGGGGGTGGGGGCACCAAGGATCCCGTTATGACCCAGGGGGCACCAGAGGCTGGCAGAGAGGTGGGACTCATGTACTCGTTCTCCTCACAGTCAGACGACGACTTCTCCCCGCTCGACGCCGCTGGCAGAGCCCTGACCATGTGTAGAAAACACAGGATGTCCATAATTTGTGGTTTAAAATGAGGTTGTGTCGTCTTTTGAGAGATCTGAGGTTACAAAAACGTAGGGTGGAATACGTAAACTGAGCGTCCGCTTACTTAGCGATTCCTGAGATCAAAGTCTGAATGCTGTCATGACAACATAACCAGAATTAATTCATTTACAGCCCACAGCTCCTCCTCAGTTCTTGTGTCAGCGTGTTACTGCCAAAGCAGTGCACCTCGCAGCAGCAGAGCTCCGTACCTCGCAGCCAGGCAGTAGACGGCATTAGTAGCCGCTTGGGCTTTGCTTCCCTCTCCACTGGTTCCGTTGCTCTGAGGGGTGGAGGACAGAGCCGACAGGGCCTTGGATGCTGGGCGTGGGACCATGTAGTTGGAAGCCCAGGTGGGCTGGTCAGGGGTGGAGGGCAGGGGTCTCCTCTGGAGTCTGGAGTCCTGGCCGACGAAGAGGGGGCGCTCAGGAGGGGGAGGAGGGGGCAACTCCCTCAGGGCTGGAGGCGGAGGCAGGGGCTTGTCTCTGTGAGAGGCTGCCATCTGCGGTGGGGGCAGGAGGTGATGGTGGTGTTATTAACAAGAGACAGACACACTCTCACTTATGTGCTGATTCAGATTTGTGCCTGCCAGCCTACTCTTGGTAAAGAAAAGGATTTAAAAAAAAACAACTTTTAATTCACATTTTTTTTATTTTAATTTTTCCTGCCGAAGCTTCTATGAACCTCCAGCAGTGTGAATATTTCAACTTAATCTTTTAAAACAAAATTCCTTCTTTTTGTGTGCTGGACAGTTATAACTCTTGAAATGTACCTACAGACCCGCCGCAAGTATTGTTTTAAAGATTTGAAAACTGTGAGCCGACCCTTTAATTCAAGTCCTAGTCCACACTCCCACACTCGTACCTTGGCTGTGGCACCTGGACCCTGTGCGCTGTGGGAGCCTGAGGGCCTCTGCTGAAGGAGGTCCAGCCGAGGGGGCACCGGAGGCAGCTGAGACACTGGAGATGGTGGACGTTCTACCTGCACACATACAAACGCATTCACATTTACAGATGCCTCGTGGCACAAAGCAGTGAAATTCAAACAATGAATACATGTCTGTCGAGTTGATGTTTGTGTGTGGTCCTCTCGCCTTGGTGCAGGCCAGCCTGCTCATGACAAGATGCTGGTCCTCCAGCCGATCATCTTCTTCCTCATCATTGCCGGCAGCTTCTGCTCTGCTGGATCCCTGGAAACCAGCAAAGGAAGCCCCGCTAGCCTTCGGGTGGAACGGGTCCACCACGATGGGCTCTGTGCCTTTAATCTCACAGCGGCAAAAAGGGCAGCCTTGACCCTCCGACTCCTGAAACACGCACACAGGAAGTTTAAAATGTAGATATGAGACACCATCGGGCAAAAACAAATTACAGCTGTGAGCATCACATTATCAGAGCGAGAACTCAAAGGGAGAGATGGAGAAATGTCAAACATCCAGGAGAATCAGCAAGATGGACTGAAGTGAAAACAGTCTACGAGGAGGAGGGAGGGACTGGGCTCTTGGAGCTGCTGAGTGCCCTTTATTGTGAAACACATGCAGGAAGCAGCTGAATGTAATGGCAAAGGGAAGCAATTAGAAATATAAATATGTATAAGAGAGGAGATATATAGATATATATAATATATAAAAGGAGGAAAGAGAGAGAGGCAAAGACAGCAGATACAGGCCAGCATGTATAAATTTTACAGTATGACTGAATCCAATGCACATCTTGCTCTCAAATAAATGTCTACAGCAGCAACTTCCCTTCTGACTGTCAGGATTTACAGGACTTCCCTAAACCAAGATAACAAAACTTTATAGTGAACAGGCAGCCTCACCTGCCAGGCTGTCAGACAGGAGGTGCACATCAGGTGTCTGCAGGGCTCGATCTTCACGTCCTTGTCGTTTTCTGCACAGATCTTACACAGCTGGAAAGTGGAGCCCATCTCACAGTACAGCTCATACTGCTCCTACAAGGGTGAAGGAGGAAGAGGAGGAAGAGCAGGAAGAGGAGGAACAGGAGACACGGGTTGGTTGCTTTTAAGACTGCAGCTGTTAACACATTACGATGTTGTCTGCACCTGTGTCTCACTTCAGTTGAGCAGCACAGCGTTACGTGTTTTGCAGTTTGACTACTGTGCTCGTTTACTTTGCACTAAAGTCTGATTTCCTGAGGCACAAAGAGAAGGCTGACTGGTTCACAGATGGAAAACAAACAAGAGCAAACCTGAGTAACTTTGATGTGATCCTGGGGAGAAGGTTCACACAGCCCTGTCAGGTCTGGGTTCTGTGCACGACCATCTGGGAACAGATAGCTGAAGACCCACCGCATACGTAAACACACACAAAACACACCCCAAACACACACACACACACACAAATACCGATTAAAGTAGCCTCAGCTGAATGGTGTGCATTTAAACTGTAGTTAGTATACAGCATAAAGACAGCAGAAGACAATAATGTGTAGACTAAAATAAGCTATTCTGGAGTCACTACTAATACTTCTACCCATCCCTTAGAGGCATGTATAAGCTATAACAACATGCAACCTAAAATGTATACATTGGAGCATAGATGCGGTGTTGCAGTGGGACTCACAATCCCTCTCTGTATCCATCAATGAGGGCTTGGAAGAGGGGTTTGTTATGGGGGATGGTCTGCAGGATGTTCCCGTCAGCCGTCACGTAGCCGATGGCCCACTGGCCCAGCCGGGTGCAGCTCAGCCTGAAGATGTAGCTGAGAGGAAGACGACAATCTCAACCAACAATACACACTGTCAGCATGTGATTGTGAAGAAAGTGTTCAGAAATGGATTTTGGGGTATTTGTCTGCGTCTCACCTGCCAGGTTTGTGGATGAACCTCTGCAGCCGAGCTTTGACCTCGTCGTACGTTAGGAAAGCCATGTAACCAGGATGTGTGACAGCCAGACTGTTCCAGTTCCTTAAAAGAGACGACCAGGGCTACACACACACACACACGCACCCACCCACACACACACACACACACACACACACACAGAGATCGAGTTCATGATACAGACTATCAACTCTTTTAGGCTTTGTTCAGCTTTAGTGCTCAAATCAGATTTCAGTACCTCACAAGAATCTGTTGAGAACATATTAAGTGTCAAAAACTTCATTTGCGCCTTGCAAATGTACCCTGTAGAGTTTCTGACCACTAGCTGTGCTACAGAGTCATGTTTTCCTGAGTGCTTCCCCATGAGGAGGAGAAACCATTCAGCATTTCCGTTAGACCTCAAACTTTCAAAGTGTTGATGTATTCTTGATTGATCAGATGATCAAAAAGAAACCAAACTTCTCCAGTACAGCAGCTGAAGTTGAAAATGCCGTCAAGTTTCCACAGGAAGCCCGTCTCGTCTACTTCTGCATCTACACAGCAGAGATTTCAGTCGGACTCACTCACTCTTTCAGCGGTGAAAGAAGCTGAAACGTGCCAGCTTTGCACTCAACAGAAATTGCAAAAGTTTTCCCACTAAGCACTCATGACTGAAAGCCCCTAAATGTTATTGCCTTTTCACTGAAATGTGACATCCATCTTATTACGTGTGTGTCCGGATACCAGGACGTCCCCAGAACGCTCTGCTGTCATGAGCCGTACCTGGAAGAGCCTGGTGAAGATGTCGAACTCAAACACAGAGATGTAGTCGTTGCAGGTGAGGTCGATGGTGGACTTGAGGGCCATGGCCTCCAAGCCCAAGCTGATGGGGTGAAACTCGTGGAGGGCCTGACGAAATGTCCTCCATGGCACTATAGTCCTGCAGTACATGGGAGGGAGGGGGTCTGAGTGCTTACACCCTGAAAACTCAAAGCTGAGACAACAACTATCAAACACAATCAGTGTGAACTGAAGGCTAAAATAAGAGGGAAAGAGAAAGAAGGCAAAGAAGCCTGCAAGTTTGAAGTTTCTCTGTTGACATGTTAAATGTTTGATCATATAAAAACTCACTTGTCCCCAAACGATCTTCTCCAAAATTCGGCTGCATCAGCTTTGGTGATCCTGAAGTTGTCGCCTTGAAATAAGCCATTGGGGAAGATGGCTTTTAGCTCTGCTAGCATGTGACTGAAGATCAGAGACAGCTTGGTGAGGTTTCGCCTGCGTGAAAGGAGAGAAAGAGGAAGAACGAAAGGGACAAATACAAAATGACAGCCGTTTAACAAAGATGAATGTATGTGCTTATCAATAACTAAACAAGCCCACGGAACTTGTTTATGTTTATTAGTCCTTGCGGTTCTTCTGAAGGCCTCTCAGTCACCCAGAAGTTCCACATGCAGAGATGCCTGTCAGACTTTCGAGATATTCAGCGTTACATAAAGGCTGTAAAATATTCCACTTAATCGGCTTATTAATGCGGCAAAGGGTGAAATGTTCAAACCCTTCTGAAACCCAAATCAAAACAAATAGAGTTGCATCTGTTTGAATCTGAAATATTTCATCACCAGAAATTAGAGATCTTATGATTGTTTGTTACTTTTCCAGCAAAAACTGTTCTCATATGTGAGCATTTTCTACCTTTCTGTTTTAAATTGTTGGATTTTGGGCTGTTGTTTGGAGCCGGGCAGGTGTGAGATCTCTCTAATGTGCTGGACCATCACTGTTGAGCTAAAAGGAGCCCACTCTTTTTTAGTTTCAAAATAAATTCACTACAACAGGGAAGCTGTTGAGGGGAAAGAGAGCAACTAAATTAAGACACAAGGAACATAACGGCACATTTACATGACGGCGCAGGCCCTAAAACACACTGTGTACGACATGTTCTACATACTGAGACTTTTGGTTTAGCACATAACCCAACTAATGAAAACCAAAGCCAGTTTTTAATCATCACTAAACGCCCAAGGACATGACACAGGTCTGTCTGTAAACGCAACTTTGATGGTCCAGTGGGTGAAACGGCACTGACTCAAGCCCTGGTGACTGATACATTTACTTTCACAACAGCTCTTGATGGTGAGCATCGAAGAGGAAATGCTTGATAAAAATCAGTGCATCTCAGGAAGGAACTTTCGCTTAGTAAGAGCTTTCTGAAGAACAGGGGAAGTGGATGTGATTGCGACAGTTTCATCGTGTCTTTCTAATTCATTGGACTGATTTCATTTCAAAACACAAGACTGCATGAGTTTTGTGAAATGCCACAGGTTGACTTTGTTCACAGTGACTTTTTTAAAAATAACCTTTGTGCACAGCGATTTCCAAGGCAGTACAGTAGTTAGCTGACCTGTTAAAAGCCCATACATGTACTATAATTAGGCCATGACCTGCTTACTGTCGGCGATGTCATGACTTCTTTTTCTATAATTGGTCACTTTACAGCATAAAGTTCCAGCTGAAAGGTACTCAGATCTGTTGACTTGGAGTGGCTTGTTCCAAACAAACATAACTCAAAAACGTCCACAAATAAAAAAAAACACACCCTCACAAATGAAATTAAAACATCTCTTTTATAAAATGTCTTTCTTCACATTTCTTTCTTTTATATCCTACTTTTTTTCCATTTCCCTGTAAATTAGTTACTTTTCTCTGTTTCTGAATTCTGCTTTTAATTGTGTCATTGAAATAAGACAGGAACAAAGTCCAGTAATCACTTTATAATGCTTTACTTTATTTTTGTTTTTAAGCTTGGAAAATGTTTGCTTCCTCCATATAAACAAAACAGGTCGGATATGCACAAAAGTCTGCACTTAGCATTTATAGGAGAGCACCTGATGTAAACAAACCAAGTGAGTACTGTGCAGGCACGTGCTCAGTAGTTTACTGTTTATGACCCAGAGGTAGCTGAGTTATATCTTCACGTGTTCAGGACTCATTCCATGGATATGGAGCCAACTTAAGCAATGAAAAGCTCATCAGTCAGCTACCCGCTCCACCTGATCCATAACTCCTTTCCCCCCTGCTGCAATAGTAATGACATTTCACCATGATATAAGCCTACCTTGGCTGAGAGTTCTCCTCATACATCCTCTCCTTGGCCTCCTTGAAAAGACTCATTGTCTGTTTTGTCTTGTTGGTCAGGTTCTCCATGACCACACGGAAATACTCGTTCTCCCCAAGGATCTCCATTTTGCCCTCGTATCTGGACAGAATGGTGCGCAGGTGCTGGTAGGTGTCCGGCAGCAGGTCCAGGATGTAGGGGGGGCTGTTCTTCAAAGCCACCTTAGGGTTCTGGCACAAGCGCACCACCTGGATTGGAAACACAAAAGCCCAAAGACTGAAAGAATTTTCTGCTTGCTTGAATCTCACACGCTAATCGTACTGGTTCCCTTCGTAATGCACTAATGAATGACTGAAATGTTCATTAGGTCAAATAAACTGTGAGAGCAACAGACTGTGTACGCTAATGTTTGCTTTGCTTTCCAACGTGACACCTCATAAATAAATTAATGTACACTTCAGGCCAGAGGAAAGGTGGTTGGGAGATATAGCTGAAGTTGCAAAATGATGATAACAGGAATATTTCTGATGTCAACGAGCAACAATTAGGAAAATGTATGCAAAAATGACATTAAGCAAATAAAACTAATGTTCAACGCAACAAACGCCGCATAAAAACTAACTATCAACTAATTTTCTTACTTTTTAATTACACGTGATCATGACACAAATCCACTGCGAGGCAACAAACACCAACCGCTGCTGAGTGCAAGCATACGACCTCCGACAGTAAAACGGATCAGTGTGTGCCATGTGACATGAACACACCTCACACTGCAGGTGTAGATGAGGCAGCAGCCACCTCTTCACGCAGCACACTGCACAGACCTGCACTGCTGTACTGTCCAAAGTCTTATGTGACTTCAGTCTCTCTTCTTACAAACAGCCCTAATGCACTCATGTGCTGTGAACTCGTGTCCTCATCCCTCCATTCCTTCTTCTCTTCGGTCTGGCTCAGGTTAGAGCGATCAAGAGATTAGAGTGACAGTCAGCAATGAATACACACATAACAAGTCAAACAACACAAACACACACACACAAACGCCTATTCTGATCTTACTGAAAATCAATCATAATGACGTCCATGCACCTCTGAGGGGGTTTCCACAAAGTCCACAGCAAAAAGATCAACAGATTCACGCTACCTTCACTGTGACCTGATTTAATGCAGAATGTCCTAATTAAAATGATGCACCAGAGACGCTGCTGTACTCCAGTTTAGGGGGTTCAGTTTTCTCATACAGTGCAGACAGCTCCTAAAACGAATGCAAGAAGGCTTTAAACCTGCTTTCTACGTGAATCTCTGTGATTAAGTCTATTGCTGTGGGGTTTAAGACTGATATTTTTTCAACTGTGAAAAACTTGTTTCACAACAGACTGAGACAAAATATGTGCACGTGCGTGTATAAATAATAGAGAAGTTCAGGACTAAGAGCGTGTCGAATATTTTTGCCCATAATAACTATGAAAAAGAGAGAAGTGGCACTGGATCACTGTCTGATGTGGAACTAATGGCAACTAGCAAAACTCAAGTGACCCTAAAAACATTGTCAATACCTTATCCATGAGTTTCCAGCATTTTTCCACCATTTTCTTATCGACCACTGCAGGTTGGTGAGGCTGTGGAGGCTGCTGGTGGGGCTGAAAGGCGTCCTTCATCAAGCCGATGAGACCGGCGCCCCTCCTCGGATTTCCGGCCATTAATTCGGTCGGCAACCGGGGGTTAGCCCCGGGGCTAAGGTTGACAACCGGGGATAACTCTTGACACGTTTGTTCAACAAAACAGCCGCTGTTTTGCGCCCTGTCTGCACTGAAAGCTGATGCTAATTTGTCACGCAGAGCCTGTTGAAGAGCAGAACAAAAAAAGCTGTGTGTGCACTGTACGCGACGCAGCTAGCTAACAAGCTACATCTGAAAAGCCTCTCAGTTTAATTCCGTCGCCAAATTCAAGCCGAGGACACACTCGTCATGCTGCTGTCCCTGCTGTCAGACAGCCAGCTAAGTCTTCCTGGCGACGGCAGGCTAACCCCGCCCGAGAAATCAAGCCGGCTTATAATAAACTCGGAGTGTTAATAAGCCACACTGAGCGATCAACAAACAGGTTGTGCAGCAGTTCCAGCCATGGTTCCAGCCAACGACAAGCCGCTGGCAGTTGGAGTAAACAAGGATGTCCGGCTGCGACCTTCAAAATAAAAGCATTCTCAATAATAATACGGAAAACTTCAGTAGAAATGTGGTAAAATATGTTAAGTCAAATAGGTCTGTGTAGACTCTGTGATAAAACAAACAAACAAACAAACAAAAAACCCCAAACTAATTTCAATGAAAGTATTTTTTTTTCATTAAAAACTGTTCCCATTTTCCCAAGATGAACTAAATAGAACTTATTGTTTATTCAGAGGGAGATGACTGTGAAGAAGCTGCAGTGCAAAGTTAGTGCAAACAGAGAGTGCAAATATGAAGTGCAAATATAATAAAGAAGGGGCTTCGCTTTGTTCAGCTTGCAAGGCATTAATGAAACAAAATCTTGGAGCCAGCTGGTTCATCTTCGATTCACACATTTTTTGTATGTTTTGTAAACTGGCAATAATAGACTGCCAGTAGATATGAATGTGGTTCTCTGTGAGCAGCGTGAAAAGAAGTGGCAGCCAGTCGGAGATTTAAAACTCCATAAGATGAGCTGAAAAGCAGTCACTTACAGCTGAACAGCCAAAAGAAGCAGCCGAGTGTGGACACGTGGGTGTTTGTTGGGATAAAATGTGTGACAAGTCAGCTAAAGATTAAGTGCAGAGAAACATGGATGCAACTTTTACATAAAAGAGTCAAACTGTATATCAAAGAAAATGTTTTTCTTTTTTATTAAAATATATTGCAGGTGTTTTTTACATTTTATTTTCAGTGCAATTCAAGATAAAATATGTCAAAAAAGGGTATCAAGGTTGATATTTTTAAAAGGCAACATCCCTCTGTTGAGCAGTATGAACTACTTCTTCTCAGCCTTAAACATTTTAAAAGCTCAAGCCAAGTCCACGAAGTCTGGATCCCTGCCTCTGAGAGTCCAGCCTCCATCTGCATCATCTCATTAGCTTATAATGGAGTTCCCTGGAAGCTCAAAGCAATGTCCAACAGCTGAGCTCCCAGCTGTGCCTGCTGCCCTCCGGGTAGGAACTCTGCCGACAGCTCTCTGTAAGTGCTGCAAACTCTGCGCTCCTGAACATCCTCCCTGCGAATGGCGTGTTTCCATCTATGCCGTGCCTCACCATACAGCACGACTAAAGATCTGTGAGGAAGATGCACAGCTACGTGGACTTCCTCTGCTGGTCCCAGCTCTGGCAGGCCCTGTTCAAGGGACATAGTGAGCGTGGTGCTTGATAACATGTTGATGGTGACCAGCCGTTCCCCCCACAGCCAGGAGTCATCAAGGTGTGGATCGATGGCGGAGCCTCGCTGAGGATGGTAATCCAGGTTGCACTGCTCCACTGGTTGAAAGCCTGCAAGACTTGGCTCTTGCTGCATTCGGAGAACTAGTTTTTGACTCAAAGAAGGGAGTCCACTGAAGCCACTGACACGTACTTTCCTTTTCTTGAAGTTAACTTTTGGGCCAAAGTCCTGCAACAATATGAGAAAAAAATAATATTTATTTAATAATAATAATAATAATCATAAACAGTCATGGGACAGATATAAAGAACTGTGGATTGCTTTATTTCCACTAACTGTTTATTTGAAAACAGAGTGAGATTTGTGAGTGAGTCAACAAGTTACACAGTCACAATTCTTCTATGTATTTGTCTCTGGGCGTGCAGGGAGTAATGCTGATCAAATCAAACAACCCAAAGTTATGATGACCCTAAACAATAAGGATTAACCGCATACCAACAATTATCTAATCCATCTCTGTTAGAATACACAGCAGAGACATCATGCGTACTCTGCCAGTGTCAACAAGGCATCCTGGTTCACGTGATGTCCAGGAGCAGATAAGTCAAGGCACATGTGACACTTTGTCAGGTCTGTGAGTGCAGTTTCTGGAGTAAGAAAACAGATCTTAATATTGGCAAACACAGTTTAACCTAATGAAGCGGACCACAGCGTGTTTAACTGGCAGTCTACTTCAACAAGTTCTACAGGAATCACATTTGCACTTCTCTGGTGAGTAGTGACTTGGGTGCAAAATAAACTTACAGGTTAGATTATGGGCGTGACGGATTATGGGCCAGCACGACAAGTTTGTAAACCTGTATGTAATCAACACATTACTACGCGACCTTTGTCCTGAGCCCCTGTTGTCTAATGTTCTCTTATAACAGATCCTGGAACAACAACACAGTACGACTTCCTCTTAACCTGTTTCCTTCGACCAGACTGGGACTCATTCCACACATCCTGGTCCATGGTGCTTATCAGGTTCTTCTCCTCCTCCTCAGATATGAAGTTCTCCCACAGGAAGATACCGGGAAAGGGAAAGGAGGCAGCTGTGCCATCTTTACAAACAGCAAGCTTTGTCTCAGGATCGTAGAGGAAATGATGCACAATCTTCACAGACAAAAACAAAATGTTAATTTTAGGTCCACTGTACATTGATAAGACACAACATTCATGATATGGTCATTTCTGGTGATGAACCTCGACTTTACAGGATGAAATCAATGTAAAAACATTAGTCACTTCCAGCCCAGCAGGTGCACTATGAAACAGTCCAGCAGAGGAAGGTTTACAGAATGACAAACACATAAACACCCCTTCTAATCTATATACAAAACTATGAGGGTGGACACATCACATCACCGCCCTGTGGACCGTGTGCTCTGAACACGTTCAGTGTTTCATGTGCGCCTCCCAAGCACACACGGATACTTTAACTTGAGGCTGCAATGTCTCCCTATAGGAATGACATAACAATGGCAGTCGTTTAAACGAGCAAAGCTAGTAATTAACGAGAAAAGTCATTATATTGAAATAAAAAATACTGCAGTAAGGTATCGTGTTACGACGGGAAAATGACAGCGCACACGTCAGTTCAGTAACTTTCTGACTGAGGGATTAATGTCCTGTGGGGGTAGCCGTAGTCGTTTGCGAGCCGAGCTAGCAACAGCTAGCTACGTCCGTTTCTTGCTAACAAAAAACAAATTAAGATGGAGAAATATTTACTTTTAGGCCATTCGCCTCCAGCGGTCCTTTTCCTTTAACCTTCTCACATACGAGACACCGCCGAATGCCTTTACAAGCACAGGAAGTTAAGCCGTCAGTGCCGCCAGGAGCCATCGTTCTGCATCTTCTTCTTGTATTGTAGGTGGCTACCTTGTTAAACTAGATAATTAGCGCCACCTACCTAAACGTTTGGTCCTGTTCACCACATACGGTATGCATTTTATTTAGGTTTTAGAGAAGAACGTCTAACTATTTTTGTACAAGAAAACTAAAATTGTGCTATCTTTATACTTTTACTTAAGCAAATTTTGAATAGAGAAAAAGGTTGAGGGATTACAATGCAAAAAATGTTTTGCCTTGCAGGCTTAGCTCAGGGTTAAATTGTCGACATTAGGTCGTTTTAAACCACGCCCACCGGATGTACGTAGTTGTTTCCCCGGGAAAGCTCAGTTTCTTCAGAGTCGTGAGTTTACCAAGTTGCAGAAGAGGTAAGTAACTTTTTCTTCAAATATTAAACGATTAATTCATTCTAGTTTTTGGAAGATACTGGAAAATGGAAGATAAACGATCGGATGTGCATTAAAACTCAAGAACAAACTGTTTATTGTTTATGTTGTTAACTTCGAACCAAAGAGACACGAAGAAACTGCTTCCAGCGTGGTCAGCTAACCTTTTGTTGTTGTTGTTCTTATTGTTCACGCAACATTTCTTCACCCAATATATCACGATAAAAGGCATATATATATGAAGCACGTCAGTGTGTCCGAAGAGCTGGTATTGTTGTAGGAGTAAAAACTTGCAGAAACGTGCGTGTGTTGTTTTCCTGTTGTCTCTGACCATCCTCAGCAAAAAGTCCAACAGCAAAACAGAGACTCTCACTTACACCACGTAACGGACCATGAAAAGCTAAACCAACCCTTACTGTCTCCAGTGTGTGTACTTATAATTAAGAAAAGAAGACCAAGCGAAGATGCACAATGCCGACATGCGTCCTCTGGTAGTGTCCCAGCCAGGGGCGTTTGTGCCCCAGGGGGGTCCGTCCAAAGACCAAGAAAACAAACCTGAAACAAAGAGACCACGTCTAAACATCAGCACCACCACCGTCTCTAACACAGATACTGTAATGATGTCCACTAGTGTGTAATTAATAAGGTTTATTAAAATTACTTCCAGTACTTCCAGTTTCAAACGCATTGAGTTGGTGTCGATGGGGACCTCTTAAATAAATATTTTGGGGTTTAACTCGTTGAATACATTTTAATTTTTATAAAATGCCTGCAAAGCAAATTTGTCTGAAAAAATATTGTGAAACCCGCATTGTTTACATTCATGTTTGTGAGCTAGAAATCACCTTCTTCTTCTTCTTCGCTGCCTTTTTCTGGTGTTTTGTTTCATTTGTCTGTGCGTCGCTGCCTCTTGGCGGAACACGTTTCTCAGGTGTGTGCAGGTAGAGCGTGAGATATAAAACGTTAAAGGGGTTCATGCTCATAAAATCGTTTATTACAGCTTACTGAATCACTTTTTTGCTGACTTGCAGTGATTTGATTTCTCACCTTGCTGCAGAGGTGTAAAGGAGCTCTCGGGGTGTGGTCGGCACACCTTTGTATTACAGGTGCTGCAGATCACACCTCTGGGCACCCCCCACCGTAGACGCTGGGTGTGGTTAGAGTGCTTTTGATGCTTTCACTTGTGTTAATTTAATTTTTAATTTTAATTTAATAATTGTGGTTCTTTCTGCAGATCATCAATGGAGAAAATAACCGAGAAACTTTTACTGGAGAAAAGTTCTCCAAAAACCAGCAAACTGGAGCAAATCAAGATACTGGAGTAAGCAAAATTTTAATCTTTTTACAGTCACAGCTCATGACACTTTGCAGTTAGCTTTGCAGTTTCTGTCTCACTGTAGGACATTGTCTGAAACTGGAGTTCTGTAAAGACGTCTCTCAAGTCTTTTAAAAAAGGAAGAAAAACCGGAGTGCATTCATGGATTCATTTTTGTGTTATTATTGTGAATGTAGTTTGATTAAGCCAGATCAGAGGTCATTAAGTAACTACACATTTAGTTTAATTTCCTACTTTGTAGAAACACTGACTTGAAGCTTTCTGCTGTTTAGTCTGTCTAAACTGGGGCTGAAGGTCCAGGACCTGCCAGTCAGGCTGCTGTCTCGTCTCCAGTCCCTGGAGAGGTGGGATCTGTCTGGGAACAGACTGCAGGAGCTGCCCAAGAACCTGGAGCTGCCTGCTCTCCGCTACCTGGACCTCAGTGACAACCAGATGGAGGATGTCACCACTTTGGAGTCTCTGCGCAGCCTGGAAGAGCTCAAGATGGAGGACAACCTGTACATCACTGTGAGGACATGGCTAGCTGTATTTGCTAAAAGTTCACAGTATCTTCCGCAGCCTTGCTTAATTCTGCATTATATGTAAAGAGCTGGTTGTTATTTTAATTTAACATGACTGATGACACAAAGAACATCCCTGTGTTCACACCTGTTTGGGTGCGATGCCGGAGTCCTTTCATAATAAAACGACCTTAGACTTAGACTTGATTGTTAATTTTACTTTTCTTCCTCAGGTGAGTGATAATTACAAGCTGATGGTGCTGTTGCCCAACTTGAGGATTTATAACGGAAAAGATGTCAGTACTACTGCCAACCGCATGCGCTACGTCTACAGTAACAACCTGAGGACCAGGGTACGAGACCGCCTTTGGCTCACAGTGATGTTTACACTGTCTCTGTAGTGTTTGACAGTGGAATATTTCTTCTGCAAACTTCAGTCCGTTGTCAGTGCACCAACCGTCTTTGGCTGTTTTAGATAATTGCAGTTTGGCAGAAGAGCTTCCATCTCCCAGATCCCATCACGGCAGAGAAAATGTCCGCTTTGGAGACAAACTTCGTCAACGCTGCCCGTCAGCAGGTTAAATTTGGACCCAGTTCGGTCAGCGACTTCACTAAATGGAGGGTGAGTTGTTGTTGATTGTTGGAGAAATTCTGCCCCCTTCTTCCTGTTTCTTTCCGTCCTGTCAGTTTCAGTAAGCGTCTCTTTGTCTCCATTGGTTCTCAGGTGGAGATCCTGGCTAAGGAATATTTGTGCTCTTTGACACAACCAAAGGAAGAAACAGAAAGCAAAGAGTCCACCGACATTGAAGAGAACTATGTAAGGATGACCTTCTTTCACATGCTGCTGGAACCACACTTGGCTGAGTGTTGAAACCACTTCAGAAAGAAATGTGACAGCAGCAGCTTCCTCCACACTGTTGGGTCACAGTTAGATCTTTTATGTTTAAATTGCAGTAGTTGTTGGTGGTTTGGTTTGGTGGATCACAAAGGAGTTTCATGATGTTGTGTAAAGATTTGTCCTTGAGTTGCTTTGAAGCTCATGTCATTTGTTTGTGTTTTCAGGGCACCTCAACGCCCACCAAGAGGAAACAAACCGCTTCAGAAAGCATAAACCTGACGCCTCGCAAGAAACTGCGCTCAGATCTTCCAGCCTCTCCAGTCGAAGACAGTCCCCGCAAAAACAGCCTACGGCTCAGACCTCAGACGCTACCCCAGTCCAACACCGTCAGGATGAGCCCCCGCAAGACAGGTCAGCCACCCTCCACCCCCACCAGGGGACAGATGAAGGCAGAGACGCCCAAGAGGCGCTCGAATGTGCGACAAACCAAAGAGGACGGAGCTCGGATGAAAGAGAACGAAGGTGTCGGCAAAACCGAGCCGCCGAGAGACGCCGAGCAGCTAACCAGAAGGAAGAGCAGCAGCACAGCACAGGTAAGATGAACGGAGACATTCAGTCCTCCTCCCTGCGTTATCCATGACGCCACTCGGACTGTTGGACCACTCAGGCACGTGATCTGTTTTTGGAACTCCAAGAACTTAAGTAACAGTTTTCAAAAGGCTCCGTGGAGTCTGGAAAGTCTCCACAGTCTCTGCATGGCGTTAAATCTGGATCTCAACAGCTGTTGGTCAGATTCTTATGACTCTTACTGTGAATATTCCTGGTCCTGTGAGGATGATTCCCAAAGTTTTTTTAAAATAAAGGATCCAAAACTAACTCTTGAAAAAGTACCCACGTTGGGGACGCATGTTGGTCGGTCAGTTAGTTTGGGTCCAGACTGAGATATCTGAAACGCTGTTGGATCGGTTTGTGTTGACTTGATTCCCTGACATTTTCTGTAATGTCAAGTCTCTTCTCCTCTCCAGCAGCCGGTTTGTCTGAAGCCTCTCCACGTCCTCCAGTGCCACAGTAAACAGGACAGCTCGGAGGACTTCTCCACCCAGCTGTGGGCCTGCGCTTTCCAGCCGCTTCCGGATTCAAACGGTACCACTCAGTACATTTAGAAAGCAGCTCCCTCTTATTCACCAGGGCCTTTGAAATGATCTAAATGAAAGGTTTTGAACGTGTAAATAGATTTTAAAAGCCTCCTCATCGCCGTGTTCATCTGTTTCCCTGTGCGAGCAGGCGCTGGTGGAGGAAGCCGTTTGGTTGCTACCTGTGGTGGAGACTCTCTCTGCGTGATCGACTGTGAAACCGGGATGGTGATGAAGAAGTACAAAGTGCCTGGCGAGGTTTGTGTGTAAACATTGATCTGAAGGGCAGACTTCTGCATGTTTTCAGATTCATGTTGTATTTTCCAGTGTTGATTTTATTTGGCGGATGTGATAAACATGCGGCCGTGCGACCTAGACGACTTAATGCAGAGGAAGACTCATGCACAGACACAGTTAATTGTTCGTGTCATAATAAAAGCTTGAGGAGTTTGAAGTTGTCGTATCTGTTGTTCCTTCACAACAGGAGTTCTTCTCGCTGGCCTGGTCCACAGTGTTGATGTCCAGGGGAGGAAAAGCCTCAGCTCAGCACTGCAGTATCCTGGCAGCTGGGGGGAAGAGAGGGCTGGTCAAACTGATCCACCCCAGGAACAACGTGGCCTACGGGGAGTTCAGAGCCAGCCGCAAGTCGCTGTCGGTCCTCCGCTTCAA
This sequence comes from Scatophagus argus, assembly GCF_020382885.2. Classification (NCBI taxonomy): domain Eukaryota; kingdom Metazoa; phylum Chordata; class Actinopteri; family Scatophagidae; genus Scatophagus; species Scatophagus argus. The sequence goes on along the minus strand of NC_058506.1, from coordinate 21,770,972 downwards.
CCACCACCAGGGAAACTTCCTGTTCAGTGAGTCGTCTTTTCTTCTGCCAAATAAACCGCCAGCATTACGAGTTGTGGTCAACATCCAGTGCAGTTCACAAACAAACGTCCTGGTTTAACTCAGATAAAGCTAAATGTAGTTGAAGGTAAAGCAGTTAATTTATAAACGTACACATTTTACTGTGCCGTGTATTATCATATATATCTCTGTCAGCAGTGTTTGCGAGGGTGATTTCTCCAGTAGAAATTCAATGTGTTCTGTTTGATTTTTAAAACATCACTTCAGTTTGCTTCTTCTCCTTGCAGCGGGATCATATGATAATAAGATAGTGATGTGGGACATCGGTGGGGTGGACAGCCAGTACAACTTCAAAGTCGTGTGAGTATTTCTGCCTTCATACCTCACTACACATCAGTATTACTCGAGTACGAGAAATACTTCTGTGGATTATGCCTACGTTAAACTTGTGCTCTGAAGGGACCAATAGAAAGCGTCTTCAGGTCCCTTTCAGGTGAATTTCCCCAGAAATTTTGTGTAAACAAATCTCAGCTGTGCTGTCAGAGGTTCAGACTGTGGTCCTGACCACATTCCTACCTTGTTTGTCCCTCCAGTCAGCTGCTGATGTTGGAGATCAGTGCCACCCCCCTGCACATCTGCCTCCCGCTCGCCTCCCCCAGCTCACACCTGCTGACCGCCTGCGAGGACGGCCTGCACTGCTACAGCACGCAGCTCGGCACCAGCAGCGCCACCAAGAGGTAAAAGAGATCGACTGTGCGTGCGTGTGTTTGTGTTCCAATGCCCATAAAGCGTCTGTTTGTCCGTGTGCAGATTTTCTGACGAACGAGAAGCCAGTGAGTGTAAAATCGTACACGTGGACCATCGTGTGTGTTTTTTCCCTCAGCAGGTCTAAGGAAATGGAGATAACTTTCCCCATATATAAGAAGGAAGACGAAGAACACGACTACCACACCATCGATGGCCTGAGTTTTCTTACAGATGACATAGTGGGTAAGTCAAAGTCTTATAATTGTGCCACAGAATACTGTAGTCTTATTTAATATGCCATTTTAGTCCAATATCTCATGTCCTTCGTGTTGCCTCAGTTTGCTTCTGCTTTTCCTCTTGTTTTGAACTTATGGGTCTTTATGATCCTCAAGCATCCAAGAACGTCATGCATGGTTCCATCTACCTGTGGAGCTGGAGCAGGACCAGAGCTCAGAGGCCTGACAAGAAGAACCGGGCAGTGAGTGCTGTGGTTCTGGCTGAGCTGCAGTGGGCCAACACTGATATTCCCTACCTGTCCCTGAACACCTGTCCAGGTAAGCCCAAGTCACGTCTCACTCTTCTCTTCTTCTCTAATGCTCTTCAAGCTGCATTTGAGTTTATTTTCTTAGCTTTAGTGAGTTTCACTTTAAGCCTCACTGTGGTGTTGTGTGTGTTCATTCCCTTTAGGCCAAGCCTACATAGTGTGTGGTGATGACAAAGGCAGACTATGGACATATCACGTCACCAACCTGCAGAAAAACGGCTTCCAGGCTGGGAAGCCCATACAGCCCACTGAGGTATCCATCAATCCATCTGTCGGCGTGCTGTAACTTTACGACTCTGCCAAAACAGTTTAGCAGAACATGAAGGTTTGAACTTTCCTGTCAACGGACAGCTTGTTAACAAACCTCCACGTCGGCCATAATTACTGGGAAAGAGAAAACGACAGCAAACAGAAAAACTTCTGTCCTCCATTGCAGTCAGTAAATCAAAACTGTCCAGCGATTGGGCCCAAATGAAGCCCAGTCATCCCCACTGATTGTGTGTCCTGCATGGGGAGGTTGAGGTGGTCCGTCAGCACGCGTCAGGGAATTTATTTGTTTAATGGCCGACAAGGAAGCAACAGCATTAACATAAGACGCGTAGCTTAGAAACGAGAGAACGACTCGCAGTCAGAGCGACGGCCTCACAGCGGTTTCACCTGACTGCATCCAGGTGTAGAGCCGTCCAATAAAAACCGCGCTGAAAGTTGTTCTTTGTTTTGGCAGGTGTTGGAGTGGCCGGCTCCGGTTAGGAAGGGCTTCGGCGAGGTAGAGGGCCCCTGCATCAACAGTGTGGCGATGGACCCAGAGCTCCACTTCCTGGTGGCCCTCAGTGACAAGAATATGGTGATAGTGTGGAAGAGAGACGAGTCCTCCTGAGGAGCACAAGCTGTGAGCCCACACACGTTTTAACACAAATTCTCAGGCTTCTTCGTTTGTACTGGGAAACAACCGATAAGAATTTACCAAATGTTGGTAGGTGTGAGGTTTGTACCTCCTTCATCATTTTTTGAGAACATTGACTTTTGTGTTGCTCTGTCAGATCAGGACAGAGCAACTCTTTTTTTTATTTTTATTTTATTTATTTTATTTTTACATAAAAAGTGGATGCATGTAAATCGGCCTTTCACTTGAAAGTTGCTGCTGTTGGGAAACGCAGCGTAGGCGGAAATGGAAAGCGTTGGATTGTCGCCGTGTGACACGGAATTACTTTTGCATCTTTAAAGATGCAGCACATAAAACACGATGATGTTTTGTTATTATGTGGCCACACCATAACAACTGTTTTTACGTCTGAATAATTATAGTAATGCTGTAATTGGACGCTGGTTGTTTGATCGCTCTCAGCTGTGGTTTTATTTCGGTTCTTAGCGTCATTTGTTACGGATAGGGTTTTAGTCCTGTTTGGCTTCTCAGCTGTAGTAAAAAGCTGCAGATGAATTGAGTCCAGAATGAGAACTCCAAATTAATCATATGCTATAAAATAATAAATTATATGCCAGGATTGTGTTTCTAGCTGACTGTGCTGCCCCCAAGTGGTTAAAAAAAGAACTGATGCTGTTTAATCAGTTCAGCAAATTTCCATGAAGTCAGTGGCTGTTATGTTGGGACTTATTTGGTGAATGAAGTGTTTTTTTTTTAATTTTATTTTTCAAATATGAATATTTACCACGAATGAACCTGCTCTGCTGTTTTAAAACCAGCATTTGGACCTTGCTGTTGAATGTAACTTGCTAAACGTTCTTGACATTAAGGGACTCAAACAAAACAAGACAAAACAAAAGCCTCAGCCTGGCAGCTGACTGCAGGACACCTTCCTTCCCACGGGCTGATAGTAGTTGTACTGTATCTGTGTACATCGTGTACCACAATGTGTTCATATGTTGTCAAGTTGCACATATCGTGATCAAAATAAAACAAATGACCGCAAATGTTTGTAAAGATGATTCTGAGTAGCAGAAAGCAGAAGAGCAGCACAAATATTTGAAAATGACTCCCGCGTTATAAGTTCTGTTGTGTCCGGACGTTTTCCTCCAGCGTTCTGCTTAGACAGGGTTCAGAAACTCAGAGTCACAAGTCTGTAATTCAGCGCAGCAACACAAAACTAATTATTATGTGCATTTTTTAAAATCGCTTGTCAGTCCTTGTATCAAAAACTAAGATACAGAATTCATAGATTCTAACTGGCGCATCAAATAAAGTCACTGGACTGAAATAAGAGAGAAGAGAAGCTTTATTTAAACTATAAAACACTAAAAAGACAAAGACGGTTAAAGATATTGCACGTGTGGGACGTTTCACTGGGTTTTACACATCTCGTCTTGCTTTGGAGACTGAGGCCACCACTCGTCCTTTCTGTCCGCACCCACTGCTGCATCTGCAACACACGAGGCGTTTAGACAAAGTTAAGACGGAACTCGTCACGTATTAAAACGGACTGACTGGTCTTGTGATGTTCAGCTAATTGTTAAACCTGCCCCGCTGAACATGTGATTAGCTGGTGCCAATAACAAACAGCAGAGGTAGCAATCAATCACCCATCAGTGTAAATTAATCACACTTAAGTTATTAAGATGTCTTAAATGTTTGGGATGTGGGGAACTCAAACGTTGAAATAGTCGGTCAAACAGTTTGACTAAAAAAATAAGTCAGAATCTCATAATATGTCAAAGTTTATGACTTCAGACCCCGTTGTTAACACGTTAGACTTTCTCTTGTAATTATGTCTTAATATTTCGACTGTTTGATATCAGTCCTAACTTTTCCCGTTTTTGTATAACATCATGTGGTACATTAGTTTTGTTTTTTGCCAGTTTTCTTTTTTAAAATATAATGACTGGTTAACGTAAGTTCCATCACATGAAGTAGAGGAGCCTCAGGCTCAGTGGAAAACTGATCAAGTCCCAACACCTCGAGCTCCCGTTAGTGATGACCCAAACACACGGTGACAACAGTTACCCTTCTCTGCATCTGGTGTATCAGGAACATGGGACACCTCTGGCAAAACAAACAGCTCAGGTCTTTATGATGTTAAGAGAACCGCACAGACAACAGTACAGAGTGGGTGACTTTAGCTGTAGCTTACCTGGAATGGTTCCGAGACTGGAGTTATCAAAGAACTGCTTGGGACAGGTTCTGGACAGCATCTCTGAGGTTCCACCCATATCAAAGAATCTGCTTTTTGGGGAGTCGAGCAACGAGACCTTTGGAGAGTCCTGCAGCTTTCTGGGGGAGCCCAGGGCCTTCTTGGGTGTAACCACGAACTTCTTGGGTGAGTTAAGGAAGTTGGAGGAGTCTGAGGTCATGGGAAGGCCCCTTTTGGTCGGAGTGCAGGGCGACGAAGGCTTGTCCACCTCGGCCTTGTTCTTCACCTTCAGCTTGATGGCTCTGTTCTTCCACTTGCTGATCTCGGCCTGCTGACTGGACACCAAGCTGACGTGACAGGAGGACAGACGTCAGAGTGGGACTAAAAGATGCTCTGATGCAGTTCAGCCTTCACGCAGGCTCGTCTTACCTTTCCAACTCGATTATTTTCATCTGAAGCTGTTGGACTTCCTCCTCCAGTTTGGTCTTCTCCAGCACAACGCTGCTCTTGATCAGTAAACCTCTGGGGTTGGTCAGTCTGGCATGAAGGTCCTCACCCTGCAGGACTGAATTCAACATGACCACATCAGGGTTAAAATAAGATTTAAGGCTCGACTGCTGCCAACAACAGCATCCATTTGGAGTTCTATTTACGGCTGCAACATGAACGTATGTCCATCAGTCTAACGCTGCTGTTAAAGGCTATGAGGCTACCAATATACACCAAAAAACCTGCAGGGACTGGATTTATTCATATCTTACACAGATCTTTCATTTTTAGGTTGTGATTGAGCTTCTACACGGAGCTCCGTGTTGCCACCTGACGAGCGCTGCTGACTTACATGACTCCTCGCCGTGCTGCTGCGACTTCCTCAAGGTCTCCTTCAGCTTCCTTAGCGACTCCTCCTTTTCGTTCAGCAGTGTGGTCATCCTCTGGATCCTGAGGAGGACAAAAGTCTGGTCAGAATAGTCACTCATGGGGTGAATACAGTAAAGATTAAATCCAATAACAGAACAAAACAAGAGTCAGAGTGCGTCTGAAGGGCTCTTACTCCTGTTGGTGTTTATCAGATGCTGAGCTCAACTCCACCTCCACTTTGAACAGTTTAGTCCGGAGTTTTTCCAGCTCAACAGTGCTGGGTGACGCATTTTTCTAAGCCAGAAAACGACAAATATTATTTTAAAAAAGGCACTCAGTGTATGTACGGTAATAGAATCGAAATTTAAAGTGCTTGTACAATAAGACTGCTCTAATGTTAGTCTGGGCCTGGGAATGAGATCTTTAAACTAACCTCAGACTCTCGCAGTTTGCTCCTGAGGGTTTGGATCGTATCTTCTCTCTCCTGGACCTGCGCTCGGCTGTCCTGCAGCTCGGTCTGCAGGAGCTGGGTGGCCTGCTTCTGGTTGGACACCCTGCTGTTGGCTTTGATCTGAGCCTCCTCCAGCTGCCCGTTTTGTGCACGCAGAGCCTGACAAACAGAGAGGTATCAGTCAACATGTGCCATCAGACCGGTTTCAGGACACTGGCAGCAACAACGTGGCTCACTGATGCGTTTAATTGTTTCAACAACGGAGCTCTGTGGCTGAGAGGAGGAGGACATCAGGCTTTGGTACGTGTTGGCTTGACTGCAGTGGGCTTATTTGTTATCTAGCACTCAAATCAGCAAGTCATTCTTTATAATCCACTGAGTGTAGAATACGTGAGAGGATATGAGAGAAGGCACTTAAATTGAGATAAACAGTAAATAAGTTTAATCTGTAGCTTCTCATCCAATTAGGGCTTTGGACGTTCAACAGGTGGTGGATCCTTTGGCCCAGAAGCTAGTGAGGAAAACCCTACTCTTTACACTCTGAATGAAATTACTTGATGGTACCAGTCGTGAGCACATGTGAAACGGATATGGCAGACATACTCTGACTTGTTCTTCACTCTGCTGGAGCTTGAGAACAAGCTGCTGGTTGTCCTTCAGCAGCGAGAGCTCTTTCTTCACGGGAGCTCCCTCCAGCCCTCGCAGCAGGGTGGAACTCTTGCTTCTCTCCTCTCTGAGCTGAGAATCAGCCTGAGCCTCCAGCAGCTTCAGCTCTTGACACAGACCATTGTGGTCATCGGTGTTGCCCTGCAGGAGTTGGATGGACAATACGACGTTGGACAGATAAGAAAATATCACTGCAATGCACAGCTTTTGTTTTGAGACATGCTGCTGATCAACAGACGGGATCAAAAACGTGCGACGCCACACACAAAGTGAATGTCAAAGACTACCTGCAGAGTCGTCTTCCAGCTGCGTATCACTGCGGATCTGCGCTCCAGCTCGCGGCTCAGGATGCCGTCCAGCCTCGTGAAATTGATGGGCTGGGTGGTGAACGCAGCCTGCAGCTGCTCCTTGAACTTCTCCCTCTCTCCGACCTCGGCCGACAGCTCGCTGGGGAAATGAGCCATGTTGGCCCAGAGCTTCTCCGAGATGCTGACCATTTTCTACAAAACCAAACGGCATCAGGATAAATTGTCAGTATGTTGGAGGAAATGGAAAGAACAGGACTCACATGCAGTATAGCTGAGTCACAGGTTGGAGAAACACAACTGAAGTGTCAAATAACCTCAAACCCAAGTTGTTAAGCCCCATTTGGACTGACTTCATGTCTGTAGGGGAGGTGGGTGGCTGGTGATTTTAATCCTGTCTGTAGTGTGTATGTCAGTAATATTTGGGGGGGAAAAAAAAAAAAAAAAAAAAAGCAGCTGCCTTCTGTTTCAGAAGTTAAATTTGTTCAGAAGTGCATTTCTAAGATTTTTCAGCTGGAAAAGCTGCTTGTCCTTCTACATTATTGTTATTGTCGTTAATCGTTGTGAAAGGCACTATCATCATGCTCACACCAACATATAGGCCTATGGGAAGCAGTTTAATAACAGAAAAAACTAAATCAGCAATCAGGACAGCGAAAAAGCTCATGATTTAACCTTTGCCTTTTTAGCCCATATTTGTTTTTATTTTGTCAAACTGACAACATTAAAAGTGCAGTTTTAGCTGAATGAATGTGAACTGAGCCTTAAAGTACCAGACGTAATTCCATGATTTAATTCCCCACCTTCCCCTGTGATGTTAGACACTTTGACTCTCTAAGCCCACCTGCAGGTAGAGCTGCCTCTTGTCCAGCAGTTCAGTCAGTCTGTGTTCCCACAGGGTTTGGAAGTCCTCATCTTTCACAGAGTAGCTGGATGCCTGAGCTCTGCACAGCAGGACGTCCTGCAGACGCCTCTCCTCAAAAACAGCCAAGTCTTTCTTCACCAGCTCCCCAAACAGATTCCTGTAGACCTGTGCTTGCACCTGTAGGTGCTCCTGGGGAAGCAGAGGGCAGGAGTGTTCAGGTTACCGCCTGATCAAAAGCGTGAGACCTTCATGAAGTTTCAAGCGAAGTGAACACTGACACTCACCACGATGTTGCCCAGACTCTGAACAGTCTGCAGTCCCAGCTGACAGACAGAGCTGTAGGCGTTCATGGTGGCTTTAGGCAGAGAGGTCAGATACGTGTGCTTCTCCCCCTTTAGGGCCTTGTCCAGAACTGATGACTTGTACTTGGAACAAGTGTCTACAAACTGCTGGAATTTTCTGAGGCCCTCCTGCAATTATAAGAATTCAGGGAGTCATACTGAGCTCTTACTGCATGTTGGAGTGTCTTTGCCGATCAGCTGTTGATTAATAATTTTTACCTGAAGCTGCCCAGTTGAGTCCTGCAGCCGTGACGACGCCACCCCTTTGACTCCACTGGTGCTTTGACTCAAACTGCTGAGCTGCTCTCGCAGTGCTGAAATGGATGTGTTGGCATCACTGAGCAACTGAAAGAAAAGAAAATCAATTTAAATAGAGAATTTTTGATTTTGGAGATGCTACACACTGTCATGCTGCTGGTTCCACTTCAAAACAGCATGACACATGAGAAATCCATTGAGGATCTGAGGAACTGAAACAAAAGACCAGGAAAACCGACTAGCGTTGACAAACCTGCTGTGAGGTTTCGGCTTCAGCCTCAGCACGAGTTTGCTTCTCTCTGTACGTTTGAAGCTGCTGTTCGAGCTGCTGCATCTGACAGTAACAGAGACGATAAGTTTCAGATCAGGCAAGCACAGCTGACAGGATGTTAAAAGAGGCGCAAAAACACCACTGGATTCTGAGTTACTACAACTAGGACCTTATTTTTATTTTTGGCTTTATCTACCATTTCTATCAGTTATGATAACACTGTACGTACAAAAGTAACTCCTGGAGTTTGGGGACATGCTGACAGTTTATTATCTGACCGACATTATGTGGAGGTAAAACTGAAAGTGAAATGCACCTAAAATGTTGTTGGTAACAGTAATTTTACACCTGCACTCAGACAACCAGAACACACTCCAGGAGGTTATTAGACCCAGCCAAGAGATGGTCTGAACCCAACCCACCTTAAAGCCTCGACGTGTCATTTTCACACTGGTTTTTCTGATGTTAATTAGCGAGATTTAGAGGCGCTGTTTGGTAGATTCTTTCCACTTTGCTCAGAGTCAGGCTAACCGTCCCCCGTTTCCAGTCTTTGTGCCATGTGGCTTCTAGCTGTAACTCTGGTGTTTACCAGACAGCTGTGACCTGTGGCATAAATCTTTCATCTTAAATGAATTGGACCTACTTCCTGTTGCAGCTTGGTCTCTTGCTCTTCTCTCTCAGCCTGCTGCTGCACATTCAGCTTCTCCTGCTCGCTCGCCTTTTGCTGGATGGCTGAGATCTACAGATGGAAGAGAACATAAATTTACTGACAACACAGAAGTCCTTTGGTCTGCTTGAAGGCGTATCTTAGTTGCCGTTGTTGGGTGGCCAGTGACTTTATAATTGCACAAATGTACCATCTCCATCCTGTCCTCCAGCTGCGCTCTGAGCTGCTGCTTCTCCTGCCTCAGCGCCTCCAGCGCCTCCTGCAGCTCGTCTCTCTCCTGGCCGAGAGACGTCACCCTGGACAGCAGCTTCTCCGCCTCCTCCGTGGAGGTCTGACCGCTGGCCTCCTTCTCACACAGCAGTTTGTCTCTTTCTGCTTCAGCACTCTGGAGTTTCTCAGTGAGAGTCCACATCTGAGAGGTCGGGAGCAGTTACAAGGTTAATTCAAAACCTCTTCAACTACAGCTGCACTTCAGACAGTAAGCCAAATGGCCCATTCACAACTGCTATTGTGTCTACAAAAATGTGTGCAGTCCTACAGTTGATGCTATTTGATAGAAGTGAAGCTATGGGACACAAACCTCAGCCTGTAGTGTCTCCATCCTGTCCTCCAGCTGGGCTCTGAGCTGCTGCTTCTCCTGCCTCAGCGCCTCCAGCGTCTCCAGCAGCTCGTCTCTCTCCTCGCTGAGAGACGTCACCCTGGACAGCAGCTTCTCCACCTCCTCTGTGGAGGTCTGACCGCTGGCCTCCTTCTCACACAGCAGTCTTTGTCTCTCGGCTTCAACGTTCTCCAGTTTCTCAGTCAAAGTCCTTATCTGGAAAGAAGGGAACAGTTGGAGGGATAATCCTGCTGTGAAGAGAAGTGTTTCATGAAAGCAGATGACAAAGGGAGGTGGTCAGACACAAACCTGCTGATCTAAAGAACGCTCCTTCTCCCGACTCAGCTTCTCCAGATCAGAGTGCATCTGCTTCAGTTCACGCAGTTCCTCTTGGACCGACTTTAGAAGCTCTTGTGTTGTGGAGGCCTTTTGTCAGTCAAAATACAAACATGTCAGTAGGAGCACAAAACTGGAAATGTATAGGAAATTAAATTATCCAAAAGTGGAGATTAATTAAATAATATTGAGGAAAATTTTCAAGCTCGGCACAAGCCTGCTGTCATCTATGATGTGTGACAGCAGCTAAGTTGGCTCATGTGATGACGAGCTGCCTCACCTCGTTCATGTTCTGCTGCAGATCCTCTTCCAGCTGCCTCTTCTGCTCGCTCACAGTCTGCAGAGACACACTCAGCTGTGCGATCTGTTCAAGAACAGACAGGCCAGTCGTTCAAATGAAACAGGAAATGATCAGTACACTGAAGGGCTAAAGCCACGGTGCACCATCACAGCTTAGAGCCAAAATAAACATCTTTTTATTTTGATGTGTCCTCGGTGATTTTGTTCTTGAAGAAATGTGATAAACACGTGGACAAACTGGCAAATGACCTAAAACATAGCTGGTGAAGATGCCAGATAACAACACATCTGTACACAGAAGTAGGCAGGATAAACGTTTACAAACCTCAGCCTGTAGTGTCTCCATCCTGTCCTCCAGCTCGGCTCTGAGCTGCTGCTTCTCCTGCCTCAGCGCCTCCAGCGTCTCCAGCAGCTCGTCTCTCTCCTGGCCGAGAGACGTCACCCTGGACAGCAGTTTCTCCACCTGCTCGCCGTGTGTCTGAGCGTCGGCCTTCCTGTCGGACATCAGACCGTCTCGCTCTGCTCGCACTCTCTCGAACTCCTCGGTCAGCGTCTGAATCTGTCAGAGAACAGAGATGTTAATGTTACGTCAAATATTGGACACGATGTGACTATAACATCTCTATTTGAATAAGCTTGCTGAAAAAGGTTTTCAAAAATCTGGCCAAGAATTCATCGCAACTTCAGATAGTTAACAAGGAATCTAAAAATGTGCATAAAATTAGTTTATCTGCTCAAGATATGACTGGCAGCGTTAGCAGGTTCACTCTTGAGACGCAGTCCTGCCTGGTTTTGGAGCTCCTGTGTCTGGATGGTAGTCTCTGCATCACCCCCTCTGCTCAGCCTGCCCTCCAGCTCTGCCTTTTGGCTCCTCAGCGTGGTGATCTCATCTTGCAGAACTCTGATGTTCTCCTGAGACACACGCAGCTCCTCTTGGTTCTCAATCATCTGAAAGATATTACGATCGTCACGTGACACTACAAGTGGAGATCTTTTCCGTTCCAAAGCCACAAACAGCTCCATAAAGAGATGGTGTGTCTCCTTTTGCAGTGGAAGAACTTGACTGACCTTTTTCTTTGATTTCTGATTAAAAGCTCTAATGTGTAGTAATTGGAATAAAGAGGAAAATGGGAACTCACCAGTTCTACATTTTCTTGAAGGTCAGACTTCAACTGGTTCAACTCCTCTTTTGATTTCTCCAGATGCTCCTCCAGCTGTTGGATCTAAAGCACCACACAGGGATAATTTTCAGTATTGGTCCGATTTTCTCACGAGGCTGAATGCATGAGCACTAAGCTCCAAAGTTAACACAGTAGCTCAGTGCAGAATGGAGCAAGTGGTTTCATGTTCTTTGTTTGGGGACAAAATGAAAACTAAAGCCAGAATGTGAAAGTGTTGCTGGTGTAACGATGAGAACAAGCGAGCGATGAGATCGAACCTGCAGAAGTCGTTGAGCCTCTTGTTCTTCTTTCAGCGACTGCGGCTCAGAGCTGAGCTGCTGCTGTAACTCACACTGCGCCTGAAACACATGGAGAACAATATGACCTCCATTTGGTCAGGTTTGAAGGTTCTCTCATGGATCATAAATCATTTAACACTGCTCATTCGAATATTTTGAAATTTGATCCTTTCAAATTTGAATATAATGAGTTTGTTGGACTGTTGTTGACTCTTCTGCACTCATCCTATTGAACACTGTCAGTCCTGCTTGCTCCGGTTGGGGATGCCAATCTGGTTCATTGACCTTTTCATATGATTGGAGACGTGAACACAAAGGTGTACACAGACACACATGCTAAACATCCCAGGGTTTGGCAGATCATCAGATTTTAGTGAGAATTCACCGGATGCACCAGAATCTCAATTTATAGCATTCAGCCCCAGTTTTTACCATCTCCATCCTGTCCTCCAGCTGGGCTCTGAGCTGCTGCTTCTCCTGCCTCAGCGCCTCCAGCGCCTCCTGCAGCTCGTCTCTCTCCTCGCTGAGAGACGTCACCCTGGACAGCAGCTTCTCCGCCTCCTCCGTGGAGGTCTGACCGCTGGCTTCCTTCTCACACAGCAGTTTGTCTCTCTCTGCTTCAGCACTCTGGAGTTTCTCAGTGAGAGTCCACATCTGAGAGGTCAGGAGCAGTTACAAGGTTAATTCAAAACCTTTTCAACTACAGCTGCACTTCAGACAGTAAGCCAAATGGCCCATTCACAACTGCTATTGTGTCTACAAAAATGTGTGCAGTCCTACAGTTGATGCTATTTGATAGAAGTGAAGCTATGGGACACAAACCTCAGCCTGTAGTGTCTCCATCCTGTCCTCCAGCTCGGCTCGGAGCTGCTGCTTCTCCTGCCTCAGCGCCTCCAGCGTCTCCAGCAGCTCGTCTCTCTCCTCGCTGAGAGACGTCACCCTGGACAGCAGCTTCTCCACCTCCTCTGTGGAGGTCTGACCGCTGGCCTCCTCACACAGCAGGGCATCCCTCTCTGCTCGCACACTCTCAAGCTGCTCGGTTAAAGTCTTCTTCTGTTTGAACGTGAGGGTTTACAGCTAACAGTCAGCACTCTGACAATGAAAGATCTGTTTAAAAAAAAATCCTTCATCAGTACTTCAACTCACCTGTTGCTCTAAGTCAGATTCCTTCTGCTCGCAGAGTTTCATATGGTCTGAACTCCTTTGCTTCTGCTCTTGGAGCTCCTCTTGAAGAGAATGCAGAAGACACTGAGTCTCTGCAATCTAAAAGAAGAGAACACTTTACAGTTCAAAAGAATATCAAAGAGGCTAAAGACATCCTGCAGAAAAATACTTGGAAGCACACAGCTTTAGTGAAATATGTTGAAGGAACACACCTGTTGTTCCAGCTGAGCTTGCCTCTCTGCACTCAGTCTTTCCAGGTCAATGTTTCTTTGATTCTGGTCTTGGAGCTGCTGCTCAAGTGAGTGTAGAAGGTTTTGAGTCTCTGTAGCCTATTAGGGGAGAAAAAGTTGGAAATGTCATCCATTCGTGCATATAAAAGAAATAAAGTATAAAGAAATCTGGGACTGAACATCGCTGGTAGCTTGATCACACTTGAACCCCAAAATCTTGGAGTCTGCCCAAAAACAGCAACTCACCATCTCCATATTATGTTGCAGATCATCTTCCAGCTTGCTCTTCTGCTCACTGACAGCCTGGAGGCTGGCCTGTAGTTGCTCTATCTGTGGAGGAAAATGGACAGATTATATAATATATGCTAAATTAAAACAGAATTGGATAAGGATTAGACTGGCGTTATTCCATGTTTGTCATCATGTCAACGAATCCAATAAAGAGACCAAAACCAACAACGGGTGAGTTCATCTCATTAACACTTCGTCTTATTTTACAACCTCTGATTTGATGTGTCCTCGGCTGACAACTATAAAGAACTACTCAACTACTCTAAAACATGTGGTTGTGGTGGTTTTTAAAGCTACTCAACAGGAGGAAAAAGTGCATTTGTGGGGAATATTTTCATTGTTAATATCCCTCATTTGGTGATGTAGTGTGTATATCAGGCTTTACAAACACACAGTATTTGTCAGGGTACATTTATTGTTGATTTTGGTCTTTTCATGGGATTTTTTTGGCAATAAGACGTTAACTGCTGTTACCTCTTGCTGAAGTTGGACAGTTGCATCATGTGCTTGAAGCTCTGAATGCAGCACCTCTGGCTGGTTAAACCCAACATGGGCTTGTGCAACCTGCGACAGAAAACAAATCACTTTTTCTTTCTCTTTCCAGGCAGTTCTGGACTCAAGCAGATATGAAATAATCAGTCAAACATAAACAGCACTTTAGGAGAAACCGTGTTAAGGTACCATCTCCATCCTGTCCTCCAGCTCGGCTCGGAGCTGCTGCTTCTCCTGCCTCAGCGCCTCCAGCGTCTCCAGCAGCTCGTCTCTCTCCTCGCCGAGTGACGTCACCCTGGACAGCAGCTTCTCCACCTGCTCGCCGTGTGTCTGAGCGTCGGCCTTCCTGTCGGACAGCAGGCCGTCTCGCTCTGCTCGCACTCTCTCGAGCTCCTCGGACAGAGACTTCATCTGGTGAATAAAAATGTAGAAAACCCTTCAAGTTAGGATTTATTTAGTCGGGATACGTTTAATCTTTCTGTACTTGGGCTGTTTTATTGTCACTGACCGAAGTGTGTCTGTAGCAGTGAGTATGAAGTTATGAACTGGGAGGAGGTGTTTGTTTTGGAAGTCTTTATCCTCATTATCCTCATCCTCAATTTTTCTTTTCATGATATTCTCAGCAGAGAAACACGCAACAATCCTACAATTTCACGTTATGAACGTCAGTTTTTATTGAACCTTTTTCTGAGAAATCACGTTCTTCCCTCCACTCTAGTTTGGGACTTTGCGGTGGATCCAATGATACACATGATCCTTGGCCTCCATTTTTATGAGGAAGAAGCCATTTTGAGGCCTAAGCAGTGGATGGGAAAAGAAATCTGACCTGAAGTTGGCACACAGTAAATATGGTATTATCATTTGAGATTTGTGTTAAATGTCTAATGAGGAATTTCTCACATGCGTTTGCAGCTCCTCTGGCTGTGGACTCGTCTCACTGGGAGGACAATCCGCTTTGGATGTTTGTGCAGCCTCCAGCTGTTTGATTCGCTCCTTCTGTTCACGATTCTTGTCCAGGGTCGTCCTCAGTTCCTCCTGATTCTCAATCATCTGATTGGTGGAAGAAAAAAAAAATAGATTTTAACTTGCAGAGCCAAAAACAAAAAGCAGAAGCCCAAACACAGCTGATGGAAATGAATGCATTCTCACACAGTAACTCACCATCTCCACATTTTCGTGCAGATCCATCTTGAGCTGGTCTCTCTCTGCAGTGAGAGAGGCCACAGCAGAGAGCAGCTTCTCCATCTCCTCTGCAGAGCTCTGAACATCGGCCATCTGGAGAGCCTCCTTCTCCTGTCGCGCACACTGAAGCTCCTGCGTCTGGCTCTGCAGCTGTCGTAAAGATTTACAAACATCAGTCAGGTGTGAGGGATCAGTTTAAAAAAAGCTGCTTCGCTAACATTAACTCACATCAGAGTCCTTCTGCTCGTGGAGTTTCAGCAGCTCCGAGTTCTTCTGCCTCTGCTGTTGGAGGTCATCCTGAAGAGACTGTAGAAGAGCTTGTGTCTCTGCAGCCTAAACACGAGGGAACATTGTGTGAATTTAAAAACACAACACATGAACTCAAGTAGTTCTGAACAGACACACTAATCAGCTGGTTTGGCTAGAAAATCCAGCTCACCATCTGCACATTTTCCTGCAGGTCCATCCTGAGCTGGTCTCTCTCTGCAGTGATAGCCGAAACTGTGGAGAGCAGCTTCTCCATCTCCTCTGCAGAGCTCTGAGCGTCAGCTTCCTGCTCTTTCTGAGCGCGCACACACACGAGCTCTTCAGTCAGCTGATTGAGCTGCAATCACACAAATAAAATAACACGGGTACATTTTTGGTATCACTCAAATACAAGTGCTATGCAGAACAAAGATTTCTGCCTTGACGCCGAATGTCACGTCTGAGTGTTCAAGTCAGTAAAAGGGTCATCAGTGTCGTACTTGTTCTTGAAGTTCTTTGCTGATCTCCTCCTCTGTAGCTCTGGAGGTTTCACTGTCAGCAAGCTTCTCCTCCAAATCCCTCATCAGCTGCAGCATCTCCTTCACTTTTTCCTCCAGTGATGATCTGTGTCGTTCACTCTCCTCCAGCTGAAAGGAAATCATCACCGTGACTTCGTTGTAGGGAGGTCCTGGTTAAGATTTTTGGCCCTGCTCTCCATCCCAGTCTTTAAATATTGCATATCTGCTAGTAACAAGTCTCATCTAGTATTTCTGTAAATGTGGATGAAGTTTGTATTGAAATAACTTGTTTTTGTTTGACACGTCGTATTTATATTCCACAGTTTACCTTCAGGCCTGTCTCCTCATTGGTAGCCATGAGCTGACTCTTCTCAGCATCGGAGAGCTGCAGGTCTGAGCGAACCGAATCCAGCTGCTGCGTTACATCAGCACACTGCTGGTTCAGCTGCGCC
The DNA here is from genome assembly GCF_020382885.2 of Scatophagus argus. NCBI lineage: Eukaryota > Metazoa > Chordata > Actinopteri > Scatophagidae > Scatophagus > Scatophagus argus. The sequence continues at coordinate 21,754,630 of NC_058506.1, read as the reverse complement.
TCCCTCAGCTCAGCGGCACTGAGGTCTGCTTGGACTTTCAGATTGTGGTCCTGGGCCGCCTGCAGAGAGTCTCTGAGCTGCTGAGCCTCCTCCTGACACTGAGCTTGGACTGAGAGCAGGCTGTCGCGGTGAGTCTGCACTGCACTCAGCTCCTCCGTCAGCTCGCACACCTGAGACGACACACAGTGGAATCATGGGATTACGTCTGCGTACTCAGTCAGACCCTGTCCTCCCAGGATGTTCGGAGGCCTGACCTGCTTCATCAAGTCGTCCACCTTTTCTGGAAGAGCCTGGAATGAAGCCAGTTCCTCCAGCTGGGCTCTGAGGGCTCCTTCTGCTTCACGAGATGCCGTCAGCTCCTTGTTCAGGTTAGCCACTGTTCTCTCGAGCTCCACGCCGTCTATCAGGTCTACAGACAGGGAACACATTACAGCTCACACCTGACTTCACAGGATGAACATAATGTATGCACCCACAATAGAGTCAACAAACCTACTTTTTGGGACTTTCCCATCCAGCAGAGTTGTGAGCTTGGTGTTCTCATCGAACACAACGTTCAGCTCCTTTTGCAGATCGCTCTGCATCTTTTTATAGCGCGACTTCTCCGTCTCGAGCTGAAAACGCAGGCTGTTCACCTCAGCGTCCATCTTCTCATGGCTGGCAGTCAGAGTCACCTGGAGAGGAGACCATCACAAGAAACACTAAATTAAAAAAAAAAAAAACCAAACACACTGATATTTGCCTTAATGCCACTAGTCCTTGTGTTGAAACCATAGAGGAATTCAAAAGCTAAAGTGTTATTTTAATTCAGCGACCACACTAAAGTATCCCTGCATCGTTACAGTGTCAGACGCTGGAAGAAGCACTTTGTTTGTGGGTGTTGATCGCACTCACGACTTTCTCTTCCAGCGTGATGTTCTGACTGCGCAGCACAGCCCAGTCCTTCTTGGTGTCTCTGCTGAGCCCCTCAGCATCATCCAGAGAGCGACGAAGCTTCGCCACCTCTTGCACCAAGTCCTTACCGCTCTGCAAGGAGACGACAGGACAGGATTAGCCTGATTAATGGCAGAGGACGCCTCAAGCATGAATTCAAACATATTGTGTTTCACCATATACGGTATCACTCTCACTCACACACACACATACCATATTCTGAAGCTCCTCTGCAAAATCACTTTTCTTCTTCAGCTCCTCAGACAGGGTTTCTAGTTTGTTCTTGATAAAACAACAAAACAAAAAATATTTGACAAAACTGTTTCAGAACAATTTCAGTCTGGCTTGTAATAAAACAAACGATTTACAGAATTGTGGCTTAAAGCTTAAAACTCAGCAGTAAGCACTGTGGTACTTTAAAGTGTGTGAGTATGTCACACAAAACAGATGTAACCACACTTAAGACAGACGTTGACATTGAATAGACCTGAGGAGGGACTCAGGTGTGGCATCTTACCTGAAGCTCCAGGTGCTGGAGCTCAGAGGACTCGACAGCCTTCTTCAGGCTTGATATTTCATTTTGCAACTCGTTCTGTGAGAAAAATGAATGCGGTTTGAAAAAAAACAAAAAAACAACCAAGGACTATATGTGGAGTGTGAATGGAGGCCATTTTACCTCGTGCTCCTTCCTGAACTCCTCCTCCAGAGACTTGAACTCGTCCGTCTCCCTCTTCTCGTCCAGCTCCTGCGACAGAGCAGCGTTCTCTTTCTCCAGACTTGAGATCTGCTCGATGAACATGCCCAGCTCCTGCTTCAGGTAGTCTCGCTCGCCAACCACCATGTCCTGTAGCCAGAGTTTCATCAGCTTAAGTTTTTCAAATCACCGGTAGCTTGAATAAATGCATATCTTTTTCTTAACGAAACAGTTTCCTTCATTCAGAGATCCTGACTCTGTAGAAATAATTCAATACAAATAAACAAATCATCAGTGATGACAGGCCATCAAGCTTTTGTTGCTGTGTATTAACTCATTTAATTTCTTGTCCAGGAGGCACAAGACAGAAAACCTGCGAGATTTTCTCTACATGGAGAACAAAGTACTGAGTTTTGAGACGAGTCAGTCACAGCCCAGGCTTTCCATCAATAGCTACCTTCTCTGCAGCCAGAGTTTCACACAGCTGGATGGTCTCTGCAAACTCTCTTCTCATCTGGAAAACAAGGTATTTGGTTTAGTACCAAACCAGCAAACACAACCGAGTCAGTGGGAAAATGATGAACAGTATGCAAAAGGTGCGCACACTCACACACACCTGTTCATCGGCTTTGTTCTGAGTGTGGCCCTGCTCCTCCAGCTGTCTCTCCAGGTCTGCAATTCGGATCTCCAGCATGTCCCCCTTTTCTGTGGCCTCCTGTTTCTGCTGGGCTTCTGTTTGCAGCTGCAGCTGCAGCTCAGCTGCCTTCTGCTCTGCCGTCTGTATTTTCTCCAAGGCCTCCTGTTTCTGCTGGGCCTCCATTTGCAGCTGCACTTCCAGCTCTGCCATTCTGCCATCTAATGTTTCCACTTTTGTCATGGCCTCCTCTTTCTGTTTACTCTCCATTTCCAGCTGCAGCTCAAGAGTGGAAACTTTCCCTGAAAGCTCACGCATCCGATCTGGATACAGATAGTCTTTGGGACTGGAAAAAAAGAGAAAATATTAACATGACTAACTACCTAAAATCGCTCAAAGACCAGAGTATTGTTGCACATACAAGAGCCTTGAGCTTGCGTCCAGTTCAGTGAAATGTCACAGAACCAACAGCAGAAATGTGATGATGTGCCCTGCTTCTCGTATGAACAGTTTTCAACATAAAATAAAATGAAATATCGCGATATAAGACTTTGTCTATTTCGCCCACTGCTGTGTAAACAGCTATCTGCTCTAACTGTGAGCAGAAAGACATTCACCTGTCTTCAAAGCTTCGAACAGTCACGGAGCTCTGGCTCATGTCCATTTCATCCGATGGCTCATCAGGAATCTCCCAGTGAGAGTCAAAGTCCTCATCATCTGTTAAAATATACAATCAATTGCAGTGGGCATATACTTTTTTTTTTTTTTTTTAATGTTATTTTATGTGGCTGTCCCTACCTTCACCGAGCTCCATCAGACAGGAGCGGTCTGCCTTCCTCTTTCGAGTCAAAGGTTCTGCAAAGCTGAGGTCAGATGAACCACCACCACAGGCAGACGGACGGGCGAGTCTGAGCATCTTTCCTCCCCACGTAACCCTACGTTTGGGCATCTTAAAAACAAGATGTGAGGCATTATGACTACGATAATGCACAGAACGCCGAGCTCTTAACTACAGCTTCGTTTTGAGTTTACCTTTTGAACAGGAACCGGGTTGGAGCTGGTGACGAGCAGTTTGGTCAGGTTTCTGATCCTGTCCTCCTGTTCTCGCTGGAGCTGATCTTTTTCTTGAAGCAGCTGGGAAAGAACCTCCTTCTCCGTCGCTGTGGTCTGCGTGACTGAAGAAACCTGTAGGGAAGTCATCCGCACGTTAGCACCTAGAAAGTGTTGCTGTCAGGCTCCTCACAGCGAGAGGCCCAATGGAACATGACTGAAGAGCGAGAGGAAAAAGGTGGTGGAACTTGCCTCGTGAAGCCGTCGCTTGAGGTCTACGATTTCATTTCGATACCTTTTGAGCAGAGCCCCGTCGTCAGACACCTCTGTCACGTGAGGGTCGTTCTTCATTTTCTTTGCAGTACTGGCAAACTAATGTATATGTAAAAGGAAACATCTTATGAAACTTTCATTTCCTGCTCTAGCAGTTCATATCTAAAACTCTCAGATAACTGCATTTCCTGGTATGTTTGATCCAACTGCAAAGCCGTAGTGCGTCATCTCACATAAAAATATACACGAATAAACCATTCCAAATGTAACAGACCATTTATTATTCCAGTATGACAATGGGATGTTGAAATATCAATGTGCAGGACAGGAATCTGCACGTTTCACCAACCTGCAGAGTGCTGAGGGTCTCATCTAGAGTGACAGGAGTGATGGTGCAGATGATTACTGTTTTAGCGTTGCCACCCAAGGAGTTCTGCAGGATGCGAGTGAGCTTACTGTCTCTGTAGTTGGTGAAACCCCTGAGGAGAGGAAAGATATTTAAAGTGACACATGCAAAGGTTTTCGAGCTTCTTAATAACTCTTTTTTTTTTTTTTTTTTTTTTTAAATCTCAACATTTTCTAAACGTGGAAACTAGAGATCGAAATTTTACTGAATTCCTTCACATCAACTGCAGACTGTTGAAAAAGGATTAAAGTCAAACTGAAGCATATTCCTAACTTTGAAAGCATAACAGTTAAAATGGAGTATTTTCCAAATTTTCAACAAACCCTCTTGTTAAAAGGAGGATATTTTGTGTTTACTCACTTCTGGCCTTCATCAGTCAGTTTCTTGATCACTTGGCCGAGTGTGAACAGGCTACGATTGATATTGCAGCCTTCTTTGAATCGTGTGCCTGGGATATCAAAACAGATCAATTACTGCGCAGTAAACTCAGTATAATATAATATAATATAATGTAATGTACCAAGTAAACATAACATCAGGCCTAGTGTGCGTTTCATGCAGCTTCAGCCGGTGACCTTCTGGAAGTCCATCTTACCTTCAGCCCCTGTTTGACTTGCTCTCTCAGATCCAGCGAGATCAACTAAATTCTAGAACGTGAAGCAAAATTGTTAGTGAGGAAATAACTATTACAACACAAACAACAGAAAGCAGTTCAGATTTTAACAAACAAAAAAAAAAAGCCAACATAACAGGAGCTAACATACCAGGTGAGACACAATAATGGCTCCATCAGCGTTTTCACCTGATGCTGGGTCGCTCCTTTCTCTGCTTTCCAGGATCTACAGAAAACTAAATCATGAGAAATCCTCATTTCCTCCAGAATCCCACGTGTTCCTGTATGTTGTGGTGTTGCTTACCATTCGGAAAATGGTGTGCGAGCGGCTGCTCCGCTGGTTCATTTTGGTCTTTCCATAGTGGCGGTTCTCTGCAGAGGCAGATTGTGCAGAACACGTATTGGTTGTTACTCACAGTCTGCAATGCGCGCTGCATGCAGAAAGTTTAGATTCTCATGTTCAGAGACAACTTCACATCTTACTTTCTCCTTTCCGAATCCAGGCCAGAGCTTGTGCAGGAGATGTTACCAGTTCCTCGGTCAGGTCAGCCACATAGATGTTTTTCTGCACAATAATTGTCAAGACCAATAATTGTCAAGACGCAATCAAAATAAAATTGTAAAGTGCATCTTTTCCAGGGTTTCTGGCACTTAATGCTCCTAGAACTACTGATATATGTTACAATAAAGCTTAGGCTCAGTGTAATACTATAAATCATCTCTTAAAACAGGTTCTCGTGTGATTTGGTATTTCCCTTCCATAAACTGGGACACACACACACAAAGATAAAAGGTCTAAAACTGAAAATGGTCCTTAGCTGTTGATTGGTTAATGTGCTCTCTGCATATTAATATTAAGTATATTAATTGAATGTTTTAGTTAGAAGGCTGCACCCCAAACTTGTAAAGAGACTCCTTACATTGATTGTCTCTCGAACTTCCAGGGGTTTTCTCTTCCAGCTGTCGACGAGCAGATCGGTCACAGTTTCGTTGTAGATTTCCATGTAAGAAACCCTGAGAAGAAACTCCTTCTTTGGACACTTTGGGCAGAAGAGAACTTAGTGGTTAGAACAAACAGTAATTACACAACAAGCTGTGACATGTTTCAAGCATGTGATACAACTCTTACATTTTTAATTGTTTGGAAAACATCTTCCACAGCCAGTGGTATCACTCCAGGAATGTGATCACCCCCCATCATGGTGAACGTCTTTCCAGAAGAAGTCTGCCCGTAAGCAAAAATGGTTCCTGTGGATCAAACACAGAATAGACACAAAGACAAAATAAGCACCACGCAGCTGGAGTATATGTATGGAACAAGACGAGACAGTCTGACTGCACTGGCTTTCCGGTACATACCATTGTATCCTTCAACAGAGGACACAACCAGAGGCTTTGCAATGTCCTGATACAGCTGACTGGTCGTTTCCTCAGCAGTGAACACTCGGTCTGTGAGCAACACAGGAGCAACGTGAGTAGGAGTAACTCAGTGGAACCACAAAATCCAATAAACGCACTTCTTAAACCTCTACATGCTGCAAAACATACCGAAACTGAAGTTCTTGGTGGAAGTCCCATCATCGATCAGATGTATCGATCTCTTATCAGCTTTCCAAAACAGCTGGACAGGCTCTGTATTCTCCGCTGCAGCACTTTCTTCCCTGTAACAAGGACACACACTCAAGATATGAGAGATGAGGAGACGTCACAGACTCTGACCAGCATCTCCAAGAGACACAGTTTAGTGTTGCTCTGTGATCATTCATCTGTGGCTGAACATCCCTGATGGGGTTGTGCAAACGAAGGCTTGGAAGCGTCAGCAGAACATTTAATACTTGGGGAAGAAATCGAACATCCCTGTCGTTCACAGTGCCAAATCCCTACTTTTTATACAACGATAGCCAACAATGTCTGAGATCAGGGATTTGATTTTCCAATGCTTTGTGAAAAGAGTTAGGTCACACCGTATTACAAGATGTGAGTAAGACACTCGTAACTGCCAGTCTGGGGAGAGATTCAACACAATAAAACAGTCATTAAAACAGTATAACGTCAGCATTAGTGTTTTTTTGTTTCTGTAGCTGTCCGTCAAAGCAGAGCAGTTAGCGCCAATGGCCCCTAACGTTTGGCTGGTTAGGGAAATGAAGGTATGTAGTGTTTAATTGAATGGTAAAACACTTCGTTTACGCTACATATTCAGCTCCCACTTGTTGAAATGATGGCTTTCAGCACTAAAGTTTAGCTAAAGACAAATGACTAACATTACTTTTAGTGAGGGCATTAGCATCAACGCTAACGTTAGGGTAACTCCTAACTTGTACCTTCGTTATTGGCTGTTGTCTCAAAACTTACCTCGCAATAAGAGGACGGACTCGAACACACACTTTAACAGCCGACTCTTCTGTCATTTTTATTTTTGAAAGTCACCCGACAAACACAAAATCAGCACGCGAACTAATACATTTTTTCATAAAAGACAACGATAAAAACGCCTGAGCGACTGCGCCGAGCGGATTCCAAGTGTCTCACTTCATATGTTTAAAATTTGTTGCACTTTGTTCTGATTGGTGAACGTCATCGGGTGGGCGGATCCATCTGAGGAGACGGTAAAAATGGGGTCGGATTAGTTTTATTTGCGATTGCGCTTTTTGCGATCCGTCCTATCACATATATTATCGATTTATATACCAAAAATGGCCCAAATGTAAAATTAGTTGTTTTCAAGCAGTGAAAATAATTAAGTTTAATGTGGATGCGTCCGACCAGTGACGGAAAATGCGGCTGGTGACGCCATCAACCCGCGACTCATACGGTATGGAAAACACATGAGAAAGTGGTGATTACTGTAGTTCAGTAGAAGTCGAGGCTTTAAAGTGCTTTAAGACACCGTGCTGTTTAGGAATCTGGACGGGATCGGTGTTAACATCTTTCTGATGCGGGATAGCTGAGAAGTAAACAAAAACCTGCTGTTGAAATGTCTTTGTTTCTTGTGAACAGGTAGGCTCATTTTCTGTACTACCTTGCATCACTGGTCTCGCTTTTTTTAAGTTATGTCATATTATATTTATTGTTATTTAGTGAAGTGGTCTTTTATTGATCTAAACATTGAATCAAAAAGCTTTTCTCTTTTAAAAGTGGTGATTCCGATCTTGTCTGTCTCAGTAACATTGGGCAGCTGTCTAGCACGGCAGGCAATGATAAAACCATCCCTTAACAAACTTCATACAGGATGAAAGATACCTTCCAACTAAGAGGCTATTTATATCAGCGTTATTCACAAGTGTCTGATAAGATCATCAATTTTGGGAATTTGAAACTTTACAGAGAAATGAGTCTGCAATGGAAAATACTTGGAGCAAGTCAGAAAATTCTAAGAAGAAGAAGAATCAGCTTTATTGACAGTATATATATTTTTACACACACACACACTGAATTCGTCTTCTGCATTTGACCCATCCTTAGTTGAACACACACATGCAACACTTGGCAAATTACATGCAGTGAAACACACACAGGAGCAGTGGGCAGCGTCAAGCGCCCGGGGAGCATATTGGGGGGTTAAGTGCCTTGCTCAAGGGCACATCAGCCAGCTAATGGAGGGGGGAGCATTTTTCGCATTAATCACTCCTCCACACCCAAATTTTTCCTGCCCATCCGGTGGGGGAATCGAACCGGTGACCCTCCAATCACAAGCCGCTTCTCCAACCTGAACATAATTGTGAACACAAAGCCATATGTTTATGAGGTCATAAGCTACCAAAGTGACCGAAAGCTGTTGTAATGTGGCTGTATGGAAGAAGTGGACTGAAGAATTTGTATATCTGTTATGTTGCTTGCAGATATCTTGGTGAGGAGGGAGATGGGAGCATCTCAAAGGAGTCCCGGTCTCAGGCGCTGCTGGCTAAACTGCAGCAGAAAGCAAAAGAGAAGCAAAAACAGAGTTTGGCAGAACAGAGACAACACCCAGCTGATCAACAGACAGAACAGCGTGATGTCAAAAAGAAAAGAAAAGCTGACAAGGACAGCAGTCAAGAACCTCAACACCACAAAAAGAGGAAATCTGAAGTGGAGCCTTTGTTTGTCTCAGGCTCTGATACTCGTGACGAGCCCATCAAAGAGAAAAAGGAGAAGGAAACAACTGAGAAACAGAAGAAGAAGAAAACAGATCAGTCAGGTATGTGGTTGTTCTGTCCAGATTTATGCATGAACCACACAAGTTTGCAGTCAGGATGCTTTCTGTTGCTTCCCTGTAAAAGCTAACAACTTGGGAATCTCGGCTTCTTAGATTTCCTTAAAAAGTACAGTTGTTTCCGAGCTTTCTTTACTTGGGTGGAGATGTGTGATGTCCGTGACAGGTTTTCTGTGGTGTTAAAGGTCTTGCAGACACTTGTGTGACTGGAAGAGATGAACAGAAGGACTCAGGAGGAGGAGAAGAACAAGAAGAGGAAGCAGAGACAGAAAATGACACACCAAAACAAACCACAGCAAAGACTTCTACTCCAACTGGATTCACAGTTCTGGGTGGATTTGAGAACAAACCCGTCCAAAAGGTGCAGTGATGCGTTCACGGTGCTGAAGCGTCAGGGTCTTCAGTACCACTAATATTAATCCTCAGTGTGTGAACTCTTCCTTCCTCAGGTTCACAGAGTCCTGCCTCAGTGGCTCGCTCAGCCTGATGTGATACACAGAGACATTAAAAGCAACCTGGTCCCCATTTCTGACATCCCAGGACTTTCTGCTCATCTTGTAAAAAAACTACAAAATAATGGAATTCAGCACCTTTTTCCAGGTAACCACAGCCTGTAGTTCTTTGTGTATTTAACGCTAAGTGATTGAGAAATGCATGTTTTCACTTAATATTGCTGTTAGTTCATAAATGTCACAAACTCAAGTCAAACTAAGTCACATTAGTGTTTTATGACTTTGTGAAGATAAGTCGTATTAACGGATATGGTGCACGCAAGAGATGGTGTCTCCTGTGTGGCAAACAGTGTGTGTTGTGTGTGTAGGTGCAGGCACTTGAGAAACAAAGGTTTACACCAATACTCTGACCTTTTCGCAGTACAAAAGGAGGTCATCCCGGCCATCTTGGAGAGCGCACAGCAGGGGCTGCTGATTGGACGAGGCGGCTACAAACCCAGAGATATTTGTGTGTCTGCACCAACAGGGAGCGGCAAGACCCTTGCATTCGTCCTACCTGTCATACAGGTGAGCTGCCCACCGTCAGTTTTGAAATGCGTACGACATGTACGGGCTCTACTGTGTGTGTGTTTGAAGGAACACGCAGAAAGACTCTCAGATGAAACAAAAACGTTCTCTCCCACCAGGTGCTGATGGAGCGGGTGGTGTGTGAAGTCCGGGCTTTGGCTGTGTTGCCCACCAAAGAGCTCGCCCAGCAGGTCGTAATCTTCAAAAACAAAACCTGGATGACATAATCTGGTCATGTTTCCTGCATGGATTGATAACAGGCTCAGCTGTTATGTTCTCCTGTGCAGGTTTACAAAGTGTTCACATCATATGCAGAGGGAACCACTCTGAAAGTGGTGATGCTGGCTGGTCAGAAGACCTTTGCTGCAGAGAAGGCTTCACTCTCAGAACACAGGTGACTCCAGCTTCAGCAGGTGTTCAGGAGACACGAGGGCTTTGGCTTTCAGAACCTCTTGTGTGTGTCACTTTATTTTATGAAGGCATTTCAGGGTCTGGATGTTTGAATGGACGTCTCGTCATCAAACGTTGGCTTCAGTGTTAAAATGCAGAATGATGTACGATTTGTCCACCTGTTCTTATTTTATTTGAAATGAGAAAAGAACTTTAATTTGTTACTAGAGCATTTTCTCTCCAGGTCACTGTGAAAACTGGCAGTAAATGTTGAATTTAGCTTCCTTTTTTATGTCTTTACTGAGCGCAGTCTTCCACTTGCTTATGAATTGAGCTGTTTGTTACACGGTGATTGTGGTTTTGATTACTTCAGAAGTCAGACAGCCTTGTTTACAAGTGCTGCTGCTGGGTGGAGGTTGCGTTTAGGAGGAACATATGAACGTCAGATCAGGACTTGGTATTTGTACAATACTTGACAAAAGCTCAGATTTTTGTTGTCTTTTTTTTGTTTTTGGTCCAGAGGGGGCTTGAGACGCAGTTTAGCCGACATTGTTGTGGCTACTCCAGGTCGACTGGTCGATCACATCAACAAGAATTCAGGCTTTTGTCTGAAGCAGCTCAGGTTTCTTGTGAGTACATACAAGTTGGGAACTCAAACCAGTATGTTTTCAGATTTTTTGAAATGGATGCTTTCATTGTGTCTTTCAGATTATTGACGAGGCTGACAGGATGATTGACAGCATGCACCAGTCTTGGCTCAGTGAGGTGGTGAATGCAGTGTACAGAGCAGGAAGTGGACTAGAGCCTGAGTCCATCTTCAGGCGGACGGAGCCAGCATGTGTCACAGCAGCCAGGTGAGTCTGTGTTGACACCTGAAGCCACAAAGGCAAAGGTTTTTCTTCATTTGAGTTTTATTTTAACAGAATACAACCAAATATGACTTGTGTCTAAAAATAATACATTTCCATTAAAGGAATACTGGGATCATCTGCATTGTGAGAGTGAGATGCTCTAAGCTGCACATTCAAAGTTCAAAAGTACTTCACACTAACTCTCTTCCTCCCTGTAAGCGTACACAATATCATCCATCCATTTTCTATACCGCCTGTCCGTCAGGGTCGGGGGGGAGCTGGAGCCTATCCCAGCAGACTACGGGCGAGAGGCGGGGTTCACCCTGGACTGGTCTTACACAACATCATTTCAATTAGATTCTGTTTGTGCAGAGATTAAACAAAGGAAATGAAAGGTGTGCAGCAGATTTAGAGGCGTTGGTTGGTGCATTTTGTTAACGTTGGGCAAAGGCAGGCCAGCTGTTTGACTTGTGGTGCCGTGCAGCTGTAGAATACAGAACAGACAGACAGAACTTTCAAACTGCAGTGCTTTCAATTTCAAATCAGTTTCTCCTCTCAGTTTGTCTCCACCTCAGATGCCGCTGCAGAAGCTGCTGTTTTCTGCCACACTCACACAGAACCCAGAAAAGCTGCAGCAGCTGGGCCTCCACCAGCCCCGACTCTTCAGCTCCATCCACAGTCACGTCAACGCCAGCAGCAGCAGCACACCAGCAGCTCTCGCCCAGAAACAAGATCGCTACGACTTCCCCCAAGGTCTGACGGTAAGAGGTGACCTTTGACCTTCAGGAAGGAGCGCAGGCACATGTGGAAGTGCAGAAACCGTGGTGATTAGGAACTGTTAAAGACTTCTGATAATGACTGCGCCTTTTATGTTTTTAGGAGTATTATGTGCCTTGTACATTAAGCAAAAAGCCCCTCCTCATCCTCCACTTCATCCTGCGCATGAAGCTCAGCCCCATCCTCTGTTTCACCAACTCCAGAGAGACTGCACACAGGTTGGAGAAATACACATTAAAGCCATTTCCTGGACATATTTTCAACTGTTATGTGATGTAGACTCTTCAAGTGTGGCTTTACCATTTTGTTCCTGCTCAGACTTTACCTCCTGGTGCAGCTCTTTGGTGGACTTCAGGCTGCTGAGTTCTCCTCGCGACTGTCTCCTGGGGAGAGAAAGAAGACACTGAAGGAATTTGAACAAGGAAAGATCCAACTGTGAGTGTGTGTGTGTGTGTGATTAAAGCTGAGAGTCTGCACTTTAAGCCCATATTCATTATATAAAGTAACTTGAATATCATTTGGATAAAATGCTATAATAGAGCTACATAACTAAAAGATGTGTCATTGTCCAAATATATATGGACATAACTTTAGACAATGGGTTGGTCTGTTAAAAAAGTCACACAGTATATCCATATTCAGGGATCACAGTAGTCATTAAGATCATAGACCTAATGAGGCCAGTACACAGTGTGTGTGTGTATGTGTGTGTGTGTGTGTGTCTCCAGCAGCCTTTTAATGTGTGTTTATTCCTGTATATTTATTTACCAAGCCATTCATAAGTGCCTTCGCTGTGAGCCTTAATGAGCCATGAACTGAACTGTCATGTCACCCTGAAGGTTGATCAGCACGGACGCTGCTGCCAGAGGCATCGACATCAACGGGGTCAAATGTGTTGTGAATTATGATGCACCACAGTACATCAGGGCGTACATTCACAGGTGAGCTGTCCATCACATGCACAGCTGCAAGGGATGTTTTTGTTTAAAGGCAGGGCTGTAGGTAATCCTCCACAGCGCAGCTCCATCCTGTTGTGTTCTGACTCAGACTGTCCTCTCTTTGTTCAGGATTGGAAGAACAGCAAGAGCAGGAAAAGCAGGTCTGGCCTTCACCTTTCTGCTAGGAGTGCAGGTGAAACTCTTCTACATGTATACATAACTAGAGAGATATATGATTAGCTTAAACAGTAAGTGAATGAAAAAGTTTTCATTTTTCACGTTCAGGAAAAGAACTTCCTCCAGATGGTGGTGGAAGCAGGAAGCCCCGGGATTCAGAAGCAGATCGTCAAACCCGAGAACCTGAAGGGAATGGAGGCCCGATATGAACAAACCCTGCAGGAGCTGGCAAACGTAATCAAGGTACTCAAATACACATAAATAAACTGTGGAAACAGACTGTATATTTTCAGTTTAAAAGGTTTTTGTGCATAATTATGGCTGTAGGGAGCCAACTTTTCTTTAATCATTAGCTGAGCAGATAGCAAGGGATTTGTCAGTGTCACGTAAACTAACTCCACTTTGGGTCATTTTTTTATGCTTCGACTTTCAAAATGCACCCAAAAATTTCAAGTTACAACAAGCCAACTACCACCTGACTAGTGGGAAAAAATCGAACACTGCATGAAACACACTGCTGTTTATTTTTCTCTACAGGATGAGAAAGCCAAATGATGGAGCAACAGCGACATTCTCCTCTGAGCTGACTCTTGTACTGTACGAAGGTCACATCACATTTTTCCAGCTGTATTTGAGTTATTTATGTTGTTAAATAAAACATAAAATGTCTGCGTGTGATGAAGCTTTCACTTTCAGCTTCCCGTGTGAAAAATCCGCCACGAGGAGCTGAAGTCTGTCAGGTTTAATTAAGGCAGGAAGTCACTTAAACACTATCAAACCATTATTTTGCTCTTCTTCCCATCAGTCTGTCAGACTTTGGGGCCAAATGTACGCCAATAATAATTGTTACGAAGATGTCAATCATATTTATGACTTCAGAAACTAATTTGTAATTTGACATAAGAACACATTGATATCAAGTGGTACTTCATCTTTTTTTAGTTTTATGCAAATTCATTTTCATTCTATTAGTTTTTACTTGATTAAATTTTACTTTCCAGAAACGTCTTATTTTTTACTTTGTTCTTTTATGTCTTATTGGAGCTTTGATTCCATAATGGGAAAATGGGTGGAGTTTTACTAAGAATCATATGAGGGCTGGAAATAATTACAACTTTTATTCAAAAAGCACAATGCTCATCACACTGAACATCACATCTGTTTATAATATGGACAGTTTTACACACTTGTTGTATTTACAGATTGGACAAAGCTTAGCAGGCGCGCTTAAAACACAGTTAAATGGAAGCATTTAGAGGAAACTTTGAATCCAGTCAGGTTTTAATTCCCTCTGTCCTTACAGTGCATGAACACACACACACACACACACACACACACACACACACACAGCCGAGTGTTTTAGGGCGGCAGTGTCATCAGTCCCATTTGGAAGTCTTCCTCCTCATGTATCTCTCTCCTTCACTGTCGATGGCCTCATAAAGCTGCTGGTCGTTTTCTTTCATGGCGTGCAGGTAGCCCAGGTAGCCCACACACAAGGTGATCGTCACCAGTCCGAAGGCCATGACCGGTTTATTCTGCCAGAAATCAGAATCAGATAAGTGGACCCTGACTTAAGCTTTTTCTTTGAGCACGCTCCAGAATCAACGTTATGTCTACTACGTACAAAGTGCTGAGCTAATTTCGAGCAGAAACAACTTTAAACGTCGCTGTATCTTACAGGTTTTATGAAGAGTTCAGGGTTGACTGCCCGGAACAGAGTGGTGGTCTGTGCGCCCCTCAGCCCGGGGGTCCTGTATCCTTTTTCCCGGGGACTCTCCTTCCCTTTCTCCACCTCTTTATCCGACATGTCCGGTCAAACCTATGCGCCACAACTCTTTGGATAAATAAATAACAAAGCTCTGCAGTTGAATGCTACGCTGCCTCCATTAAAGCGGCCATGTTTCAAAGTCAAAGAAGACGGTGGAGTTAAAAGGGCAGGCGAAAGTCACAGCGACCCCACTGGTCATCAGTGGTACTACGTGTCGTATGTGGTATGAACTACATTTTTAATTTAATTTTACATATCATGATGGATTATCAGACGTATGCAATACGTATATTCATACGTTCATTACAACAAGACTGATAATGAAAACACCACATTAACTTGAACCTACATTAATCAATTTTCCTGCATAAATCAGGAATCCTAAATAATAATATAAAACTCATCGGACTGCAGTTGTGGACCCAGAAAGGAAATATTTAAATGCTTTAAGTTATAATTCATTAAGCAAGTCAAACAATTTAATTAAATGGAATAACTAAAACTTATAATTTCGACATTTATTAGGACGTTGCACACAGTTTACATATAGGTTGAATTAATCACAGACAAAAACTGGACCACAGGAATTTTATTTAGAAAGAGACAAACTGATAATCATCTCTCTTTAGAGCACATTGTAGTTATTTCCTGTTTAAGACCTTTACGTTCATTTCAATACTCCTCTCCTTCTTCCTCTCCCTCACCCTCAACAGAGTCGACTCCGACCTCCTCATAATCCTTCTCCAGAGCTGCCATGTCCTCTCGTGCCTCAGAGAACTCTCCCTCCTCCATGCCCTCACCCACATACCAGTGAACGAAGGCGCGCTTGGCGTACATCAGATCAAACTTGTGGTCGAGTCGAGCCCAGGCCTCTGCGATAGCAGTGGTGTTGCTCAGCATACACACAGCCCTCTGGACCTTGGCCAGGTCTCCACCAGGAACTACAGTGGGTGGCTGGTAGTTGATGCCAACCTTGAAGCCAGTGGGGCACCAGTCCACAAACTGGATGGTGCGCTTGGTCTTGATGGTGGCGATGGCAGCATTCACATCTTTGGGCACCACGTCGCCACGATACAAAAGGCAGCAAGCCATGTACTTGCCGTGGCGAGGGTCGCACTTCACCATCTGGTTGGCCGGCTCGAAGCAGGCGTTGGTGATCTCTGCCACCGTTAACTGCTCGTGGTAAGCCTTCTCAGCAGAGATGACGGGGGCGTAGGTGGCCAGAGGGAAGTGGATACGAGGATATGGCACCAGATTGGTCTGGAACTCCGTCAGATCGACATTAAGGGCACCGTCGAAACGAAGGGAGGCAGTGATGGAGGACACAATCTGGCTGATCAGCCTGTTCAGGTTGGTGTAAGTGGGACGCTCGATGTCGAGGTTCCTACGGCAGATATCGTAGATGGCCTCGTTATCCACCATGAAGGCACAGTCAGAGTGTTCCAGGGTGGTGTGGGTGGTCAGGATGGAGTTGTAGGGCTCCACCACAGCAGTGGACACCTGGGGAGCTGGGTAGACGGAGAACTCCAGCTTGGACTTCTTGCCGTAGTCCACAGACAGACGCTCCATCAGCAGAGAGGTGAAACCGGAGCCGGTGCCACCTCCAAAGCTGTGGAAAACCAGGAAGCCTTGAAGACCAGTGCACTGATCAGCCTGTGGACACAGAGGGAGAGGCAATGGCCACATATGTCATTTCATGTCCTATTCTGAAGCTGAATTTTAAGCTTGTCCTATTGTGAATTTACCCACCAGTTTGCGCATCCTGTCCAGCACCTGGTCAATGAGCTCTTTGCCGATGGTGTAGTGTCCACGGGCGTAGTTGTTGGCTGCATCCTCCTTGCCAGTGATCAGCTGCTCGGGGTGGAACAGCTGGCGGTAGGTCCCAGTGCGCACCTCATCTAAAGGGGATTAGCATAAATTATAGGAGGGTTTGACTGACTGAGGGGGAAAAACACTCAGTATAATATTTGCTTATGTAACAATGGTTTACCAATGACACTGGGCTCCAGGTCCACAAAAACAGCTCTGGGGACATGCTTTCCGGCTCCCGTCTCACTGAAGAAGGTGTTGAAGGAGTCATCTCCTCCTCCAATGGTCTTGTCACTGGGCATCTGTCCATCCGGCTGGATCCCGTGTTCCAGACAGTAAAGCTCCCAGCAGGCATTGCCGATCTGTACGCCAGCCTGACCAACGTGCACTGAGATACACTCACGCTGGGGAAGCGACAACAAAAGAGGAAAAAGTTGGTGTTGTACTAAGCTTGGCTAACTGGAAAATGGTCTTTAGCAGTTCTTGTAAAAATTATGAATAAACAGACAAGCTAATCTTCCCAAGTTTAGGACTTCTCTAAAACTAATGCAAGATCTAACCACCTGCCATCTCATTTTTTAAACAAAGCTATCACGTAACCGTTTGTGGTTAGCTTAAGCTTGGTTGCCACCTGCTAACACAATTTAAAACGTGAAAGTGAAGTGAAGTAAAACAGTATTTTCGTACTCACCATGTTTCCTGAAGATGTGAAGTCTGTATGAATTCTGATGAAGTGGAAGAGATGAAACTGGCTCTCACAGACCGTCCTTTATGAGTACGAGGTAAGAAGCGACTGATGAGTTTTGGAGGGTGGGGCTTTTTATACTCTCTTTCAGGCGGGAAGCTTCTGCTGAATCCGATTGGTTTCCGTGGTCACATGTAAAGATTTCTATTGGTTAATATGAAACCGTCTTCTTCGGCATGCGGAAGTGAATAAGAGGAAGTTATGGTTCTTTATTCTCACATCGCCTCTTTTAATCAATTAGAAGTTTCCAGTAGCGGCGGAGAAAAATAACAATTTCTACTCACGTACTGTACTCGTGTACAGTGTTTAGATACTTATATTGTACCTGAGCATTTCCATTTACTTTATGTTTTAACTCAGCGGCAAATGTTGTGTTTTTACTCCATTACATTTGCGGACTATGTGGACTCAGTCGTGCGGATTCACAGAATTTATACAAACTGCAATTAATAAATAATTTATGAATATTGTTCTATGTTACAAAAAGGTAAAGCTTTGATGATTCCCGAAGCGAAATTCAGAAGCCACCAAACAGTTGCACAAAATTATTAAGCATTAATTTCCCCCTCATTTACCAGGCGCAAGAAATGTACACATGAATGCATCAGTAAGTATAATCAAATATGAAAATATAATTAATTCTGGAAAGGGCCATTCTGTTGTGGAGTGCCCAAAATTTATACTTCAGTAAAAGTAAATATTGTTGAAATACTTTCATACAAGTGAGGGTCATCCAGTTTGAGTAGTACTAGACTAAAATTCTTTATATAGATATTATAAAAGGGCATGTTAATCATATGTAAATGTATCTATACAAGTAGTCACACTGACTACTCGTAACTAAGTACAATATTTGCATCCAAAATGAGGTGTGAAAGTATAAAGTGTCAGAAAATGGAAATATTCCAAGAACAAATATCTCAAAATTTTACTTAAGTACAGTACATGAGTGTAGTGTAATTAAATATACTGAAGTAAAAGATCATAAATGTTTATCAGCAAAATGCACTTACACCGTCTTATGTAAAAAGCACACCCTCCACAGAGAAATGGCGGTGATTAGTACTGTATATTATATAATGAATTATTTCATTTCAATACGGATGCATCTTGTCCAAGTGAAGCCACTTTTAACTTAATTATTTACAGTCTGGTGGTTTAGTCCAGCGGTTCCCAGCTGAAACTTTTGGTTTTTATTTATTTTCCATCACCACCTCGTTGTGACTTCTTATGCTCTAAACCTTTTGCTTCACTTCCACCTTCTACCACCACCAGAGGTCCTCATTTAATTAAAAACTGTTCCATTTTGCATTGTTAGAAGCCAGCCAGCCTCAGTGGCGCTGGAGGAAATACCAAACGTTTAAGGATTTGTGTTAAACAGGAGTCTCCATAACACATTTTGGGGGTTTCTTCATATTAAAATATTGATTCCTGCTGTTTACCAGCGAATCAGCAAATAGTGAATTTATTCAACCTCAAGCTACAATCACAAATGCAGCCTGATTTATTATTTCTTATCCAGCAACTTACAGTACTATTTGTTTCTGTATTAATATTGTATCAGCAGCTGTTATTTTCAATACCCATTAATGGAATTCCAGTGAAGTATGTTACCCAGTACTACAAGCCAACATACAGTATGTCCTCACCTTCACTACCAAGTTTTTTACATTCATTTTAGTTTCTAGTTAAGATTTTACAAATTTGAATGTTTTATCTCCCTCCTTGAATGTGTTTATGTTTTGTGTATCTCTGACTTTTTTTTTACATTCAATACAATTTAACACTTTTCAACAATATTTTGGTACGCATGTAATCTTGATGTCAAACATACGCGTCATTTAACTTTCTGATTTGAATTTTACGGATGAAAACTGCCACAAAGAAACTGAAAGGGAAAGAAATTTTAACTTCAGTTAAAAAGTGAATTTCAAAGTGAATGATTAGCTGTCCTCACATCAGAGAAGAACCAAAGAAAACAGAATTTGATCTTTTAATTAAGCAGTTTATTTACAGGTCATCAATAAAATACACTGGCCATAAATACATGTAATAACCTGAAAGTTTAACAGCACCGCATTACACTTCCAAACCAAAGCGCAGGATTACCTATTGGGTCTGCTCCTCTTCTTAATCCTCAGCTGAGTCGAGTGCAAACCAGACCTGGTTAGAGGTCGGTTCTCATGTAAACCACAAATCTCACCTTTATTAATAATTAGGAAATATGACATCTGCGAACAGGTATTCTGAAAATGCCTGATGCTATATTCAAACTACAGGTGTGTGGAGGTCAAACACCTGTCGAAGAGCAGCAGCATCACCTGTACAGTCAGAGCATTTCAGATCCTGAGAGCCTGAGTGACAACCAAATGAATGTACATACTGTACGTATCACAGGCAGAGTCCTGTTGGATGCTTAGGTGGCTTACAGTGTGAGCAGAGTTTCTGTCCTTCTAAAACAGAGTACCATTAGGCCTCAGAAAACACACATGCCAAACCAAAAACCACAGCCAGAGAGGAAAAAGATCCTCACCCGGGAAAACAGACAAATACTGAAAATACATAATATCTGAATCATCCAATCAGAGTGCGCAAACTGCTACCAAAGAATCTGCGACATTACCGTATTTCCATTAAACGACGAACTTGTTTTGTTCCCATTGTGTTGTGTGTGACGTGTGGGGTGTTTCATGGTCTGGCTGTTTTCTCAGTCTGTTTAACGGAAGCTGTTAAAGTGTCTTCAAAACGCTGATGATGTTTTCTTCTTTTCTATGTATTTTCTAACTTTGCACTCTTGTGCTGCAGTGTGTTGAGTGCTGTCACGACTGAGTCAAGAACTGTTGCTTAGTTCTATGTTAGGACAGTATGATGGTTAACAAACTTGTACTCTGACCTAGTTTTACTAACAGAACACTGTTTTACTATCCATTGCACCTACCCTCAACATCCAGAAAACGCCTTCGGCGGAGGTACGGCAACACCACTGGAACAAACCACACGCAGACTGCGGTACCGACAGCAGGTACAGCGCTAATAGCGATTTGTAAGGTCTAGTGTCGATGATGATTTTAATAAGCATTTCAGACGGCATTGCATTGTTGTCTTTTTTTAAAATTATATTTTATGTCTATTTTTAGGTCAATACGTTGGGGGCGTAATGTGTCCTCCCCATAATTACTGCCTGTATTGTAGGTACAGTACATTAGTGCAGGGAGGCCGTTGACGTCGCTCCGCCTCTGACCGACTGATTGGCTCAGCTGTCATGTCGTCGCCCCAGTTCTCTCCGCCACTGGCCAATGCGCACAAAGCCCTTTCTGTACCCTTTCTCTACTGTATTAAGATACGTGCCTTTGTGCACCATTATGACGCGACCCCAATGGCCTCGTAGCAACACCAGAAATTAGTGCTTGTACAAGAACAGGGCAGTCCTGTTCACACACACACAGCTCGTCTCCAAATGCGTCCAGGACTGACGGCTATAGCGGCGGAGATGCTGAGCGGTGTTTCCTGTAGGGCCCGGCCGAGGCTCGGCAGCCTCTTGCTGGCTCCCCTCACCACAACAGTGCCGTCGATGTCAGGCACGGGGACCCACAGATTTCGGTCCACGTCCTCCTTGCAGGGCTTTTCAGAGTTAGCCAGAGAACGGTCGAAGACTGTCACGTCGTTTTACAACCAGTCCGCGATTGACACGTCTGCAGAAAAGGTAGGAATCTGAGTTTTTGTCGGTGCACCTTTCTGAAATCGTGTTCCCACTACTGTAGCAACGCGGACGTAAGCTAGCTGTGGCTCGGCACTGATGCTACCGTTAGCTGTTAGCAGCGTTTCTGCTGAGTTCGCGGACACTGAAAAAGGCAGTAAATGGAAATTCTCCCACTCCAGGGAGCGATTCACGCTAGCGCTCATAGTTAAAATAAGCAAAGCGAGGGGGTGTACATCACACATCAAATTAAAGCACAAGTCAAGTCGGCTGCTTTTGGATTTGTTTTGCCTTATTACTGTGCTTTAGTACAGCCTACTGTGTGTACGATTACATATTTTTAATAATCCGCAGTCGCCTAGCCCGTTCCGTTAGCTCTGACCGCTATTTGACTGATTTGCTCCTGAGGATTTGAATGCATCTCCGTTGTTTTTCATGAGAACATTTTGTCTTCCCATCCGACATAACGCTAATCTCGATCAAGTAACGCCATAACGTGGTAGATCCCGTCAGCCCAGGGGCTCGTTGTCTCTGATGTTTACCGTATAAGAAGAGTTGTCCACGCAAAGCTGTCATTTGAACTAAAATCTGTCTTTTGGAGGTCAGGTTGACCCAGTGCATGTGAAGTCAGCTTCCAGTGCGGTTGCTTTTCTAACCTCTCTAAACTCTAGTGCTCGTTGTGGTAACCGTAGTTATGATTGTATCATCTATCATAAAAATCTGAGGCAATCCTCCCTCTTACTTGTTTTCTTCTATTCTTTCATCCCCCCTTTTCTCTCAGAGTGTTTACGCCAGGCAAGAACATGATGGCTCAGTAGTTTGTCATCTGCTTACCATCTGGTGAGCTTTTTTTACTCAGGAAAAACAAACGTCACGAGTATGTATTTCTTCATAGTAAAATGAGGAAGGAATTTTGCAGCTGCATGTTAATTTCACCCCCCCCCCCACCTACAACATGCTACAACATTGTCAACTGCAAATGAAAAATGTGGTTATTTTACTTTGTGGAGGTAAAGAATGATATACAGCAATATGATGTCGAAAGGTTGAATAACAAATAAACAAACAAGTTTGCCAAGAAGGAAGGATATGCAACAAGAGCAGCAGCAGCAATAAAAACAATAAGATGTTCTGAACCTGCTGCAGTGGTCCCCAACCTGAGGCTCAGGGCTCAGGGGGAGGTCACAAGATGATTAATGCAATTAAAGAAATGGATTGTCGTGGGGAATCGATCCTAATGTTTTCGGTGGCCTTCTGACCTTTTCTAGAAGGCTGCTTTCAAGTCGAGTGTGCTGCTTGTAAATCTGTCCCTCTGTGTGCTTGGGCAGACCCGTTCACAGGTCACAGCCTGGTCAGGAGAGCTACACCTTTTACAAGTAACGCACGTTTGACCCCATTTACACCTGCTGCTAACATGAGATCTGCACGCGGTGCTGTTTGCATGTGCTCAAATCATCCATGAACGTATCTTTTTCTTTTTCCAGATAACACCAACCTGAGCTTAGCTTACCAAACGCCTGCCATTATTGATGCTGTTGCTTACAAGCTATATTTCAGTTTTTTCACAGGCAGGTTTAATAATTATCAGCAACTACATATTCTTAATGCTGAGCCCAGGTTATTTTTTGAGATTTTTCTTCACTATAGATTATGTATTTGTGTAATCATGGTTATCAGTGCTAATCTCAGGCTGTTTTGGAGTTCATTGTCTTTGAGGCATTGAGGCAGCGATGTAATCATTGCCCTGAAGTCCAGTCACCACTTAATGATTCACCACCTACCGCTTACAGCCACCTTACAGGTTTCTTTCCCATAATACATGAGCGGTGGTGAGTTGGGATGTGCACAACCACGTGATCAACATATGATTGGGAGATTTTAGAGCTGAACGACAATTTATTTGCCAACTGATGACACCAGCTGATTTGTTGTTTGGCCTGCCTGTGTGCTAATCTCATATCTGACTTTGTCATTGAAATTGTGGTCAGGTTTGTAATGTTGCTTGCTCGCTCTTTGTGTTGTTAATCTGTTAATCTTTTGTTAATCAGATTTTGTTTTTACTACTTCTGACTCTGTTTTGAATGTTTAGTTAAGCAAAGCCAAAAGCTGACCTTTTGTGAGTTTTGTGGTATCTGTGACGATATGCTGATCACACGACAGCTTAATGTGTTGTTCATAAGGAAATCGAAAACAGCCTCTGGCACCAGGCTGCTGGAAACAAGCCAGAAACGTTTGGTGAGGAAGACAGAGCGGCAGCAGAAGAGTTGTGTGACCTGCTGTTGTGACCGTGAATGTGTTTGAAATCGTACGTGTTGATGTCTCCTCAGGCCTCAGTGCGACTGACCTTAGCGACCCTGCTGTATTCTGGGAAGTCTCCCGATGGACACCACATCTTGGTAAATGTTTCAGCCACACTGAGAAAGTCGCCGAGTGTATGTTTAACGTGAAACTCCTCACTCACTTGCTTTCCATTATTATCCGTGTGTTACTGCAGAGCAGTGCCAAGTACCTGCACAAGGAGCTGCCTGTGCGAATCGCCCACCGCATCAAGGGCTTCCGTAGTTTGCCCTTCATCATTGGTTGCAACCCCACCATTCTGCAAGTGGTAAGAACACAATTTTTAGCACACCCACACACACACACACACACAGCCCCTCACTACAGGGTGCAGCTTCACATGAAGTGACATCGGCCCTCCACCAGATCCTATAATAAGAAAGTGACAACTGTGCCGCTGCCCAGGAGGATCGTGGCTGAACTTTGAATGAAAGGAGAGAAATGCTCTCTTAAGGTGCTTTCACACACCTGCCCCCTCCCTTTTCCCAGTGGGAATGGCTGGGAATGGCTCAGGAGTTTGGCCACTAATCACAGGGTGGTGCACATAACAGTAGTGGCTTGCTATGTGAAAGGATTTACAGAGATTATACATGTTTTATACTTTACTGGCTGGTGTGCGTGGCCTTCAACAGGGTCATCGAGGGCCACAAGTAGAAACATGTTGGCCTGATAGTAAAGTTGCCGGAGTCTTCAGAATTTTCCTCCTCTACCTTGGAAGTCATCTGTGCCAGTAATCCTCTTCTCTGCTTGTGTAATACAACATAAATGGGCTGGCAGCAGACGTAACCTTCAGTATTCCAGTCAGTGTGACTTCACCCATTGCTGATAATTCACAAGGACATGAAACATCAGAGTTCACCACCACAGAAGAACTGTTCCTTCCAGAACAAACAGGATACTTCCATGAGATACACATTTCTGTGGAGCTTTTTCAAATGCCACACACACAGATGTCTCAGATCTTCAGCTGATAAAACGTATAGAGCTGTCTGCATGGCACATAGCACACACAGTTCAGTGATAGCAGAGTCTGTATCATGTTTGTCCCTTTCAGCGAGGCTTTCTCGTTTGTCTCCAGGGCCTCCATGAGGCCTCTCTCTCTCTCTCTCTCTCTCTCTCTCTCTCTCATCTCTGCCCGCTTCCCTCCACAACCCATTTCACCGCCTCTGCATGCGTGGTTGCTGTTGAACTTTCACCTAGATTCCTTCCTTTCTGGCATCGTGGAGCTCCTATGTGCAGATTACATAAAGAGCAGCTCCTTTTGTAAGCCGCCAGTTGTAATGTGGGTCAGGGTGGATTTACGCACCCTGTCAGCTCTTCATTCGAAAAGAAAACGGCGACTGAAACAGATTTTCAGCTGATACACTTCCTGATTGTGACTTAAAGTCTGACATACTGTATTCCAGTCGTTTGAATTTGAATTTAAGTGAGGAACAGAAGTGCATCCTGTGGACCTGTCAGGAGTGGTGAGGGGCCCAGTCAGGGGCCCAGTCAGGGGCCCAGTGCTGGTTGTGTGAGGCCTTATGGTTGGGGGGGCAGTCACAGAAAAACAGTCTAACTACAGCCTGCACCTCTCTTGTCTTTTCTTGCAGCATGAACTGTATATCAGAGCCTACCACATGCTCATTGACTTTCCACTGGTGAGTGTCATAAACACACACACACACACACGCATACACGCCTGCAGGGTCATCAGTTCAAGTTCTTCTTTTCTTGTTGAGCAGCTCTACTTGAGGTCATAAACAGGAAGTGTGAACGTCTGTTGCCAAGACTTTTGTTTTGCCTGCTTGTAGCAGCTCCAGGATTGGTTGATCTGTTCAGCAGTCAGCCACTCTGAATGCAGCCTTAAACTCGTACTATTGCTGCTTTTTTTTCATTCAAGTTTTTCATTAAATCTATCGAATAAACAACCGCAGTTGCTGATTTGGTCTGATCCAAATCCCCCAGAAGGTATTTTGTCTGCAGTTAGAAAAGGTGCAAAGCCTCATGTTTGACAAGCTAGAACCACCTTGTATTTCCCATTACTGTACCTTTTTAAATTACTTAAGTGATTAATTAATTTCAGAATGGTCTTTGAATAAAGGGAAAATACAAATATTCACAGCAGCACTCTGGAAAAAAGACTGTTTTGCCATTTGGAAACTAAACTGATTCCTGGGTGCACACATGGCACACGGCTGCTTTCACTGAGAGCTAATGAACCCTCAGCTTGGTTGAATGAGCAAGACATTTCAGCCTTCTGTCTGCGTTCTATATAATCTGGTTCCTTACACTACAGTAACAATTAGTTTTTTTGTTAATAAGTTAGTAAATGTTGGATGAACGCCCCCCATGAGGATAAGATGCTGGTTTTTAGGCCCTGGGGGCCTCAGAGAAGCCATCAGAGAAAGTGCACACAGAAGAGCATGAAACAAACATTTACACAGCCATGTGCAAAGCAGCAATAAAAGTGGTGTAAGCAGAGATGAGTGCCTGTACATGTGTGACTTTATGTTTATGTTAATGCTGGCTGACTTTAAGTTATTTATTTAGCAGCTCAGAAGTTGCTTGCGTTGTTGCTGTAGGCTTAAACTTGGCTGGCTGTTTAGAATTATGATTTAACTGTTGTTTATCTAACAAAACAGTCTGACAGTCTGTGCTGTCTCAGTCTTGGGGTCCAGGGTGGGTTCGGTTTCTGAAAACATGCAGAGTGGAATGTGGGTCAGTGGACTCTCAGCGGCGACGGTGAACGGCCTGAAAGTCTCGGCTCTTGATTTAACTCGTTTTGCACACGTAATGCTGCAGACTGGCTGAACATGTTTTCTGTTCTGTACAGTTGAAGTTCAGGCACGTGTTTAGTCACATTAGACTGAACAAAGTTAACCTCCGGCTTTCTGTGCTTTCTAAACACCCACTTAGCACAGAAAATTGAATTTCCCTCGGGATCAATAAAGTATGTATCTATCTTTCTATCTAGAAAAACACATTTGTTGTTTTTTTTTCTTACCTATTTTGTGACTTTTTCACATTCACAAAAACCAGAATAAGGAGGGATTATGTCCTTTGATCTGCTGGAAGGCTTTTCATTCAAACGTGTGCACAGCAGGAGTAGTAGTAGGAGTAGTTCACTGACGGTGACGGAGAAGCACCTGGAAAACATTGAGGAGTGAGCTGCATTTCTGTTGAAGAAAGCGTGAAACGTGCCAACAGTGAATGTGACATGCATCAGGAGCTGTGAGAGGCCTCTGAAAGCTGATGATTTAAAACTGAATGAAAGGCCAGTCTCCAGAACAGGGTTTTATTGAATATTAAGTTTTAAAGGGCTTGTATGAAGGGTGCTTCTCTATTTACAGATCAAAGATCAGGACGTGGAGGCTCGTTTCTGTAAGCTGGTGCAGCAGCTGCTGGATGACCACAAAGACGTGGTCACCATGTTGGCCCAGGGCTTCAGGGAGTGTCGCAGACACATCCAGGTAACCAGATGTCTCAGACACAAAGGTGTGTCTTTAGTGCCACTGTCGGAGCTGTTAAGAGACCGTTTTGGCCGTGAAGCAGAAATCATTTTCTTTGCTGCTGTTGCAGGATGAGACAATCATCCGCAACTTCCTGGATACGACGTTGTGCTCTCGCCTGGGAATCCGAATGTTGGCCACGCACCACCTCGCCCTCCACGAAGACAACGTAAGTGTGACTGTCTCTGTGATTCAGGTCAATTTTAAACCTTTGGTCCGTGTTGTTGGCCCGGAGCAGGATGTGTGAGTTGTGGTTGTTTGTTGTCCATCTGTTCCACGTTGTCACGTTCTCGTGTCACGCGTCTCTGATGGCTGATGACATTTTGTGGAGGAAACTGCCTGCCTCATCTAAACTTTGCCACCAAATCTGTGGCACCCCCGAGTTCATACAGACGACGGAGATCTTTTAAAACACGACACAAATAGCACCTGATTGCTGTAGTTTGATTTTTTTTGCAGAATAACTCAAACAAAAGCAAATAGTGCATTTGTAGGGAAAGAAAAGTTAAATAAGTTCCTATGTTTGTTTTGGCAGTTCGAATGGTATTTTAATGTGTACAAGTACAACTGAATTCATTAAATAAACAGCAGGATCCATATTTTTTAAAAGTTTTTCTTTCGTTGTTAATTATTTCTGCTCTTGTTTCAGCCCGATTTTGTTGGGATCATATGCAGACGTCTCTCCCCCAAAAAAATCATCGAGAAGTGGGTGGACTTTGCCAGGTAAGAGTTCATTCACACAACCTTATTTGTTTATCACCTTTCGATGACTTTCTGCTTCTGCATGAGCACCCTGTTGGCTGAGGGAGGCCAGAGGTCAGCTGATAAAACCGTCAGGAACATAGATGTTTCAGCGCCTGGAGCTGCGAATGAGATATGAGCTATCATTCCTGTTTACCTTTTGTTATCTTATCAAATGACCTTTTTGGAGTCGACCGCTTTTACTGAGTTCACAAAGGGAGTTCACACAGTTTGTGAACTAAACTAGTAAACCAGATTAGGAACTATCGATTTATCTGTTGTTGTTGTTGTTTGGGTCAGTGCACAGCTGTGAACACGATGAATGCAGCACATGTAAATTATAAATGCAGTTGCATTAGCCAATCCATCCATTTTCGATACGGCTTATCCGTCACGGTCACAGGGGGGCTGGAGCCTGTCCCAGCTGATTGATATCGCTGGGCGAGAGGCGGGGTTCACCCTGGACTGATCGCCAGTCAATCGTAGGGCCAACACACAAAGACAGATGACCACACACGCTCACACTCACACCTTGGGACAGTGTAGCCAGCTAACCTGATGTGCATGTTTTTGGGATTGTGGGAGGAAGCCGGAGAACCCGGAGAAAACCCACGCAGGCACAGGGAGAACATGCAAACTCCACAGTGATGCATGTATGTTTTTCTTATGTCGAAATCTTGTTGGTAGAGAGAATTGGCTCCACATAAGGTTATTAGGCCGACCCGATCACTACAGTATGTGGTCTGTGCACGTCGCTGTAAATGTGTTCATGTGTTGCGCAGGCGTCTGTGTGAGCACCAGTACGGTAACTCACCCAGAGTGAGGATCAACGGCCACGTGGCAGCTCGCTTCCCCTTCATCCCTCTGCCTCTGGATTACATCCTGCCCGAGCTCCTCAAGAACGCCATGAGGTGACTTTACCGCACACACACACACACACGCACACACACACACACACACAGTGCATATTGATGTTTATTCATCTTCAGCTTTACTGTAACACAGCGAGGCGTGATGTGTGGACGACCATCGGCCTGATAACAAGGCTGATGGTCGATACAATATTTTTAACAAAGTTGGAAAGAAAACAAACTGTGACTGTTAAAAATATTTAATTTCTAAAATTTACAACATGCAAAATTTACCTGATAAGGGAAGCTTGTAGAAGCTCTTGTAGATGCTGAAGTTCACAGTTCTGGAATATAATGTTTAAATGTGCTGCATCAGGTTTAAGAGCTTTACAGCGTACAGTTTAATGTCTAGTGATAAAATAAAGACATTAACAAGCACATTTTTACAATTACAATTTTCTCCAAATCTCAAGGTTTTTACAAAAATAACAAGAACTTCTTGGCGATGAGAGCATGATTTACACACTCATTGTCACATCCATGTGTGTTTGTCTCTTCAGGGCCACCATGGAAAGCCATCTGGATACCCCATACAATGTGCCCGATGTGGTCGTCACCATCGCCAATAACGACATCGATTTTGTCATCAGGTGAGGAGGGTGAAACAAATGATCCACTGCTGTGAGATTAAAAACAAAGACTGCACCGACATTTAATAAAGCTCCATCGTGGTGTTTGGATGCTCTCACTTTGATGCCTCGACAGACTGCGTGATGAAGCCAGAGACGTAGCTGTTGTTTAAATCCAGCCAAAGTGGTCAAGTACTGCGTCGCTCAAAGCTTCTAAAGATCACCTTTTCTCTCTCTGAAAGGATCTCCGACCGCGGTGGTGGCATCCCTCACAATATTATAGACAAGGTGATGGACTACCACTTCAGCACGGCTGAGGAGAGCGCCCAGGACCCTCGCATGAGCAACCTCTTCAACAGCATTACCAACAGTGGAAACCAGTCCAGCCCGATGCATGGGTAAGAACCTGAACGCTCAGAACACCCTGGTTCGGTGTTTACCAATGTTTGTCGATTGCTGCCATGTTTAAACCGACGGCTAAATCTGAAAACATGTTGTGAGTGCTCGGGAACTTGACAAACGCACACGCCTCCGTACAGGGAACCACCGAAGCACTTTGAATTTAACCAACAAGTGTAGAGCAAAAACACGAGGGCCAGAATGAAGCTGGCTGACGTCACAGACGGATACGCATGATAACTTCCGTTCTTTTCCGTGGAGTGTAGCTAGTTGACGGTGCTCATGGAGAGGCCAGTAGTGACAGTGTGACTGTTTGTGTCCGAGTCCCCGGAGCTGCTTGCTTCCTGTTACTTTAATGTGACAGCTTCTCCGTCACTCGTGTTGATGTTATCACAAGGGGTGAGATTCGTGACTTCTTCAACATCTGGCTAGAAAGTCTCACTTTAGTGTCGACAAAATCAAAGAGGAGGAGGAGGCGAGAACAGACTTTCGGGTTTACCTTCGGATCCCGTTTTGGCAGTGACTTCCTGGGTCCAGTGACCAAGGAAGACTGTATTGTGTGACCTGTATTTACCTGTCACAGTCCATCTACACTTTGGTTTGTGTTGTAGCAACAGACCATCAGGTTAGTCAGCTGTGCAACATGGATGTAACTTGAATGCCTCTCTGTGTCTTTGTGGTCTGCAGGTTTGGTTTCGGCTTGCCCACATCCAGGGCCTACGCCGAGTACCTGGGCGGCTCTCTGTCCATACAGTCTATGCAGGGCATCGGCACTGACGTCTATCTGCGTCTGCGCCACATCGACGGCAAAGGAGAGAGCTTCAGAGTGTAAAGCTGCCCATTGGTCACCCTTGTAGATCCCAACCTATGAATTAGGCCAAGTAAGTACAGAGGGTTTCCCACGAGGAAGGCTGGCGTGGACTTACAGGACTTCAGTCCACAAAGTGAAAGCCTACATAGTATGTTGACAGAAAGCTCCTAAATTCACCAGTCACTACGTGTTCCTTTTCTGTTTCGCCTTATAATAATTATAAGCTATGTTAGCTCTAAGCTCAGTTGTTTTCCTTTATGTTCTGTACCCTGTGGCATGTCGTCTTGAAGTTTTAAGGGGTGTACGAACTTCTGAATGTTTAGGTTATCGGGACAAACTGTGCATGATAGTGGACGTCGATGTTACTGCGGAAGGAAAGAAAAAGAGCTTCAGTTTTAGAGAAGCTCACTTTGAAGTTACTTGTCGCAAAGCCTCAAAATAGGACTTTTCATGATGAAGGTTTCGAATGAAACTTCTGAGACACTCCAGCAACCCCATCAAAAATCTCTTCAGAGTGCACCAAGCTGTTCACGAGCTCCCTGATACAGCAGTAGTTTGAATAACCAGATTTTTCCAGTATGTTATCAGCTGCTGCACAAGAATCTAAGGTCTTCAAGGGAAAAGGGCTTCGGCGGCGTCTGGTCAGAGTGGACACGCTCTCCGACATGAGCTGTAAACCTCAGCCCTTGACAGCCCTTAGCTATACAAAGCCTTCAGTTCAGCTGTGGCTGATGGATGCAGAAGAAACTGCCAAAACACCAAAAGCTCATTAACAGAGTTCTGTCTTGTTGTGTTTTGAGAACACGCGCCGTGATGAACGTCTTTAGTATTTTTGTGGAGCTTTCAGGCAGGGAAGCCGACCGAGATGTTCAGTGGCCTTAATGTGTGACGCTAGTCCTTCAACTGCATGCTGTCTTTCTGTCTTCTCTCTTTCTTTTACGGTTGCCTTCACCGGTTGCACACAGTTGCACACCACGTCAGTAAGTTTCATTAGTTAAATGTCAGATGTTTTTGCACAGTTGTTATGCTCAGCACTTGCACCAGTCGTAGCAGTTCTTGACTTTATTATAACAACTTTCAGAGTAACAATATACCGTAGAAGTATTGCCTGAAATTGTCAATTTTCTGTTTTATTTAACTTTAGTTTAGTTGTTTTTTTTTTCTTACAAAGCTGGTCAGTCGTATTTCAGGGTTTTCTGTCTTGTTAAGATAAATTTTGTACCAGATTACATTTCAGGATGAGTTAGCGGCAGATTTTCTGCACTGGGAGTTCAGTTTGGCTGAGGTTGTTTGTCATTTTCAGATCGGTTTTCCCGGATCACAGCGTGATTTTTGTCGTTACCTTAAGACAACAGACGGTCGTGTCTTGTGGGTAGTTTTTGTTCATGCAGACGTGGTGTTATTTCACTCACCTGAGAGTTTTGTTGAGCCCCAGCCCACCTGAGTCCCCACTGGAGACCAGGTACAGCTGCGATCTGCGCTCCACCACGTTTCAAACGATCAGTTTGACGATCCGATGGGGACTTCGTTTGAAATGTATTGAGTTGTGAGTTCAGCGCAGGGATGTGAAACCCTCACAGGCTTCCCACCCATCATGAACTTCATTATTTCATATTTTGTTTTTTATATCTGATGATGTCGAACTTTTTTTTTCTCAAATCACCTGAGAGTAAGAGTAACTGTGTAGGACGTGATGGTCTGTCCACATCAGCTTCATGAAGTCTTTCTTAATCTTGACTCGAGCACAACAAAAACATTTTGGAGAGAAAAAAGTACTAATTTACGACGTGAAGTTGTCTTTGTCAAACAAAAACGACAACATGACCACTCTGTGACCTTGATGAGCTAATCTCGGCCTCTCCGAGTGTCCAGCCAGCAGTCCAACATTCCACACGGAGCCAGCAGCTCGACCCGAAGCGTTTATCTGTCGGGAGCTTTTGTTACCGTACGAGCTTACGTGGTTTCCTTTCTTTTTGTTTCTTTTAGCAGAGAGGGCATTGAGAATCTTGAGCTGTTTTTAACCAGACTGATTTTGTAAGCCACCAGAGGGCGTTCAGAGCAGTTTCGTACAGCTTTTCACTTTTGTCCGTCGTCGTTTCTGTCATCGGTCCAAACATGCAGAACGTTTTACTCTCAATTTGTAAAGGCTTTAGATTCACACACTTTGTATAGACAACCTAATGGGAGAATGGGGCTGTTATTTAGTAGAAAACCTATAAACAGCACAAGATTATTACGTTTTACTTCTGATGGGACTGATGTTCACGCGCTAAAATCCCGAGTCAGAAGGAGATTTTAGCTCGTGAGACGTCGTGAAAACACAAGTGAACCACTCGTTTCACATATTCAAACATAATCTGATTGAATTTGCGAAACATTTATTTTGACATTTGATGAAACAAAAACAGCCCCCGTAGTGAACGGCCTCGTCTCTGCCTGTGTGCTCACTGAGGTTGTGTGTATTCATACATGTGTTTGTTGTGGCTTTGAAGGTCCTGAAGATGTAATATGTACGTAGCGTTTGCATGTATAGCGGGGCGGGGGGGTTAACAGCATGCAGCTGCCGGATGCTGGTAAACAGTGATTTAAGTTTTGTGTCCCTTTCTGAGACACGTCAGCAGGTGACTGCAGTATTCTGAGGTGTTTGTCTTTTGCTGGTAAAACGTTGAAGGCGGTTTGTACATTCTGGAGTCTGGCAGCCAGGCTGTGGCTTTTATGCAGCATGTAAAACGTACTGCCTGCCCCCTGCTGGCACAAAAACACAAGTGCAGGCAGACTGAAAAAATACTGAGCTTTTGAAGGGGATAAGGATGTTCGACAGACAAATGAGTTTCTGGGTTTTTACTCTTCGGGGTTTTTGATTTTGTATTTTTTGCAGATAGAAATGAAGTGAATAACAATTACAAACATTATGTACATCAATACAATATACATAAATATACGTATCAACATCATCCAAGCCAAATATTGGGGACATGTTACTTCTGAAATGTGCTGCCACAGAGTGTTTTGTCTCCTAGACTGAAATTAGTTTCTCTCATGTTTTCTGTTGTGTTCAGGACTCTGTAAACATTAAATTTTACTTGGTTGGAAAAGTATCAGGACTGCCATCTTTCTTTCCTCTTTCTGTCTCTCTTGCGTGTGTTTCATCGGCGCATTAATGTTGTCACACAGGTCTGGCAGCTGACTGAGGGAGAATCTGTAAATATTTGCCAGCACTGTACAGCATTGTCTCACCTGGGGGGTTGGGGTGGGTCGGACAGGTACGAGCCATCTGTCAGGATCACCATCGGTTAAATTCAACCAGCAGGGACTACGGATGTCTGCACTGCGACTGTGGTGTGTCTTGGCTTTTTATCACACTTAACTCTGCTTTTGCGATTAGAACCACAGGACACGATGAGAACTTTTAATATTTGTTTTTTTATTTTGGACGTGTGCTGCAGGTGGTGGATTTCACCTTGCAGCACACGTCTCCATGACTCCATGACTGCAGTGTTCACTTAAAAAGCACAAATCCACAAACACGAGACAAAGCGAGATATCCTCACTCGCTGTACGACTACGCTACAAGTGCACTTCGTCTCCTCTGAGGAGCCAGAAACAAACATCTGAGCAACACTTTGGTCAGTCATGTTATTTGGAATGTGCAACACGTTGGTACATTTTCCTCTTTTTAAAACGCAGTAACTTTGACTTCACTCACTGCAGTGCCAACTCTCTCTATGCGTGTGTGTGTGTTGATTCTTTAAGTAAACACACACTGAACAAAAAGGTCTCCAGTATTTAGTATATAAACTGGAGGTCAAGAAGTCATGCTGATTACAACATGCGCCCTGCGATTGTTCTCGGTTCGCCGTCTCTCTCGTTTTGACCTTTTCATTCGACTCAGCGCTGAAGCTCTCGTCACGCTGAACTACATTCCCTGCAAACTGCTTACGTTAGGAGCAAAACAGCAGTTCAGAAAATTCAATAACGCTGAAAGGCTGAATTATATTTGGCCTGTAACACATTCATAAGTAAGCTCTTAATGCAGCGTCGGTATGCAGACTTTCACAGGCTCCATGGTTTTTGTAAAAAAAAAAACAACCAACCAACCAACAATCAAAAGCTATTTGAAGTAAAGAAAATAACAAAAATATTTGAGGTTTGTGTCAGATTTTGGATGTAAAAAAACACTGACAATTTTACCAGAATTTACAACAGAACTTTGACCCACGGTGGTAAACTTTTTAGCAGTGACAAACCCACGCGTGGAGTAGAAACGCCCGCCGTCAGTCAGAATTCAGGGCAGCGCGTGCAGCGAGGCCTGCGCTCAGCACATCATCTGTGCAGCAGGAAGTGCATTCACCAATAACTAAAAGTCAGAAATGCGACAGTTTTTAGTGGTGGCCGCAGCTGCACGTGTAAAACTTCATTTGGCAAACGTTATTTTTCACTCGCACCAAAGGGAGGACACGATGAACAGCTATTAAAGCACTGCTAAATGAGTTAAGCTGTCAGATTCTCTCACTGCTGACACAAACCAGGAAGTCCACTCCCGACCCTGAAGAGTCGTCACGAGTGACTTTTCCTCTTCTAATAAAGAATCTGCAGAAAACCTCGTTACAGACAGCGAAAACAATCAAACAAAAGTCTGATTACATTTTGCTGCTATGGCAAATGTTAATCAGTTTGTTTTTCATCTTTTCTGCCCAAAAAAAAGTGACGGCAGCTCTTTCCTACCGAGGACTGAGGGAAGGTAAGAGATTCAGTGAGAGATCTGTTAGCTTCTGAGCAAATCTGACCAATTTACCAACACGTTACCAGCGACATGAAGACACAGACATGACACACTGAACATAATAGCCCTTTTCCTGTAAACTGTTTTACATCATCTTTGACCAACACATAGTAAACGTCTAAAACTCAGATGAGGTAACGACACGAATCCTACCCCACAACTTAACCTTAAGAATAAATTAACAGTCTGACTTGTATTGGCTCGCTGTGCTGCAAAGTGACAAGCTTTCGAGCACGCGGCCTGCGAGTCCGAGCAAGGCGTCAACAATGACCAGAACAAACGTCAGAGTAGATAAATACGGGATACAAAGTCCTTAAAGCTGCCGTCCTGTTATCACACAGTCTGGAGGCCCCTCTCGTGGCCGTCTAGCTGCACCTTAATCTTGTGCAGTTCCTCGATCTCCTGGTGGTGGCGCTCTGTCTTGTGGCGCACCAGCGAGCGATAGAAGTGAATGGTGAACACCAGAAAAATCACCCCCACCGGTACCATGATGATGGTGGAGGCCAGCGCCGCCTGCCAGCCGCTGTTCTGCGGTGCAGCTGTGGTAGGATTCGGCGCTGTCGTGCTGCTGCAGGCGGGTGATTTTTTGGTCCCGGAGTCTACAGGCAGAAACTTGATCCAGCAGAGCAGCACCACCTCCGCTAAAAACAGCAGGATGCCCAGGGCTGTAGAGAAGCCCCAGGCCAGCTCGATGTAGTGGTGCATACGCTCGTGGGGCGACTCACTGACGGAGTTCAGGTTGTGGATGTTGCTGACGGCCTCCACGTTGGGCAGGATGCACGTGCTGATCAGGAGAGCGAAGAGGTGCACCGCCACGAGCACGGTGGTGCACACACTGAAGGCAATGAGGAGCACACGGGGGTAACTGTACTGCATCTCCAGCTCCACCTCCACCATGGCCACCTACGACACGCGCACAGGGACAACCAGGTTACCGCGCGTCCAAACAAACCCATGACTCCACTCATGTCAACATTTCGCATATTAAACATCTTTAACATTTGGATCTCGCCACGCAGACTGTGGTGATAGAGCTTATGCTGATAAAGGTGGGAGTTATTTTGGACATTTTCATTATTTCGACCAAACGTGTTATTAAATCTCAAGTATAAGCTTCTTGAAAACAACAACGGTAAATCTGCATGGGGAACATCCAATCACAGGATGTAAAATTGTGTGCCACTAACAGAAAATCGAAGGTAAAGAGTTAATGTCAGATGATTTCATTAACAGTGGTGACGTGTTCTTATTTGCAAAGACAAAGTGTTCTGAATTTTCTACAGCTCTGACTCACATCTGTGTTCATGAGCCTCAGTGCCACATAGCAACAGCCTGAGGCTCATCGGTATCAAAGTATTTATAGCCATGCGCCACGCCGAACTGACCAAGCAAATATATAAAACGCATAGACAAGCTGTGTCTGTTCACGTCAGAGCGATTAGAACCAGAGAATATTTGATATCATAGCTTAATAAATAATAAGGTTTAATAAATTCTGAAACCACGACACACAAACAAATGCTGTGGGTCCGGTGTGTTAGGAACTGCAATCAGAAACTGGAAACTTTTTGGAGATGCTTTTAAGGATGCTCAGAAGCTGTGGAACTGATAACCGACATGTTAAGGCATTAAGGTTGCTGTTCAGCAACGCTAAAACCTTAAAGCACAAACAGGAAGATTAAAACCACCTCCTGCACACAGCTACATTTCCACGTGATTATTTAGGTCAAACTTTGCGGCACTGAAATAAACAGAAACCGTGAGCCGCCTGGACGAATCACCAACAAGAGGCTGAGCTGTAATGAAGCTGGACCAAAAGGTGAACACGACTGACCATTGCAAAGCCAGAGAGCAGCGCGGAGGTCCTGCTGGAGGCCTTCAGCTTGGCACGGCTCAGGTAGAGCTTCCTCCAGGACAGGGCCTGCACCGAGTGGTGGTTGGAGCTCACAAGCTCCAGGTAGCTGCGTCGCACCCAGTCCCTGTAGTCCATCCCCCCGCTGTCTGAAGCCCGCTCTGAGACCCCTGGGGCCGGGGAACCCATAGGCACATTCAGCTCACTGCTCATGGCACCTGGTGGGTAAAAAGGAGAGGAAAGGTCATCTTAACGCCATTTTTACCTCCTCATCCTCATTAGGAGAACATATGAAGCCGCAGTGTAAGCAATGTGATGACAGCCTGGTCACACAGAGACCCTTTCTGACATGTCACAGTGATGGCAAATTCAACATGAGGTTCTTAAGCCTCAGGAAGTCCAGCGGTCACGTTTATGTTAGGCTGCATTCACACCGCAGGTGGTCTGAGTTTTATTCTGAGACTCAAATCTGGTTTTCAATTCTGATTTGGGCCCGAGATCGCCACCAAATGTCTGTTACCACGGCAACCAATACAATAAGTGAATGTCTGCACCACTATTTTATTAGTTTATTTGACGGCAGGACAAATTTTTCTATCAGATGAATCTATGCAAAGAGGAATTAAACTGTGCTTAAAACAAACAAGTCAAACACCCAAACAAGCAGTCAGGCTTATAATGATAGAAAAATAGACAAAAGCACCCAACCAACAACTAAATTTTTTTAAAAAATGTTATTTTTTTCCCCCACAAGTTTGTTGTTTTTTGTCTTTTTTTAACTTTCATTACAGTCTGAGGGCGGCCTCAGTGTTGTGTTTCCTTTTGCCCATCAATCACTGTAGCTCCATGTTTGTTTCTGTATGACTGATAACTCTGTCCTTTCCCAGGAAACTATTTTGAGATCAGCATCACTGGACGATGCTCGTGCTCACACACACTAAAAAAGAAACACGTCTGCAGACATTCTCATCAGAGAGGCAGCTGTGAAACACATCGGAGCCTCGCCCTGCACCTTGGCGGTTTTAGTTGCAAAGTTTTTGTCATTTCAGTTCAATAGGTGCTTTGTTCCTGCATGCTGCTGGCAAAGCGCCAGAGGAGTGTCCCACTCCCACCCCCACCCCCTCAGTGTGTGTGTGGGAGTGGGAGCAGAAGCTGGAGGGACAACACGAAACAACTATTATCATAAGATAAAGCATAAATAGAACACGGCAGCAACTCTTCTGCCATCTTCACTTTCATCACTTCAACATCCTAATGCTGCAACGCGCAGTGGTATTTTCCTGTTTCCGTGTGACAATGGCCTCATGTTACAGCCAGGTCTATACGGAAACCAGATGGGGAAGCTGCAAGAATCTGACCTGCACAGAGCCCACACCCAACGCCAGCGCTCATGGAAATAACATGCTGCCGTGCCCATATACTTTTGGCCACATAGTGTTCACGGTGCAGTTGAGACACGCTCCTGTTCCCCTCGTCTCTTCCTCCAAACCAGCCGCAGTTCTTTGGCTGTGCAAACACAAACAACTGGTTTTCCTACTTTACTCAAACTTGCACCACACGACAAACAACATCGACAAGCCACAAAGCAGGAAGTTAAGGTTAATACATCCTGTATTTATAGTAGCGCGTTTAAATATCACGGCGGCTTTCAAAATAAACCGGACGCACAAAATTGGCTGCCGATCACAACTTCAAAAGCGGATGTGCATCTAAATGAGCAGATTTAAAGAGACACATTACCAAGTGAAAATATAATACATACAGTTTCTGACTTGGCGGAATTAGCCAAGTTCAGAGTCCTTCCGTGAACCCGTCTTTGCTGGGGTTCAGCAGATGAGGGGAGCTTTACGCCTCTTCAGTATATTTAGCACGCTGGATCCGTTTACAGTTTAGCTAACAGAAAGCCAGTCGGTTATTTTAAACACCGTTTCTGTCGAGCCGGAAGGGGAAATTGCTAACATTAATGTAAAATATTCAGGTGCAGAAATGAGACGTCAATCCAACTTGTCGTGCTTAAAAGTACAGCGAGATTCAGACAGCGTAAGACCGGACTGCTCTTGCAAGCTAACTTAATTAGCTAACGCCGTACGATGAACGACGTTTCTAATCACGCTGCTCGTCTGCTGAGCACTTAGACCTCTGCACTTCTTTCATTTTACCTGTCTGCGGACGTGCGAGCTGAAGACAAGAAGTGCAAAGGAGATCTTCTCTCCACACTGCACAAGACGACAAATAGACGCAGCCTGGTCCACTCCAACTGTTTTGGTTGAACAACTTCCGCTCTTCGGTTGCACTTATCAACAAAACCTCCCCTCAGCTCCAGCAGTCGAGCCGGGGTCTAGCGTTACTCCTCACCACCATATCTAGCGTACCTGGGTGATACGGTTCCCTTTCACTGCAAAGTAAGCTCACCGGGCACCGGCTCTTCTGTTTTGGGACGGTGCGGACCAGGGAGCCGCGGAAGGTGCGGAGAACTAAAGTCATTAACTGATAGCTTCCGGTTGGGTGTGTTGCCTTCACAATAAAAGCACGACAGCTTTACTGTGACAAATCTGACTCCAACTGAATCACAAATGTGTTTTCAGGCTGCACTGTAGAGCAGCAAGAGAACTATTATGACTCCTTATGGCAGCATGCAGGAGCAAAACATTTACTGAACTTGTGTTAGCTGTAATACCAGCAGTTCAAGCTGCCAGCTGTCATCTCAGACAGCTGCATCTGGGAATTTTCTATGAAGAGTCCAAGGTCCTTGTTGATGCCAGCCATTTGAGGTGGAAGCAAAAGTCACCTCTGGCCCTGTCTCAAGATGGGAATAATCACTTCAGGCTCTAGCTGGCAGCGAGATGTTCTTGAAGAAGTATTCACTGACGCAGACTGGAGTGAACTAATGGATGGAAAACTTAATGGAGCTTTGCTGAATAACATCCTCGGGATTTCTTCAGTCATGCTCCTGTGCTCATGAGGATGAAAAAGGCAGCACTGTTTGACTGTGCTTCTGCAAAATTTCATCAAGCAACTGTTGAACATAAATGCCAGCACGTTCTTCAAATGATGGCCTTCGCATGTCGTGACACCTTAGGGCAGCTGTAGACACACTACAGACCTCACTCATCCTGGATCAGGCCCATTTTAGAAAACAGAGACTAATGAAAACCGGAGCTTAATCTTCCCCAGCGCAGACGCCGACTCTCCTCTTAATTGCAGTGAAATTGCATCTTTGATGTGCGTTTAAACTTGATTAATGGTAAAGACTTTATATGACGATGAAAGAGCACACTGTTGTAGCAGAGCATTACAAGTACAGATAAAAGGGGCTTATGTTAATTTGGGAAGATTATGTGCGCTATTGCAAACTAAAACTATGAAAATAACAAAGAAGCCTGGCGCTCAAGTAAAGAAATGCCTGCCAAATGGGTGGACGAAGGGCAAAGAATTACTCATAAGCCACTTTGTGAAGGTACTAAATTAGCTGGTTAAGTGTGAGAGGTCACAAAACATTTATTTGTTAAGGGATAAGCCTGGAAGACGTCTATATTTTCAATAAATCCCATTAAAAGACCAAAACCAACTACTGTCTCTTCATAGTCCCTGGCTACCCTAATGTGTCTATTAGCCCTGCTGGTGTAATCTTTTAATATTGGCTTAGGTTCATTAAAAAAAAAAAAGAAAGAATAAAGAAAATACATCAGTTAGAGGTCTTGCAAGCCCCAACACACAACAGCACACAGAGTATTTAAAGTATTTATTGAGTATCATCACAGACTACAGATGAACTATCAGTGAAGTCAACAGCCAGAAGTGGCTGCTGGAGTTTCTGGCTTGAAAAATCCCGATTCACTAATTCATGATACTACATTTCATGTGAGACACTGGGAAAAAGAAGACCTTGCCTTTTGTCCCACGACTCTCCTTTCAAAGTGTGTACTTGGTTTACAGAGAACCCTTCTTGAGCAAAGGGTGCTGTTAAACCTGAACAGAGAGCAGCAGCTCTGTTAAAAGGCTGCACAGAACGTCCTGCCGTGAGTATCTTTAGGCACAATAATACTGTAGATTTATATCTTTCTAGATTCACCTACATGTAATTTACTAACATCTGTTTTGGAAAAATACAAAGTAATATAAAACATATATTTAAAAAAGCTCATGAACAGCATTTGTCGTTGTGCAGTACAAATCTAGTGATTTTTTCCCGTGGCCCGGTATGAAGGCCTTTGTGTGCGTTCACGCTGCTTAGCAACACATCAACAAATCTACCAATCCAGTCACTTCCTGCAGGGTTGAGCGACAGTCCACTTGTAGCCAGTATTGAAGCAAAGTTAAGTTTGCTGGCCAATAAAACGTGTCCAAACATGTCTAAAGTTTGCAGAGTGCCAATCAGAGCTTCAGTCTCCTTCTGCTGTTGACGTCTCGTTTGCTCGGCAGCTTGGTTTCTGGCCGGTGAGAGCAACACCAGACCAGGTTACAGCTACATTACAGTTTACTCTACGGTCAGGTGTTTGTTTTTTTATTAGGAAAAACATCAGAGCCACGACATAATATTAGAAATTGCCATGATAATGAGTCATTTCCTGTTTGGAGTTCAATTCAAAGCTGAAGTGAGTCGGAGAGTCCAAAACGTGTTTTTAAACTGGTATCTTGTAAACTGCTGTCAGTTCTGCAGGTCATGGGAGAGTAAAAACTGCACCAGCTGGTGCTGCTGAGGGCTTTTCCAGAGGCTTTTGGGTTGAAATGATGTGGTAAAGTTGCTATAATGTGATGCATCTCATATCGACCCCTCTACAGTGCTTAGAGCGTGCTATGATAAAACATTAAAATGATATGCATGTGCGATTAACCAGCAGATAAAATCAGACACGTAATTTGGCTTATTAAAAAGTGCACACTGTCTCAGCCCCACAGTCTGCCAGCACGGAGCGACACATCCGTCAAGCTGCTTGCAGGTCGGACGCACGGCTCGAGGAGGCTGTCGGGTGTTTCATGCAGGGCTTTACTTAACGATGACTATCGCGGTGTTGTGGATGGACTCCATGATGGCGGCCAGGCGACTGCACAGGTCGTGGGCCTGGTTGACATGGACTTTGGGTGGGTCTTTAAGAACCACTGTGTCAGCTGAACCATCCAGAACCCGGGGAAGAAACTCACCGAGCTTCACCTGCAGTGAGTCTGAAAACCAAAGGTTTACCATGGTTACACATGCTTTGTTTAACAATTTAGCTTTAGTTTGAGTTAAGTTTCACTTCTACTCGAGTTATGGAGCAATGTCTTGATAAGCCACCAAATGAACGTTTAAAACCTGGATTAGATGAGTTTTAATTCTCCTGCTCTTACCATCCATGTCCTGGCCCAGGCAGCAGCACCAGTGGCTGCGGATGCTCTCCATGGTGTCCCGGTCTTCCTGGGTTAAAGCCGAGTTCCGGCTCATCAGGTGAAGGCAGGGGATGACGGCCTCATCCATGATGGCGACGCCCTCTTCCACACTGGTCTCCTCACCGCTGCAGAACAGCCGCGATGCCCTTTCATTCAGTGCCTGCGTGGTGGATGTGGGGAGGAGGAGGAAACAGTAAAGGTTGTTAGCACAGGGTTTCCTCCTACATTTTCATTCTGCACCTTTTTAGAAAACATCTTTATTGTTTTTCTACCCTTTTGCAGAAGAATCGAACTCGGCGTGCTCATACGTCACAATAAAAACAACACTTTTGTTCCACAAACTGAGCTGCCTTACTCACAGTGAGGCATTTCCTCCTGTAAACTGCAATAATTGACTTGTCCACGCCACGTTTCTCCCCGTTC
The DNA here is from genome assembly GCF_020382885.2 of Scatophagus argus. Taxonomy (NCBI): domain Eukaryota; kingdom Metazoa; phylum Chordata; class Actinopteri; family Scatophagidae; genus Scatophagus; species Scatophagus argus. Next base: position 21,711,983 of record NC_058506.1, on the reverse strand, counting down.
CTCAGCAGGGTGGCGTTGGTCTCGTACGCATGAGCCAGGTAGGTCAGCGCCTCCCGCAGCCTGCCGCACAAACACACAACACAAGAACCAATGAGAATCACCTTCTGTAGGCGTGGAAGCGTGTCCTTCTTAGGCTGATTTTCAAAGGATTGTGCCTTTGCTCTGTGTTGCATTTGCAGTATGAGTACTGTGACTTTCTGAAATATCAGTGCCCAGAAAAATTCTGACACACAAACAAAAAGATGGATGTTTTCCACTGAAGCGATCTGACACACGCTGGTCAGGTAGTGTGGTGGCGAACGCTGGACACCTACTTCCCATGCTGGTAGTGTTCGAGGCCGGTCAGCAGGTAGACAAACACCGTCCTGAAGAGCCGGTAGTCATCGTGCCACTGCTGCGAAGGAGCACACAGGACAACCACAACACTCACTTCATTTGGAGACATTTCATTTCACTCCTCTCTTGCACAATGTAAGACAAAGTAATGTAGGATTCTGTATTTCTGTAAATGTCAACAAATGTCACCAAAGAACCAAAATCAGTAATTTCCCAGTCTTCCTCCCAACACCTTATGACTCCTCAATCCTGTTTGGGGCATCTAACTGATGATGTAAATACTTTTTCTTCAGATCCTTCATTTACTTAAACTGCTGCTCATTGTAGCTGTGAGGAAAAGCTGCTCAAACGGGAGTAAGTCGTGTTTTTGGTTGCATCCTGCTCAAAATCCAGCCAAGCAGGACCCAAATCTGCTGGTCAGATTAGTACTTTAAAATACTGAACAGCACCTGTTACCTCTTCCTCTCTCTTCACAGCAGAGACCGCCATGCAATAGCGTGATTTTATCACCTCATGGTACAAAATCCATGCTGTGAATACTTTCATTGCATTTGACAGAACATGCTGTTTCATTTTATTCCACTGTTTCAGAATCTCTAACCACAATAAAGTAACATTTCAAGATGTTCCGAATCACACATCTCAGAGAGGGACACATTTTGGTCCACTTGTCATTAATTTTTTTTAATTTTTTTTTTTTAGTGAGCCTCCTTCTTATTTTTTGTCTCTGGTGTGTGTGTGTGTCTTTGCCCTTTCAGGTCACAGCCATACAAGCGAGACGGATCTGGTGACATTTTTAACAAACATCTACATAAATATCAATATAACAAAACACAAAAAGTGGATCCCTGAAAATAAGTCAACTGTGCAATAAGGCAGAGAGTTAAGCCCATCTGTTAGACAGCACCAAGTACTCATCCATATCCATGTCATCTGGCTTGATGAGGCGTAGCTTGGACCGAGCCTCCCTCATGATACTGATGGCCCTGCATGCACAGGAAGGACACATGAGTGCTTTTAACTTACAACGGGACCACATACAGGAACATTCCCACCCTGCTGTAGGCCTCTGCTTTGGACACTAGATGGCATCATAGTCATGAGCTACGATTTCATATATTTCTTCTTGTTTTGCTGGAGCTGCTGCTCTGAGTAAAGCCTCCTTTCCAGCCATGTTTTACTTTAGTTACCCCCTTACTCACTACGTGTACGCACACAGCAAATAAACAACCCATCAGACAGAAGGCTCTTGAACGTTATCTATTTCGGACAAATGAATTTATTTCATTCTGAGACTCGTGCGTCTGTTACGTGTTGTGTACCTCTCATCGAAGCTCAGGTTGCGGTCAGTGAACTGCTCCAGCAGCGTCCTCTCGATAATGCGCTTGGGTGCGTTGTTCTGGAAGAAGTAGACCAGCGCGTGCTGCAGACGGGGGTCCTCCTGGGGTGTGGTCTCCTCCTGGGAGAGCTCATACAGGCGGGAATACTCCTCGTGGAAGGCCTGAAGAAAGAGTGCAAAATGCATCTTAAATTTGCCAGTATGATCATCAGCAAAAGTTTAAAATGCTCTTCTTGTGACTGACTTTGACTGTTCTTACATTTGGCATCATTTGTAAAATGTTCTGCACTGGGCTGCAGTTAGTGTGTCGAGTTGACACTAAAGGCTGAGCAACTACTAGATAGTTTGTCACTAAATCAGCCACTAAAACTGGTTGCACTGTGACTACTTAGTGCAAGTACTAGTTCGTTCTTGTTAGCGTTGTGTTAGTTTTCTGACTGGCATAAACTGCAGTAGAATTGCATTGTAGTAAACTGAATCTTTACTGAAATATATGAGTACACCAGGTCTCCACTGGAATACTGTGTAGTAACTGAAAACATGAAGTAGTGTGGCAGAAAAACTGCTGTTCTCCCGTTCTGTGACCTTTTGTGATCTACGCCCTCCCTATGGGCATGTGCAATGAGATGGTACTTCGAGTTAGTTTGCAACTTATCTCTGTTTCTGTTTCTGCTTTTTTTTCTCTTCTCATTTCTATTATGACAATGTTAAGTTTGAATGTACACAAACGCGGATGCAACAGGCTGCTGGTCTTTATTATCAATTATAGAAAGGAATCCTCAGGAGACTTGTGATCCTCCAGCGATTAATGCTGTTAATACAGCATATGTTTGCTTACCGTTACATATTCTTTGTAGCCCTAAAGTGCACCAACACATTTGACTGTTTTAGTGGTTATTTCCTGATATATGGAAAAGATAGCTATTCAAAACTGCTGATAGATAATGGATTGCTCCTGTGAAAGACTTCAATATAACAATATAAATATTTCATACTGTCTTGTAAAAAAGATTTCGCTAAACAAGATTATTCAATTATTTATGTGGCATTAGGCCTCAGAGCTCACACCTTGATGAGTCCTGCCTCGGGGCCGTCCTTGTCGAAGGTTTGTCTGGCCTTGGCTATGGCTAGAATGACGCCCTGCATGGCTGGGGTCAGCATCATCTAGGAGATGGCACGGCAGTGAAGAGGAAAAACAGGAAGAGATTATAACAGGTTAAAACAGGTTACTGACAAACAAAAAAAACAGGAAAGACTTCAGTATTTACGTAATATCTTTGTAACCCATCCATATTACTGTCACGGCTAAGAAGCAGAAGAAGAACTGCACTCCCACACACTGAGGTGTTTCAAATGTAGTCTGGTGACGGTTGTGTCAGTCCCTAAAGTGATTAATTTAAACTGCAAAACAGCAACATTCAAATGTGTCCCAAAAAGCAGAAAATGAGCAGCATGAAGAACAAAATGCCACACTTTCATCATAATTTCAGTGTTTCAGCAGTCAAGCTCAGAAAAACTGGAGGACAAACATGCCAGAACTTTGAAATGATGTTGATTATTTATCAGTCAGATGGTGCCATAAATTTAACATCACATCTGAATAGCAAAAGCTCTTGGACTGCGTAAATCCCCAAATTTAACACAGTGTCGTTTTAAATCGAGGTCACACGGTTTGGAAGCGCAGCTCTGTGGGATTGGCTACTGAGTTCCTGTCTTATGATACGTACTCACCTCTTCATTGTATCCATCAGCATCAGCTCTCACTGTGATCCTGCCCACGTTCGGGATCTCCACTTCTGAGACCTCGTTCTCAGTCTGTCTTCGTTGTCTCGGCGGGACCTCCTGCCGCACCTCCTCATCCTCCCGCAGTGCTTCGCTCTCAGGAGCTTCTCCTGAAGCCTCTGGCTCGCCTTCAGCCTGAGGACCGAGGCCTGCCGCCTCCACGCCGTCCTTCTCATCATGGAGGTCAGAAGGTGTCTGGGTACCGAGCTCTGCTTCAGGGCAGACAGTCTGGAAGAGAACGGTTTAAGAAAATGCACATTGCTATGCCTCAATCCATTCCTTATCTATGTCGGCTCATCCCGTTTAAGGCTTTGAAGGTCTTGTATGTATCCTGGCACACTCTGGAAGTCTACCACAGAACTTGCATAGAGTGTTTGCATGTAGAAATGCACCTACCCTAATCTGTGCTATAAACACTTGTGAAGTGAAGTGAATATATCTGGAAAGTGTCAGTTCAGATACAGTACACAGCATGCGTTTCTATTTTAACTCCCCACTCCAATGCTGAACAAATTGGCCCAGGGAGTGTGTGGAATTCAAAATGGCTTCTTGTATCCAGTGAAAGGTTGGTCTTTTTATATGTGGTCAGGTGGGTCAGCAGAAAGGCTACAGCTGCACACATTTGGAAGCCCGGTGAGGGAAATTTATTTACTTATATGTGGGACAAAAGTTCTCAGCTGTAGTGTGTGGTCTCATCTCATAAAACTCAAACTGATAAAATTAAAATGATGTGTTATGCCTCTTGAGCTACTGACTAATCAGCCAACTCTATCTGCACTTTACTTTACACCCCATCAGATATCACGCCTGGATCTCCGTCACTATGCTAAGCGGTGAAACAGGATCCTTGACCCAGATGTACACACTTTATTTTTATGGCACTGAATTTCTGACCCATATTCTACAGAAGGGGGGCGGGGGTGGGGGACTTGCCCACCTGACTCTGGAGCTCCTTCTCAGCTGAGGTGGCGCTCTGGCTGGGCACCAGAGTGTCACTGACTTCTGCTCTGCTGCTCTCGTCTGGCTGGCAGCCGGAGCCCTGAGGTGGTGGTGCTGCTGCTGGTGTTGACTCCGATTCTTCTGGGGGTCAAAAACAAAGAGAGGAGAGAGGCTGTGAGTGGACACACATCACTGTAATGAACAGTACCGCTCAGCAGTCACATGGCACACACTGAGGTCTGGAGAAATTCGATCACAAGCACAGACATAAATAGAGGTAGCGGGTCCTGTTTTTGGTTTTATATTTGGTTATCCTAAACTTGAAGTCGGCTTTACCCGAGTGCGAATGAACAGCTGGGCGGTTTATTCAAATGAGGCAGCACAAAGAAAGTTGCTGGTATTTGGATTTTTAAATTCTTCCTCTGTCTTTGTTGAGGATATACAAGTAAAAGAAACATATTTATATGATGCAAGCAGATGCTTAAAGGATTGTTTTGACAACCTGCATCGTCCATGTTATACTATCATCGGACAGTACTGTATATTTACAGTCCTCGGAGTGTTTATTTTGTGTCGTCAAACATTTAAACAAAAATGTTAATGGCTGAAAATGTGAAAAACTGGTTTAAATTCATGATGGCAGTTTTCAGTGGTCACTACTATATGCTGCTGATTGCTTTACAAATTATTGTTTCATCCCTCCTGTCAGCGCTACAGACCTCCAGGCTTCTCTCTGGGATCAAGCTCTGAATCCTTCCCTGCCTCTGGGTCTGGTTGTGGCTCTGAAGAAGCTGCCTGCTCAGGCTCTTCAGTGGGCAGTCCTGACTGGGGCGCTAGCTCAACTGGCGTTTGATGTATATCATCTGGACTTGGGTTTGGGGGCTCAGCAGAGGCTGTGGACTCTCCCTGTGGGGCTGCAGTCTGGCAGAACTGTTCCTCCCATTCGCTGAGCTCCTGCTGGAACCAGCGGTTGTCTTCATGGACATAGCGTCTGAGGACGGGTGGCAGGGAGTCCATGCCTTGCAGGACCTGGCCGGTCTCATCATCTGTGTCGTCTGGATGGATGTGGGGTATAGTCAGTTAAAATCTTAACACAACAAATAGCTCTCACTGACCTCATATGTAAATTCTGGCCATTAAAAGTTTTAATTAAGAGTAAATTAATTAATTAATACCACATAGAATGCTTTTGCTAAACATTAAACATTAGAGTGGCTGTACCAAGACATGCAGTTATCAGTGCAGATCAATATCCTCTTTGCTGTGGTGCAACTGCAATAATCTGATATCCCGGTTAGGATTATTAAAGGTAAAACTAATCAGATCAAAGTAATCACTGATTAACTGAAAACACACAGAGACAAACCCGTAATAAGGTGGGGCATCCTGTCATCAATGTACATCAGGCAGTAGGCGCTGGCATTGGTCATGCCCCCAAATGAGTCTCGCTCCAGCTCGTCCCACGATGACTCGGTGATGCTTATGTCATTATACTTCATCCAGCGCTGGTTGGCATGGTCATAGATGTAGGCCCAGTAATGACCTGCAGAGGCCTGGCCTTCATGGACCAGCACTGCATGGAGCCTATAGGGTACCTACGGGCGAGACAACACAATGAACTCCCACTGTACGAAATACGAAAGCCCTATGATATTGCGACTGTCACGGCGAGGCCAGAGAACAGGTTTACATATGGGTCTTTTTTTTGTCTCAGCTGACCCCAGGGAAGCTCTGGAGATGAGATTAGATGAGTTTATGTCTCACCTGACAGAGGCTGTTGTCTGAGTACATGCCCTCCAGCGTCTGAGTGAGCCTCTCAATGCTGGCCTTTAGCTCTGGTGCACACACAGAAAAATAACACAAAAACCCATAAAGAAAACACAAAGTCAATATGAGACACCAGCAGGTTCCCTTCCATTGCGTTCCCATTATGGGACAGCAGGGTGAATGTATGTCCAGGTAGTATTCAGTACACGGGAGTATGAGACAGCTTCACATGTAATCCCCTTCCTGGTTCAGATATCAGTCACAGTCAGCTGGAAGACATGGAGATATTAGGGCTGCTGTGCGGTTCTTCCCTCACCTGCACCAGGTATGTTGTGGTGACCGAGTTGGAGAAGAAGCACAGCAGAGGACGGGTCTTTGGCAAGTCAGCGGCTCACTGCAGTTTCATTGTCAAGACTTACCACTTCCTGCTCCATCCGCCATTACCAGCGTGTGAGTAGTTCACGGTTAACCTCACTTAAACCTAACATATAATTTAAAGCTGCTCTGATCAATGCATTTTAAATTAACAATTGATCAAATGATAATAACTGTAATGTAAGACGTGTCCCTCAGATAAATGAACTATCTATCCAACAAAGGGGAGCGATTAGCAGCTAAAGAGTCCATTAACAGAGCACGAGTAAGCATTCGCATACCATTTATGTCATTCTCCACTTCGGTCCTCCAGCGCTGCAGGCACGTCTTAACAAAGTGCAGCTCTTCTTCGGTGATGCTGTGCGGGGCTGGGTGTGGTGGGCAGTCAGTCGGGGGTCTGCACTGGGTGAAGGGCTTGTATATGGGTGTCCGCTGGCAACTAGAAACACTGGAAACCAGGCCCTCTGATGAATCTGAGTCTCCAGGTTCACTGAAGGAAGCAAGAAACGCATTAAAGACAAGACAAGAAAATTTATGGAGTTATGGATACAGGGTGTCATATCACAGAACAGTTCCTTCTCTGGTCTCTGTGGACTCAACCTGCTGTCTCTGGAGCTGGGCTCGCTGAGGGGGTGGCTTGTAGGAGTCGGGGAAGATGAGGTCAGTCTCAGATCTTCGGCAGGGGAAACGCTTGTAGGCTTAGTGGTAGCGAACTCCAGCACAAACTGCAGCATGTCAGCCAGAGGATACTTGGTGGGGCCTGAGCCATAGTTTTTGTAGCTGTGAATAAAGACAGGACACGATAACTACAAGAACTGCTCCCAGTCTGAAAGTTCTGAAGTGACCACTCAGCTCTGATGGGTAACTTACCACTCCAGTTTCTGTTGAAGGGTTGCAAGTTGCTCCTTGAGTTTTTTCACTTCTCCTCTCCTCTCATGGGTCTGCTGCAAGTTTCTGTGCAGATATCTGATCACAGGAAAAACACACAATCCCCAAAACTGTTAGGTACACGTGTGTGAAATTTAAATCAACACATACACTGAACATTCTGAAATAAGTGAGACAATCCTGGTGTCCTTTCATGTTATCCCCACGCCTGCAGCAGAAGCTTCATTTCCCAGGTTAGAACATGTGAGACCCGTAACCCGCACAAAGCTCACCTGTCCATATAAATGATCTGTGGGAACTCCAGTTTCTTGTGTATCTTTTCTGGCCGGCCGAGTTGGGTGTTGAACTCAAATCTAGACAGTTCAAATGTCAAAACTGGTGGTAACTTTTTGAACCATCTCTGCAAATTATAGAAACATGACTGTATTAGCAAAGCAAACGCTGAAAATACCACATATGTAGTAAATCTGTATTAACCGGCTGACGAATTTGCTCACCTCACGGCCAGACGTGATGCTGTGATCTGAATGTAACGACTCGATCTCCTTCTCAACCATGGCACCTTCCAGGCATTCGTCCAGGTTGTTGAAGCCGTTGACTTGCAGGGGGTACTGGCCGAACTGCTCGATGTTACAGGAAGTCTTACCTGAGCAGAGTCACACACATGTGAGTGACTCAGAACCGACTGAGAGTTCGGACTGACTGTCACCAGGACAGAAACTCATACAAAGCTCATACCCTCGTGTCTTCTTTCTGTCACAAAGGTACCGTAGAAAAGCTGCACCATGGGGTTCTGCTGTTTGTCTTCTGCATTACTGAAAGCAACGCATGACATCATTTTCATGTAGTTTGCAAACAAAGAGAAAAGCATGTGGATAAAGTCGGCGTAATGTGTACAACTTACTCTCCATTGGCAGCCAGCTGAAATGCATCCTCCAGCCAATCAAGCAGTTTGTGGGAAAACTCACTGACATCCTGACAAGAAAATGTATTGATTGGCTAAAACAAGCTGCGTAGTTCTAACAGTAAAGGATAGAATTAAGAATCAGTTCATTCACATGCTCAGTGCTTAATCTGAAGGGATTCTGAAGGGATGACAGTTTTGTGTTTATACCGTCATAGATGGTGATAACTGAACACATTTAATGTTCACAGGATAAACTTCCTCTATTGAAGGAAACATTAAAAGCAAGTGCAGTTTGTTTTCATGAGTTGCTGCCACATATGCATTCTGCCTCGTGCCTCTGAGACTTGAGACTTGAACAAGCCTACCTTAACAGGACACAAACTGGAGGCCACTACAATTTAAGCAGACCTGAAGTTGAGATTTTCTGTCCTAAGAGAAAAACACATTGCACCTGTTGGGCCTCGTTGGTCCTGAAGGCGTCTCGCAGTAGCTCCACTGCAGCTGAAGGATCCACAAACCTGCGAGTGGAGCCCACCATGAGGGCAAACAGACAGCGCAGCTCCTGCATGAAAGCGATGTTCCTCTTGTCCTGTGAAACACCACAGTCAAACTTCAGCTCCTCTACACCCCCACACAGTCTCACATGCTTTATTTTAACAGAAAATCCCCTCGATTTGGTCGAGGTTCGCGTCTCTTCTTCGTGTGCATGAGTGGACACGGTGGAAACGTCAGCATGGTAGCAGTGCAGTAACCCACTGTTGTTGGGCACTTTAATGTGCTGGTGAGAGCAGTTTACTCACAGAATGGCTCTTGCACTTGTCCAGTACTCGCTCAGACAGATGGTAGTTGAGGACCAGCCTCCTGAACACAGGCAGGTGGAACAGTGACTGCAACAAGACAATGAAGGAAGGACCAAATACTGGGTTGAATGGAAATAAATACATGAAAATGCAGATAATGAATGGAGGGCAAACAACAGCAATTTAGTGGCTATAAATTATGCAGCTTGTTATAAACTACATTGTCGGGACCCTCGTAAATAAGATGTCCATCCTAACCTCTCCGACAGTGAAGAGTCTTACCTGAAATGCCACGAGTCAAATCAGTGTCAACTACGTCATGATGGGGTGCAAATTTCTGTCTGACCACACAGTGAGCCCAAATGTTTTGTTAATAATTAAAAGTGACATTAAAAAACTGGATGCAAAGGATGTGCAGCTTCAGGCCCTTCAGCACTCACTTCATCGCTCAGCTGTGGGGGTCCTCTCAGTGAATTTATATCCACATTATCTGATTCAAAATGTGATTCAAGCACCAATAAACTAAACCAAAATATTTTATTCATCTTCAGGGATACAACACAGGAGATATCAGTTTCTCAGCACCTTTGGAAAAAAATGTTTTGAGGGATTTTTCTCTGAATCTTAAGGTATTTTTTGCATTTTACATTCCTCATAATATTTAAACACACAAAACCAAGATCCTTGTGTTTCTCATGATAAGCTAAATGCATTAATATTGGTCAGATAGTCTTATGTGTCATGTGTAGTGGTGAGTAGAGCCTCTGAGCACTTATGAATATCTTGATATATTTTTCAATTTGAGTAGGAAATTCAATTAAGGCTTATCTCAGTTTTACTGTAATTCATACCACAAAGGATAATAGTGGAAATATGAGCTGACAACTGAATCATGCGGTCACTCGGCCTCAATCTGATACCGTAATTACTTTTTTTTTTTTTTTTTAGGAGCGACTGCTTTATCAAGACTCATGCGCTGCTGAATCTACAGCAATCAGTTTAATGTGAGCAAACAGTATCGACAGAAAAACAAACAAAAGGGTATCATGTGAGCAACATTTGTATTCAAACAACACAGCCTCATTTTCCCATTTCTCGTCCCAGATAATAACTTGTGGCCCTTTGGGGGGTTGACTTCTAAATCAATGTAGAAGCATATCTGAGTTCAACAACACATAAACAATCACACAGTCTCCTCTCTGTCCATCTCAGGCTCAGAGCAGGAAGCCCACTTCTCGCTCTATCATCGCATCACTCGCGATTTAATTATCCACACAGCCTGTGCATCTCAATCAGGGCTCCGGTTTCTGCCGAGCCACCTGATAGGCCCGACTCTGCAATGGACTTGTAATAGAATTATCAGCTTGGCGTAACAGTGTATGTTCTCGAACAGCAGAAATATGCCCTCACCTTTCTAAAAACTCTGTTATGCTAGCTGATAAAAAGGGGAACTGAAGGGAGATCCGAAGTGTGTGTGGGGGGGTATAATTTTAAAGCAGGACATACAGAAGACCTCTAATCAATGAACTCCACATGCACTGATTTTGAAGTGAAAAGCAACATTTGGTGACTCTGTATAAGGTGCGACACCTCCGACAGACCAAAGTTAGAAATCTTGGAAGGGAAACTGCAAGTCTATAAACATTTATTAAGCTGAGCGAGAGAGCTATTTTAAGATTTAGCAGCAAAGGATGTGAGGAGGAGGACACTCATAGGGAGCCTGGCGCACTTCATGTCAGGTGTGCAGCTGTGTTCGCCGTTTAGCACAGTGGCTTTCAATGCTCAGTCAGAAACAGCCTGGGTTTACTTTGTGATTATGTTTGAGAATGAATGTGTACTGTTTGAGCAAAAATGCCTCCCAGCTTTGTAATGCTGCACTTTATTATTATTTTTTTTTTTGTCAATCCTCATCAGTTTCCTGTAAGCACATCGACCTCCTCGTTCTCACCTGGATGACGGCGCTGAACCAGCAGGTGTTTCCAACGTTGCGAATGCCCACGGGCCAGTCGTCCTGTCGGATCCAGTCGGCAGGGCTGCACATCTCACTCTGGGCTTCACACCTCCTCCTCTTCATTCTCGCTGCGTTCTCCTCTGCACTGGCCTCCAGAGCCCTGCAGTGCATCACATTACCCATTTGAAAGTATTGACATGATGGATCTATTAAACACAGGTTGATTTAGTCAGCTCTCCTGTCCTGTGTGAAGGCAGAATCCCCCGAAAATGTTGATGCTGTTGTACACATTATCATAAACACCATTTTAGTTTGTTGTGTTATTTTGCACAGAACAAAATAAAGCTGAAGAGGCTGTCAGATGCTCACCAAGCTGTAAGCAATAACGTAATTAGTTTTGTTAATCATCTCGGTTATGATCAAGTCAGTTTGTGAACCAGAGAAAAAGAAAACACAAGAGAGTGGCCTCATCTGCCAGTGAGGCATTTAATTCTTTTCTCCATTAAACTCAGCAGTGAATTAAAACAACCCAAACACAGTCACCTGCAACAAAGAAGTGCTGCACAAAAAGCAGGTTCCCTCGTACCTGTTGAACTCTCTCTCCTCCTCCTGGGCGTTGTGGGACTCCTGCAGGCTGAGTTCAATTGCGGTCTGCAGTTCATCCTTAGGAAGTCCTGAGGATGACAACGTGTCAGCCGAGAAACCGCAGTTTAACAGCTCTGCTCCTCCGTGGAGAGGAGAACTCAAACCTGGACTGGTTCTAGTTTTGACCTGGCCTCTGTTACAGCTGCTGCTGATGTCTGTTAGTGATACTGGGTGTGGTCAGAGCTACAGCAGACCTGAATCTCTTGGACAGAGAAGGTCAGTGAAACAATCATTTTCAGCTTGGTATCCAGATACTCTTTAACGCGTAAATAAACCCATCGATGTTCCAGACTCTACATCTGAAAGGACCTATGAACGGTCCTCATAAGTCAAGCTCTGAACTGAACACAGTGTTGATGTGAATTAGCCCACACGCTGACATGAACGCAGCTCTGGAAAATCTTTAGCTTTTTACTCTGGAAGAGCAGTATGTTCCTCTTCCTGTTTTGCAGCTGCTTCTGTTTCCTCAGTCTCACAGAGCAATCGAACTGCTTCAAACGTAAGTCTCATTTATTTCCACGGGTACAACTTTCTTCACAGTAACATTTCAAAATGCTGGCCATTACTTGCTGATGTGAACATCTGTAATCTCCGCTGTCAGCCCGTGCAGTTCTATGTGATCATATATTATTTTTGACAGTGAAAACGCTTGTCTTGTCCAAAGTGTACCTGTCTGGCTCTCACGGGCCTCTCCAGAGGTCCCAGATTCCTGTGGTTGTCCAGGATCCTGAACCTCCGCAGGCTGGGTTGTCAGCAGTCCGACCGCATGTCCAACGTCCCCCTGACTGGCCTTAAAAAGAAGAAAGACGACAAACGACAAAATAAAAAATGTTCAGAGTCACACTAACTCGCATACAGTTTGTTAATTAAGGAGGCAGAAAAGTGCCCCCTTTGTGTTTGAATCCAGCAGTATGACAACATTTCCAAGTTTGTGTGGAACTCCATGAGCATGCAGCCCTCCCAAACCTGCGAGGCCCTGCTGTGTCTCTGTCTGCCGCCGGTACATCAGGCTGGATTATGTCTGCACCACAGTCAACCAGACCGTTTATTGAACTGTTTGTCGATTATCATTTTTATGAGCTTCCTATTAACTCAAGCTCCTAGAGGGTTTTTTTTGTGTGTTTGTGTTGCACAACATAAGCATAAGTGTGCTGGGTTGGAAATGTGGCACCCTGTGGGCAATTTTAATACAATCAAAGAGTGTTCCTTTAACGTTAATTACTCTTCTAGAACAGACAAATGAATTACATTTCAAGAACAGTTCAAGCACAGCGAGGGCGATGTTTACAAGCCAACCAGCAGTGTGGCTCTGGGGATCTCAGTAAACACGGCTCCATTATCAAGGTGGGGGGGATTTTCCTGCCACTGCAACTAAACTAAACTGGAGATGGGAAGTAATATCTTGTAGCATATTACTTTCTATGTATTTAGTTACACCACATCTAACAAAATGTCTTTTCTGAGGCTTAGGGTTAGGTTTGGGATTGAAAAGGTCATTCATTGGCTGGCATTGTGGCAAATTAACAATACTACACACACACAAAGGGGATCCCAAAAGCAGCTGATGGTTTCTGGGGCTTACATTCAAGGCTCTGTAGAGGATCTGCGGGTCCTGGATGCCAGTGATCTCCCTCAGCTGGTTGATCAGCATTTCGCTCTGCTGAGGGAAACGATTGGACAAAGGGAAAACAAAAGTCAAACCTTCATGCAGTTTGGCTGAGTGACAGACATGACTTGGACTCCCATTTGGGCTGTACAGGTGTACCCACAGGGTGAAGCATGGCTTTAACACAAGTAATAATAATAACAGTAATATTTCCTGCACTGTTTTGACATTAAAAAGCAGATTTATTTTTTCAAAGGATCACTCCGGCCTGTGTAACCCATGTCTGAACCTTGTGGAAACCTGCAGACATCCCACTTTTGAGTGCAGGATTTGTAGTCCTGTAGGCTCCTGTAGTTGGGAAGAGACCTGGACCCAATGTGGCACCTGAGGATAATATCTCATATTGCTTAGCCTGTGGCCTGCCAGTTGGGCAGACACACATAGGGCATATAAGGAGCTGAAGGACAAATGCCAGCCTGTCATGTCTATATGAGGACCACATACTGGCCGGGTCGGGACAATGACTTGTTAAAACAAAGCCAGACTGAGTGGCTTCAATAAGAAGCACCACATGAGCAGTTTGGCATTTGAGAAATATGCTTATTTGCTTTCTTACCATGTGTCAGATGAGAGACTGATACCAGCATATGTGAGGGCCAATTGCCAAACAACCAGCGGAGCCTCCAGGAAGTGGCTCATCTCAGCCAACAGTCTGGCACAAACATTTTTATCTATGGATCATTAGCTCGTGTTCAACAAATGTTTCCTTGGTGGATAAACTTCATAAACCGACTGTTTCCTTCAAACCAAACTCAAGCACAATAAGATAATCAATGTGGCATATTTCACGTGGTCAACACAAGACCGCCAAACGCCGCTGTATGTTTTGACCTCACAGATGTAGACATGAAGAAAGGAATAACACGAGTCTGCTGAGTGAGAGGCACTATATTAAGTTAGGTAGCACCAGCAGCAGGTGGACATGACAGGGTATCTCTCTCTAACACACACACACACACACACACATGGGAAGCTAAGAGCAGGCTGTCCAGACTTATATGGAGTCCAGGGGCTATCTGAGACCCTCTTGGTTAGCCTCTATTTTAGGCTACTGACATGGATAGCACAGGCCTCTGTTTATCATTCCACTCACCGTGCCACCAGACCAGAGTGACAAAGGCACTGGGTGTCTCTCTCTCTCTCTCTCACACACACACACACACACACACACACACACACACACACACACACACACACACACACACCTCCTATGTCAACACCAGAGAGAAACCAGTATGAATTTTATGAAATTTATACTGTATATGCAGCTTTAGTACAGAACATCTGAAGCTTGGCTCAGTGTCTGCTGGCACAGTTAGCCTAATTAAGAAGGTCTAATGATAATGCAGTAACATGCTGGGATGGCAAATAATGATTAAACTGTCAGTGTTACAAAAACCATAACTGTATGAAACTACTTACTTTTTTTAAAAAAAAAACAAACAGTCTTTTATGTTGTTTATTAAGCTATACAAATCCAAGCTTTTAGCCTCTAAATAACTCAGTTAGCTAATCAGTCACATTGGTCAGGGAACAAGCTGGCTAATTCACATCCAAAGTTAGAATTTTATAGAAGTAAGAGCAGTTCGGTGTGTTTCAAATGTGCCGAATTCAAAAGTTTGTTTTTCCCAGAAATTACAACATTGTTTTTGGCGTTTTCTCTATTCTGTTTAAAAACGAAATTAAACGCATCTGTGAAATAGTTGATTTTTAGTGCGGGTTTGGGCACGACAGAGGGGTTAGTGTTAGCGTTAGTTGCTCAGGCATTCCGATGCAAACATGTCACTTGTCATGTTATTATTATTAGCGGTTCCATCATCCTTTGCGGCTCACCGAGTTCGTCGAGTTTTCTCCATTTTCAGTCTGTTCACCTCTCATGGCAGACAAAAACAAAACAAAACGCCGAATTTCTTCCTGTTTTTCCACAAACACCTTCAGCCCTGAGTCCGCGTCAAACCGACCCCATCCGTCAGAGCGCCGAGAGCGACCAGGCAGCTGCGCGCGCTCACCTGTCAGGACACAGGCGCGTGCGCGGACTCTCACCACGTGACGGCGCAGCTTAGGTTGATCACCGCAGCCTGTTAGGCGCTTTAATGGAAAACAGTGAAGCAGTTTGTGATGTTTCATGCTTATGGACGTTTTATTGTCGAGTCAGTCAGTTGCATTCATTTTCAATGTAATTTCGAGGAAAAATTGTTCTCAAAGTTTTTATGTTTAAAGTCAAAATGGTCCATAACGAAAGAGAAAACCTCAGCAGTATAACTGATCAAAAAACACATTAACCGAACAAATGAACAATGACCGAATTTAATTTTAACTGTGTAAATTCAGCTAAACTGAAAGCACAAAACTGATTCTTGACTTATTTTAAGCCTCTTATATATTAATAACTATATATAAACTATCTACAGGGTGTGAGTTCATCACACAGGATTGATATATAATTTGTACATGTTTCTCCAGGTTCATTTTAAAAAAAACTATTTGTACTTCCTGTCTTTGGGAACTTTGTCTTCTTCAGTAGGATGTCACGTAAAAGCAGCGTGAGGGAGCCTTCAGGTTCATTTAGCTCCATCGGGCTTCTTCCACATCAGCACCTTCATTAGTCCTCAGCAGAACAGACGAGGTCGTCTGTTGGGAAAAGGTGCGATAGTAAAACTGACTTGATAAGTCAATGACTGACATTTAACTTTTAAACTAAGAACTAATGTTATTTAAACCGACAGTGAAGGATGCTGTGTGGGAAGGAGTGTGAAGAGTGTGTGGACCACTGCAGGCTCGCTGTGCATTACCACACACTCCCTGTGTTGTGTTCAGGGTCACAAAGCACCTTTACATCAGCGGCGTTCATGCTCCTCCGTAATGAAGCACCACGCTGGAACAAAACTACAGGGACCTTCCTCCCAACGCGCTTCACTGTTACACGTATCAGCTTACTGAGGCGGCGGAGAATCAATACCAGAGCAACCAAAATGTCTGCACTGTCCCGTCCATTGTCCTCCCTCTGCGCTGAGCGCCACTGCTCCCCGTGACACTGTGGATATTTCTGAGTCAACAGCAGACGTTTTCATGTGACATCTGGACAACACCTGGAATCCAGAGGCCTGATTTTTGGCGTGATGTCTCTCATTTGGCTGACGCTGTTGCTCTCAGGTAAGATGCTCTTTCTTGGCTAAAGAGATGACGCCAACATCATATTTCGTGAATAGTGTGAAGCGTCATGTGTAAGTTACCAGCGCGCTGCGTGTGTTTGTTTCAAAGATCTCTGCTTTGTGAAATGTTCCATCACGATGCAGCCACTTTATTTTTAGATTTCAAACATCCTGTGACAGCTGACACTTCGGCTTCCCTGCTTGTTTGGCTCACATTGGGTCAGCAACCAGCCTCACAGACTCAGTAATGACGGTCATATTTCATGTGCACACGTGCTCTTATAATAATGGAAAATAAAAATATGTTGTGCCCTGGTAGCCACTGGTTATCGTGAAGCACCACGACCTCAGCTGTGAGCAGGCGCGTTCACGTCACTGTGTAAAAAGTTAAGCTATAAACAACACACGTGTTTTTATTTCCACAGTCGTCACTCATTTGATTTTGTGAAGGTCTTTTAGAGTAAAGATGTTACAAACTCATCAGGGAAGACCCCACTCCAGTGTTTCTGTATTGTGTTGCCTTTAAGGACCCATCAGATATTTCACCGTCAGCATATTTTTTCCACAAATATGCACCTTGTAAGCATAAGTTCAGCCGAAACAATAAAGATGTTAAATTTCTGGCACACCGTGTAGCTCAGCATGCCTGTCGATCAGATGACAATCAGATAACCTCAGACTTGTGGCCTGTTAGCTCATCTGGCTGAATGTGCGCCAGAGAAGCCGAAGAGATCGGCTCTGAACCAGCTGACCAGGACCCTCCTGAGGAAATACGACTGCGGAGTGCGGCCCGTTTACAACTGGACCAGTCTCACCACGGTCTACATAGACCTCATCTTACAGTCCGTCCTCGCTGTGGTACGTGAACCTGGAAAGCTCTCAGCTATGATCACCCTGCTGCTAAAATTTAGTTTTTCTCTTTTACTCGACAGGTTAAAGAGATCTAGTGGCAAATTAACGTGAAACGTAAAAATGAATTTCTTGTTAATACACACACTTGATGTCAAGACGGAAGCCCGAGTCCCAGTCAGTGTCCCCTGTGATTCCGGGTTTTATGGTTTTTATGCCTTGTAATATCTTTATTCATACAATGGTTTTGTTAAATGCTGTGTTGTCTTCAAGGCAAGTTCCGCGCAACTTTGGTTGTCATGGCAATCAGGTCAAGTCAGTTCAAGTCACTTGATACAAAACAAAAGTATTATTCAGACTTAACCTTAAGATGTTCTCCTTTTCACAGGATGGAAAAACTCAAAGTATTACTACAAGTATTTGGTACAGACAAGTAGGTGGCCTCTCATTCCTCTGTGTGGGTGTTTTTTTCTTCGTTTTGAATGCATTGAATACGCAAGCAATTCAGGTTAAAGTTGTTTTAAATGTTTTTGAGAAGATTTGCTTTTTCACCTTAATGCACAAGTTATTTTACCTGAACTTTCCTCTGTTTGCAGATCTGGACAGATGAGTTCCTGGTGTGGGACCCAGAGGAGTTTGATGGTATCACGGAGATCTCTCTGCCGTCTGATGCCATCTGGATACCTGATGTTATCGTGGCTGAGCTGTAAGAAATTACTGTAAAACATTTTCATCTGCAGTCTCCTTCAGCGCTAGCAGCGTCTAAAGCAGGGCTTGAGTATTGAATCCTAATTTAGTGCCTCTCCTATCGAAGAAGACACTTGACCTGGTCAGCAAAGAGTACGATAAAGTTCAAAAGATTCAAGATTTTTGCAAGTTGACCAGTGTGCAAGTCCCAGTCTCTACTGTTTAAACCCTGATTGGCCGGTCATGCTAACATGCTAACTGGAACTATCTCCCCCAGCTCAGGGGTCCTCACACCTCTGAGAACACTGAAGCAAAGAGACTGAATAATCAACTGTGGCTGTGGCTAAATATTAGCACTTGCTGAGAATGGTTGTCCCGCCCTCCTCTTACTCATATCCTCCACTTTGGCTATAACTGCCCCAAAGTGAGAAATGAAGTCTAGATTTGAATTCCATTGAAGTCACTTGTGGTCAACATGAACATCCATCACCTTCAGGCCACCAAAAGGCCATTATGGTTACGTAAGGAGGTCATAGTGACATAAACAGGAGCCCCATCGAGTGTCACATTCTGCCCTGTTGTCCATGTCTCACCTTTCGTCCCCTCTCCTTCACGTGTCTCACCAGTGTGGATGAAGGGAAGTCCCCTCCGATCCCCTATGTGTACGTCAACTCCTCTGGCTCAGTGAAGAACTACCGGCCCATGCAGGTGGTGCTGGCCTGCAGCCTGGAAATGTACGCCTTCCCATTCGACAAGCAGAACTGCAGCCTTACGTTCCGCAGCTGGCTTCACTCAGGTGTGTTTCCCCGCCTGTGATGTGCTTCAGTGGATTTGCAGGACAGAGTTTTCACCCCTGCTGCACTCATGAGGAATGTGATTTGGGTGGAACAACCTAATCTTAGATCCTCTTAAGCCTTGAGGGAGCTTGACAAAACACTCTTAGATCAAGGTCAGTTTTACAATGAGTAGGGACCAGCAGAAGCATCCCAGTGAGACCCCCTTTTGAAACATCTAGCCAGAAATTTCAATTCACAAGCAAAGCATCTGAGCACTATAGGTATCTGCTGGTTCATCCGTAAGAGGAAAACTGTGATGGTGTACGATATCACTTCAATGGTGAAACAACAAGGACCCAAAACAGGAAGCTGAACCTCAGGTATGGTGTTCAGACCAATACGGTCACAGCATCAATCAGGAAAGGGTCAAAAGTCAAAGAAATCAAGGAAGCCATTCACGTCTGACATCAGAGACGGCGTACAATCAGAGGCACAAAAGACAACGATTTTCATTAGTCTGTTCATTACTTCCCTGGTTAACTGACTAATCATTTTGTCTATAAAATGTTTCAAAAAAGGTGTTTTGTTCCTCAGCAAGAGAAAAGCCTTCAAATCCACATGTCCAAAGGTTAGATTCGTCTGGGTAATGTTTGATAGTTTGGCTTAAAAACAGCGTAACTCAAGTGAGCTAATGCCTCAGGTCCAGTTCAACGCCCCCTCACGCGTGACCACCTGTTACTGTGGACCATCCACCAGTTGGGATTATTTTGCCACACATGCTTCATCACTCGCTGACCTTTCAGCTGCTGTAGCTGCTGTGCGACAGACACACCAGCCAGGAGGAACGAAGGACAATTTAAAAATCATCTGGTTTCCTTGCCTTGCAACAGCGCAGGAAATCCACAGTAAGATGGATTAAGTCCATCCACGGCCTCTGAGGATACTCTTACTGTGAGGCAGAGGTGTGAACATGATTAAAAGAGAAAGCAGGTTTTTGCTGTTTCCCTTTATTGTTTAACCACCTACTGTCTCCCTTTATCCCTCATTATATCTCCCTCCGCAGTGAAGGAAATAGACCTGGCCCTGTGGAGGAGCGCCGAGGCCATTGCTAAGGATAAGAGGGAGTTCATGAATGACGGAGAATGGGAACTGCTGTCCATTCCCTCTCGCTACTGGCAAATCCACCAAGACAACACCGACTATGCCCACATCCAGTTCAACGTATGTGCCTTCTTTTCTCAATCCCGTTTCTATCGCACAGGAAATCGTTTGAATGTGAAGGAGGAGAGAAGTTGCAGATCATTTCTAGTGTGGTAACAGTTCTGCAACAAGTGAGCCACTGACTGCACTGTGATGGCTGTGATTGCTTATCGATGGAGGCCTTCGAGTCCTCTGTGGGTGAGCCCCCACCCCCACACGCTGTGCGGCAGAATTGTAAAGTGTAAAGCAATTGGCCGCGACCTCCATGGATCGGGCTAGTGAGCTAATGCCAAATGATGAGAGCGAGGCTGTTTCTGGCAAGCAAAGAGACAGACAGAGAGGGAGGCTGATAGACAGGGGAGGGTGAGCAACCATAATGAGACTGTCTCAGTGGCTGCCTGATCAATGGACTTCTTGTTAGTGCTGGCCCCATAGCCCATTGCAGGTGGAGAGCAGGGAGGGCTGCTATTTATTCAGCTTAAAGAACGAGGGCTTTTTGGTAATGGAGCATTTCATGGCTCACTGGGATATTGTTACACTGGGCCCAGTTTTATTGCTCAAGCTGAAAGTCTATCACACGAAAAGCATTTCTGATGGAAAGTGATTTAGTTCATTTCCAATTTTGAGAATTTAAACAGAAGTTGAAAAATATGCGTATGAAATAACGACACGAAACGACGCGATGCGGTAAAGTGCAAAGAGATGGTTGGCTTAGTGCACAAGACCAGAAGTAAGAAAGCAGAGTTTAAATTCATGTTGACATTCATGCAAATTCAGCTGGCTCAGAAACAGCCAGCTGTGTAGCTCAGTCGACTAACATTGTTTATTTAACATCATGAGCTCGTATGTGCTACAGTGCACATCGGGCTTCCACCGCCACACGTCCTTCAGTGAAATTTCTCACTTACACCTGAGCTTCTCACAATGACAAAGTAAAGCTGGATGCACCATCACATCTGAGCTCTCAGTGCTCTGGTCTCACTCAGGTGTTGATCCGCCGGCGCCCCCTGCTGTACGTGGTGGGTCTGCTCATCCCCAGCATCTTCCTCATGCTGGTCGATGTGATCAGCTTCTACCTGCCTCTGAACAGCGGCACACGCATCGCCTTCAAGATCAGCATACTGCTGGGCTACACCGTCTTCAGAGTCAACATGACGGACGAACTGCCGTCCACCGCGGTCAGAACTCCACTCATAGGTCGGACATTTCAGGATTTTCTGTTTGTTGGATCGTTTTAGTACATCTATTGTTTTTACTGTTGTGTCAGGGCTTTACATTAACATTAAACTCCTCAGACAATCCGTGTAGTCCTGTTGTTGTTTCCTGTCGATTCTGTCTGAAGCTGGAAAAAAGACACGTTCTCGTTTGTCTAGCAGGGGAATAAACAGAGTGCTCTGAATGATTTTCCTGTTTTGGAGAAGGATTTCCACTGGAGTTGGCTCAGATATTTATTGGAGTACATTCAGTACATGAGAAGATAAAAGCCACGGCTTCTCAATCAGTGGCAACAGAAGAAGCTTCTGTTTGATTTAGGCTGTTAAAAACACGACCAATTGCAGTCAGCTTTTTGTATATTTCTTCAATCCACGTCATGTAGTCAACTAAAGACACCCAGATCAGCAGTTACGCTGTGTATTAACAATGCTGGGATTGAGATGTGACTGTAACATGAACGTCAATATTTTCATGGAAGACGAATTCTCAAGTCGAGTATCAGTCAGGTTACTGACAGCCGTGCTGTAATGTTGCACGGACTGGATTACTGGTTGGATGGAGTCACCAGCGACATTGGCAGCTTTTCTTTTTGTTCTGCCCCCG
Source organism: Scatophagus argus (assembly GCF_020382885.2). Classification (NCBI taxonomy): domain Eukaryota; kingdom Metazoa; phylum Chordata; class Actinopteri; family Scatophagidae; genus Scatophagus; species Scatophagus argus. The sequence continues at coordinate 21,690,106 of NC_058506.1, read as the reverse complement.
TCCAGGTGTGTTCTTCGTGGTGTGCATGGCCCTGCTGATGCTCAGCCTGATCAAGTCCATACTGGTGGTGAAGTTGCTCCACCACAGTGAGAAGGAGGTCAGGCAGATGTCCGTGTCTGCCTGCCTGCTGGACAAATACGGCTCAGCTGGTCACGACTTCACCGAGAGCGCGTTAACCTCCATCAAAACCCTCGACTACACCAACCCATCTGCTGGTAAGCTACAGGCTCAGTGACTGACCCCCCTCCCCACTTCCTTCAGGCAGAGCTGAGCCTGAGGAGCAGCTGCTTGGAGTTTTTCTGTTTTTATGGCCAGCTGAGATGAAACAGTCTGCATCAAAGTGTTTGGAAACTGAGCCACGACACAACACTGGTGTCAGGAACGTTAATAGATTATCCCATCCATAATGATCGGTTTGGAGGTGTTCAGAGAAAACTCTATAGCCTATGAAATGTTCACATTTCAAACCTCTATCTTCTCACAGATTATGAAGTCGAGCCTTCGCTGGAGGAGGATCTGCTGTCCTTGAATGAGATCCAGGGTGCTCCCTCTGGGCTGGAGTGGCTGCTCCAGGAGCTGGCGTCCCTCCACCTGGCCTTGTCCCACGAGGACACCGAGTCTTCTGCTCAGGCTGAATGGCTGTCCCTCTGCTCCAAGCTCGACTGCTTCCTGTTCCGCTTTTACCTGCTGGTCCTGGTCTTGTATGCCAGTACTCTGCTGCTGCTGTGGGCCAGCTGGAGCTTCGCCTGACACCCCCGTCACCCACCAGACAGAGACATAACGATCTTATTCCACTGTAACTGAAAGCTCGTCCTACTTTTGATGTTGAACAGACTGTTATTTGGGACGCAGAGTTCACATTGCAGACAAAGTGTGTAATTAAAATACATGTATACATACTGTACTTCAACGAGAGAACGTGATATCAGTATATTTGAAGGTAACGCTTCTCTGTCAGCAACATGTACTGCAACATCTGACTTGTCTCTGCAGCGCCACGGCGTCAGCTGACTAACCAGTACAAACAACTGCCAAAACTATGAGGATAAAATGTAAGCTGTCTGAAAGCAGAGCTGTCCTTTATGTGTCTGTTGTGTGTGCGTAATGTGCAGATACTGCGCCGCCACCGTGCAGCGACATCATCGTTTGACAGAGACGTTATTGTATTTGGTCGGGAATGTTTTCCCGACAGTGAAGATTTGCTCACAGATATTGTATAATAAAGCAGCTCTCTGGAGAAAATCCCCAGTGCCAGCGTGATGCTATGATGCTGTTTTCAAACTTTAATCTCCATCCCACTGCCACAAAATAGATGAGTAAAACCCATCCAGCGCTCGGCTGCTGCGTCTCCAGTCCCTGTTGGCTTCCTAATAGTCATGATAAGAGTATCAAAAGTGCATCATAGGAAGCTTGCCGGTGGAAAGATCCATATTAATGCAATTTACACGCTATCTGCAAACCTTCTCTTCCAGTGGATCTGGTTACACGGTGTTATGCAACAGAGCTGAGGATGGATGTTTAGTCAGTGTGAGGTAACTCATGGCTGTACGTTCAGCTACAGCTTTGTTGTGAATATGAATGTCATCTCGTGGTGATTGTATCTGTTCAGCTGGGACAAAAGAGAAAGCTTTGAGCCGTCTGTGAGGATAATACATGACAGAAGTGAAAATAAAAGCCCCACAGAGTCAAACCGACCATAAACCTGTCTGTTCTTATTTGTGAAGCACACAGTGATTTGAGAGACAGCTGGGAGCCCTCACAGGCTGCGGGGTTCACGTTCTGCCTTCACAGATTCAATTTAATGGATCTAAAGATTCAGAATGGAGAACATTTCTAATTATTTCTGAGTCCAGTACAGGCATGCTGGTGATCTCCAACAGGTCCACTTCAGCCAGTCAGCTGGTGGATCACACAGTGACGAGAGTTAATAACACAACTCTGCTGCTGTCACTCAAGTCAATAAACCAAAGTCATATCACAAGCTGATTCATATTCAAACGCAAAATCCCAGTTTGTGTTTGCTTAAATAATAATAATAATAACAATATATAGAGATAGATATATATCTGTATCTATATTACAAAGCTCGTTTACATTCAGGCTTGTGGAGATACTTTGCAGCGCACTGAGAATCACTCTGTGCTACAAAAGCACGTGTGATGAACTAAACTCCATTCAGCACGTTTGGGATGAATTAAAACGCTTTGTGCTTTGTGGCTTAATGGGTTCACACCTCAAGCCAGCTTCAAAAGCCCACGGAAAACTCCCAGAGTCAAGCATTAAGGCTGTAACTGGGACATAAACGTTCAGCTACCTGTTCAGGTACCTGCTGTGTATTTCTCCATGTTTTTATTTCAGGTTTTGTATATTACTACGCATCTGTAACTGGTAACACCGAGAAGCGAGAGTTGACTGGTTAAATGGTCTTGAACTTGAATATTTGGGATGTCAGCATGAAGAAAGTGACGCAAAACAGACCCAAAGCCGCCGCGGGCTTTACGCGATGAAGGGAATGAAAAGCTGAAACGTTTGTTTGTCAGCTCGCCTCCACCTCACCGGAACACACCGGCACTCCAGCAGAGGACTTTCAGCTGCTGTTTTATTGAACGAGGAGGAGCTGGCAGCAGATGGGTCCACCCTCACCAGCTGCGTGACACTCGCAGGGTTTTCGCAGCGGACGGGAGCGCAGTGATGGATTCAGTGGAGGGACGTGGAGGCTGCGGGCGCCAGGCCCTTCATCAGACACCATGAGACCCTCAGCAGCCTGCACTGCGCTCGTCCTCCTGCTTCTGCCAGCAGCTTCAGGAGCCTGCACAGGTACGCCAGCCTCATTCACAGGTGTTAGATGTACGCGTTAGACTTGACTTACAGTTTCACCTCAAAGGTAATTAATCCAATACAAAACATCCCTGATGTCAGTAATTATGAGAGGAAATTTGATTGAAAACACGCCAAAAATATGGATAACAATAGACAGTTTATAACTTTCTGTGTGTGTTTTGTCATTGTCGTAAATGATTAGTTTTACAAATTTAAGGGAAGTGAATTATACATGAAGGTTTGCAAACCACCAGGAGCGACTGACACTCTTGCTCTCTCACTCTTGTATGTGTATTTAAATGAATATGGATGCAGAATTGTTTTGTTTTCTTTGATTTGTATGCTCTCATTAGTTGGATTTAAAACAGCTAAGATACAGTTAAATAAAACTCTGCATACAGTCACTGTAAGCTTCAAATTATTTACATTTCATTGCATGGACATTTTGACATTTGTTTTTATACTTTTTGTTTTCTTTCAGGTTCAGATTCAGTTGGAACTCAATTCATTATATTTATTGATATTTATTTGCTTTTCCTCCTGAGTTGAACTGTGAAAAACAACTTAATATATTTGCTTGATTTATTTTGTTGAGGATTACATTTAGAGGAAAATCTATTAAGTTAAATTGTGTTTAATTTTCCAATTGCCTACTGAGGAGTAAAAAGATGAATTTTAAAAGTGTTGATGTAATACTGAAGGCTAACTGTTCGTGTCCGCGCACAGAAACAGATGAAGGTTTTGTCCGTTTTCAGTGAAGAAGCTGGGCAGCAGCACGGGGAGGTTCGCCAACGCCACGTTAGTGCGGCTCTCTGAGTTTCTGAGTGCGGGTTACAAGAAGGGCGTGAGACCTGTGAAAGACTGGAGGACGTCCACCATCGTGGCCATAGACCTCATGGTTTACTCCATCCTCAGCGTGGTGAGTCCACACTCATCTGCTGTCAGTCGGCCGGGTGCGTGGGTGGATTGATTACCTCCCTGTGGCAACAACAACAAACAAAGTGGCATGTGATTTTGTGGAGGCTGAGCAGGAATATGACTGATTGAACACATTCATTAGGAAACACACACAAACCCCGAGGACGGGACCTGAAGAAGAACCATTTGGGTCCCTTTTGGTGTCAGCTCATGCTGGGCTTCGTGTTCCTTGTTAGTAAAAATGATGTTTTAACATGCGATTGTCTGATTGTGAGCTCGACAGGCTTCTTTCACAGCATGAGAAATACTTCTACCACTATACTACTGTACTACTTCTACTGTGAAATGTCAAAATGTGTTCTGTGAAAAACGTTTGTGAGTAACTGTAAGTAATCTCTCACACGTCGGAGCATCGATGCCCAGTTTCACTAAAAATCTATTGAAATGTGATTCAAACAGGTAATAACTGTAATTTAATATGAGCATAGTCAGTATGTATTTTAAATGAACATCATGTGATGAATATAAAATGTAATCAATTAAGTATAAAAAGGTTTTTCTTGTATTCCACTGCAGGATGAGAAGAATCAAGTCCTGACAACATACGTGTGGTACAGACAGGTAAGAGAAAGACAAGTTAAAACACACCTGGAATATTTACTGCATCAGTGTGCAAACGCGTATCTCATCCGTTTGGCACAATAACAGTGTGACTCTTCAACCTGCTGTGGTTTTTAATCCTCTTCACCAGCAGCTTCGCTCTGCCTCCACAGCTTCACAACATAACCGTGTGTGTTTTCTGATGCCGTGTGCTTAGCAGGTTTATTTGTGTTTTACTCATTCAGCTTCTTCCTTTCTCGAACATTTTAGTCGTGGACAGACGAGTTCCTGGTGTGGAACCCAGAAGACTTTGATGAAGTCAAACAGGTTTCTATGCCCACAGCTAACGTCTGGGTGCCTGACATCCTCATCAATGAGTTGTAAGATGTTGCTGCCATCACTTGTGCTGCTTGTGGCTGCAGCCTGACTGAAAACGCTCTTACGACAAACTTTTGTTGTCCCTTCTGTCTGAAACGTGCAGCGTGGATGTGGGGAAGTCACCGGACATACCTTATGTCTACGTGACGCACGACGGCCTGGTGCGTAACTACAAGCCCATCCAGGTGGTGACGGCCTGCACCCTGAACATCTACAACTTCCCGTTTGATGTCCAGAAATGCAGCCTCACCTTCCAGAGTTGGCTGCACACCAGTAAGACGTTCCTCACTTACTTTTCACATATTCACACACACAACGTTTCCTGATCGTAGATTCAGGATTTTAATGAAGGAGAAGATGCAACTTTGAGGATTTAGAAACATGTGTACATCTGTGCTTTATATCCATCTTAAAACATCTCTGGAGGGGAGCTTTACAATCACGCTGAGGTGAAGACGCGTCAGCTTTAAACCTTCACTCAAAGATTCCCACAGTTTATTACTACCTTGTTCAGAGCTTTGCCCATCGCTTCTGTTAGCATAATGCAAACATTGAATTCAGCAGGTTAAATCCTCAAGTGAAATCACTAAAAATAAGAATGCGAGGATTGTCTCCTCCTCAGCTCATCGCTGCACAGATAGCAGATTCACAGATACTTCATGTTAGTAACATCCCCCTGCAGCTCCTGCAGTGACTCTAATTATCTGCCTTTGTGATGCTTGTGATGTAATCCTGGCAGTGCGGTGAAAACTATTCGCCGGCATTAGAAAATAACATCCAGCTCTCCCTTCAGCTCCTCTCATCAAGGCTTTAGTAGAAGAGCCGCCCTGTTCTGTGGGCCTGCTGTGACGTGTGCCCAGAGAGCAACGTTAACCTGTTGCCATGGCTGTTTCACGCTGTGCCCATCATTGTGTTCGATCTGCAGTTGACGACATCAACATCACTCTGATGCGAAGCCCCGAGGAGCTCAGGGAGGACAAGAGCGTCTTCATGAACCAGGGAGAGTGGGAGCTGCTCCACATCCTGTCCAACTACAAGATCTTCAGTGTGGACAACGATGACTATTACGCTGAGATGAAGTTCCATGTAGGTGTTCTCACTTGATGTTTACTGATGGTTTAGTGTGATAAACAGAAGATATTTTGAAACATCCAACCAACCAACCAATAAATAAATATGTCCATAAGTTAAGACATTTTTTGGACACCTTTGAGATAAGATCATACTTTATATGTTAGCCAACTTCACCAACTGCTATAATAAAACAACAAGCAATAAAACAAATTAGAATACACCGCATTTGATTTCTGCATAAACAGATAAGATTTCCACACTAAAATCAAAAGTTCCTCTGTTTCTCCCACACCCTGGAATAAAACTCTGCTCAGCACTTCAGGAAGCCTACAGGGGGACCACAAACACACAGAAAAACCTTGCAGGCCTGCACGGGCACCTGCAAGCCGAGTAACAACGATAAAGTTCAATCTACAGTTGTGTTTCAGACCTGAGGGGAAGAAAAGAAGAGTCGCAGACGCTAGCGAAGGCTAACATCTTCATCAGAGGCACCCAAAGGTGTTTGTGGCCACAAATGGCGCTTTAAGATCATCTTAACTTCCTGCTGTCTGTTTGTGTACTGACTAAACCAAAGAGACACATGTTCATCACTCACATTCAGCTTTCCCTCCTTTTCCCAGTCTTTATGCTAAGCTAAGCTGCTCGTGTCCTGCATTTTTTATTTAACAGCCGTCACTTCAGATTAAAAAGCTTTTATTGCCAGGTGGTGATCCGGCGACGGCCGCTCTTCTACACTGTGAACCTGCTGCTGCCCAGCATCTTCCTGATGGTGATGGACGTTGTGGGTTTCTATCTGCCGCCGGACAGCGGAGAGAGGGTTTCCTTCAAGATCACTTTGCTGCTGGGCTACTCCGTCTTCCTCATCATCGTATCGGACACCCTGCCTGCCACCGCCATAGGAACCCCGCTGATAGGTGATCCATTACTGCCTATCAACAGTTTGCATTTAGGACAGGACCTTTTGACAAGGAAATCATTCAGGCAAATGCTTGTTTTCATTTGCAAATGATCTCGTTTTACCTCATGAACTTCACCCCCTAAGGTTCAGGAACTATGATATCAGGAGAGCTCAAACCAACACTGAGCAGCAATTAGTCTGCAAGTCAAGCATGCAGGCACAGATTGTTGAAGGGCTGAGGGTGCACTCACACTCAAGCACTGATTTCAGGATTTTAGAGGAGAAAATCCCAGCTTGCATCGGGTGGAAGGCAGGGAGACAACCTCAGCAAGTCACCACTACGTCACTGGTCCATAACAGAGCATTCACGATCAGCTGGAGGAAACCCATCTTAACACAGAGGGGTCACACCTCTTCAGCAGCCTAATTAAAACCTTTTTTGTTTCCTGGTTTTCGGTAAGGTTGAAAAAAGAAATCAGAACTGCATCAGACGAGAAAATGTTAAGTGTTTGCTCACTCCTCCATACTTCCATCTATGTGTGTGAGACATACATGGACATACAGTATATACATATATAGAGTATGTAGCCCACAGGCTGCCTCCTGCAGAGGCCGGCCCCCCTGCTGTCTGCTCAAGGGGATCATCATCAAGCACCTCGTCTCGTCTTTACCTGTTTTACAGGTGTGTACTTCGTGGTTTGCATGGCCCTCCTGGTGATCAGCCTCACTGAAACCGTGCTGATTGTGCGTCTGGTGCACAAGCAGGACCTGCAGACCCCCGTGCCCCACTGGGTCAAGTACTTGGTGCTGGAAAGAGCTCCGGTCCTTTTCTGCATTCACAAGAAGCACCGCCTCTGCTCCAGACTGTCCTCCCAGGCCTCAGACCTGGAGCACTACAAGGACAACAACTATGGGACTGGTAAGGAGCATTCAGGTTTTCATCAAACCAAATGTGACAGCAGCTAATTTCATTCCATCTCATTAGTCTTCTCCTTTGTGGCTGAAGACGTTTCAGTGAGAAAAATTCATCTGCTGGAATTTAAATTATTCTCAGAGGCTGATGTTAGCTTTGCTTTGAGGGAAAAACTGAATATGTGAGAAAACAAATGTGTTGTCATTGAGCATTTTACAGATACATTCATTAATAATGTTTCCTCATTATATAAATAAAAAGAAAACATAAAAGGGTGGCATGACATTCCTTTTCTTTGCTGTTGCAAATTAGTGGTATGTTATCGAAAATGTACTTTGTAGGGACGGGTGGGTGGAGGAATAATTACCAGTAACACGACATGTGAATCAAAAGGGTTTGGCATGTTTGGTCTAGACCTGCTCTAACTGGAAAAGTGTCATGAGATAACTTTTGTTGTGAATTGGTGCTATATAAATAAATAAAGGGTCTCATTGCTTTAGTCCGAGTTTAAAGAAAAACAACAAATTTCCAAACTACAATGACCCATGTGTCCCACCCTGCAGCCCAGTGCACCATCCACCACACCTGCGAGATCGGCCGAAGGCTCAGCCAGCACGACAGAGAAGGCGGGTTGCTCGGACTGGGCCTGCCTCCCTCCAGGGACCCCACCCCACCCGTCATGGACAACATCCTGCAGGAAGTGACGGCGATTCGGCACTTCTTGGAGAAGAGGGACAGGTGTCGGGAAGTCGCCAAGGAGTGGCTGCAGGTCGGCTACGTGCTGGACGTGCTGCTCTTCAGGGTTTACTTGGTGGCCATGGTGGCCTACAGCATCACGCTGGGCACGCTGTGGTCAGTGTGGCAGGGGGCCTGAGTGTGACCCCCTCCCCCCCGGTGCTGCAGTGGACACAAGCTCAGTGGGTAGAACATAGAATTAAAAAAGGCCACAGTGGTTGGCTCTGTGCCCCGTGGAGCTCGGTGGATACAGGAGGCACTGGCATAGTGAAGGAAGAGGGAAAAGCTTCCTGTAGCTCAGGCCTGTGTGCAAAGGTTAAGTAACCATCTGGGTTTGTCACCACGTCCCTGTGAACGTTATTATTATCATTAATCAGAGGGTTTTCATCCATGTTTAAAGAGCAATCTGCTTTTCAGGGTCAGACCAAGGCTTAGACGTTAACACTGCAACGCACACTTATGAATGCTAGCATTTTTTGCCCTTATGAAAAATTAAAAAGTGGGAACAGGACAAGCAAAGAAATTTTAGCCAAGGGAGCCAATTTAATATTTCTGGTCAGTTTCTGCTAAGACACAAACAAAAAAGGACCCAACGATTGATACACAATAAAATTAAAAGTGAAAGAAAAGAACCTTATTGAGAAATAAATTAACCTGGTGAAGTGCAGCAGTATCTGTTGAATTCCTTTGTCTTAGAAAATGTAAATATAACAACAGTTCAACAACAACAACAACAACAAAAAAACAAACAAAAACAAAAAACTCCACAGTGGACCAAACTTTTGTTGGCTGAGGACGTCAGAAAACCAATAGCAGGACTTTGTTTTTGTCTGGTTGTGTTTGGGGGGGCGGCAGAGGACATAACATTAGCCAATTTAAAACAAATATGAAATACTGCCAAAATAATTTGTGCCTTTTAAAGCCGATCGGTCCCACCTGAGAAGAAACCAACAAAACGTTGTGATGAAGGTCAAAGCTGAAGACGTTCAGCACTGAGAGGAGGACCAGTCGAGCTTGTTAGCTTTCAGCTTTTAATTTGCCTGTCATTACAATGTAAAGCAGCGATATAAATATGTAAAATAAGTATTTACGTGGATTATAAAGGCTAATAACTGACCTGTTTTGCGCTACATGTACAACATTTGACTGCATGAGACCTCATCCTGACTTAAAGTTGTTAAATTGTAAATGCTGTTGAACAGATGCACATTATTTATTGGTTTTCATGCCGTAAATCTGTAAGCAAAACGGTGGAATCTTGTAGACTTTCAGATACACATCAGCATATATTACCTTTAATGTCACCTAATGGCTTGTGAGTGTTGATGTGTGTGCTGTAATATTTTTAATTTTTGTCTTGTTTCATCACAAGGTGAGATGTAACGAGAAACAATTGCATATATTAATATAATACTGCATTATATAAACAGTGTTAGAAGCAGTCGACATGCGCTCCTCTGTGTTCAGCAACCAAATAAAGTGTTTATCAGTTTCATCTTATTTTTAATAGATATGTTATTAAAACTTGAGCATTATAATTTCATTCTATTTCAACATTCAACAAGCAGTTGAAAATCTGCAGCTAAAAACAAAATTAAAAATAAAGAAATGCTTTCCATAAAATAATTTGTGATATTTAGGCCATAGTATTTATTCAACAGCATCTATTTCCAGCATGTTAATTTATACGTGTTCTGTATTTATTCATTTCACTGTTTTTTGTTTCTGTTTTTTAAAAAAGCCTCACTTTTAATTTAAACAGTTTTGTCTCACATTTATTGATCTGTGGTTGGATCCACAGAATATTACAGTTTTCTCCGACACGTGAGGCCAAAAGCATCCAGCAGCTTAATTATTTACATTTTTTAAGACTCCTCTCATAAAAAAAAAGTTGACAATTTTGAAACAGAGAATCAGTACCTTGATATACGTACGTAATAAGAATAAGGTGATTATACATTGTTTCTATCAATACGATGCATGTGTGTGACTCATGTGATCTAAATTAAATCGTTAAACTGATCAGTCTGGCAAAATGAGCCAATGTTCTGCTTTACTGTTTATTCTGTCACTTAAGGTGTTTAGATGTCAGTGCAGACACAAGCAGCTGAATAATGTACGTCACTCACTTTGACTTTTCTCCTGCAGTTCTCCACAGCAGCCAGCTGATGGCGCCACGCACAAAAGCATCAGTTTCCCTCGGCAGCAGAGCGGCGCCCCGGGTTTTCCCATGATCCCACTGGGACAGTATCACTGAATATTAACATGACTCGTTAGTTTTTATTTTTAATCCTGGAGAAAAAGCGAAAACAGTGTGAGAGAGAGAAGGCAGAGAGAATAATTACTTGTTTGTAAGAACATTTGCACAGCTTTAGGCTTTTCCTAGTAGTAGTAGAAGTATTCAGACATGAAGTACTAGTATCACATTATAAACTTACTGCTACAAGTCAAAGTCTTGCAGTGAAAATGTTACCTCAGGAAACGTGAAGTACAATCAGGAAAATGGACTCTGTGACCATTTTACTGTTAATGTAGTAATATAGTAATGGATGTGTGTTATTACTCGCACACTGCTTAAGGTGGAGCTGACTTTATTTTGCATTTGACTGCAACTAATAATTATTTTCATTATGGATTAATCTTCTGATTATTTCTCCTCCATTAACTGATTGTTTGGTTTGTAAAAATTCTTAACATTGTGAGCACCTTGGAAACAGAAGAGCCAAGAGCACATTCCCCAAAGGTATTCCAATCAATATTCACCTTGGAAATATTTCACGCTGTCTTCCAAAAGTGAACAAACATGTTTTTCGTCTTTTTTTCCTCACTTTATTAAGCTGACATTAATGTTCCCATGTTTTCTGAATAACACTTGAGTTCATAATTGTTAATCTGAGTTAAATGCTGATACACAGAAAACCCGACCACTCGGTCAAAACGCGCTGGAAAACATGCGTGAAACAGGATGTGAGCGTGCTGATGTCGACGGCGAACACATCACCTCCGTGACCACACGTCCAGTCTGATTGCTCAGTGTCATGTGGTCTGATTTAAAAAAGAGTTTAGAAAAATCAGCAAAGTTCGTTTCAGCCCTCATTTCAAACTCTTAAAAACACAAACCTCAGGATGGTCACTTTAGTAGCGAAGGCTGGCGAACCGAAGGCGTCCAGCTGTTAGATCTGTGGGTCAAAGGTCAGCGCTGAGACGTCATGCTGCAGCACAAAGTCCCTTCACTGTTCAAACTACCATCCTGACAAACCAACCACTGCCCCCTTCCTTCCTAAGACCCCAAAATAAGATCAAAGTCACAGCAAAGCAACACGTCCAACAAAACCAGTCACAATGAGAGTCTTTTCTCTCATTTCCTGTTTTGTTTTCTGTTAAAATACAAAAAAGTAAAGAAAAACAAAACACAACAAAACATCAAACAGACCACAGGGCCACACTGTGAGCGAATGAATGGACAGGGAATGTGGAGAGCTGCCTCATTAGTTTCCAATACGCTGAAGTCGAGATCTGATCCTGTGTGCCAGAGAGCGGAAATGAACGAAATATTCTTCTTTAGCGTCATTATTAGGCCCAACTGAAGACACTTTTGATGTGATGTTTGTTTGCTGAACGCACAGATGGGCTTCATTTGGGGCAAAATTACAGCAAGCGGCTGACACTGAAGATTTCTTACATGGTCTGGCACGTACAGATCAAATAGGAGCAGCGTTTGTTTTTCCCAGTGGTGTGTGAATGCAGCAGCAGTGAGGTTAACTTTAAAGCTGAGAGACTGTGTAGTGATGCAGGGCGCCGGTCTTTAAATACGTCCACTGAACTCTTCTTTGGTGAAGTGAGAAGGTTCGTCCTCTGGGGAGCCTGACGTCGCTCTGAATCGTCCTCATGACCGTTCACACCGAATAACCTCTCATGATAGTTTATTATCATATTTGTAAGGGCAAACTTAATTATTAAATGTTCATTCATACTGAAGAACTTGTTCACTGATTGTGCATTTAATTTGTTTCCTGTTTATTTCCTGTAACAGCCGTCTGTTTTCTACTCTTTTACTGTACTTAAGTACAAGCTGAACATTTAATTTCCATGTGGAAAATATTTCAGAAAGAGTTAATTAGATTTGATATTTTGTCTGTTTGTACTTATGAACTTGTGATGAGAAGATTAAAGAATAAGGCGACTGTCAAATTTTGATAATATTTGAAATAATTTTTCATGCTTCCAGCTTCTAAAATGAGTACATTTGCTGATTTTTCTTTTAATTTTTTAAAAATATTTTTGAATTTTTCTTTTAGTAAATTTGGGTTTGGACTGTTGGTTGGAGTGTGAAGGTTTCACTTTGGGCTCTGGACGACTGAAATCATAATGAATATTCTGAATATTCTACAAAGTAACAGAAAATATTCAGCAAATCAATTGCAATAAACGCAAATAATCATTTGTTGCAGTTTTATACAACAAAATCCTGCATTTGAGTACTTTTACTTTTAATACTTTCATTACATACATTTTCCAAGTTATACTTGTGTCACTAATGTCAAGGCCAACTGAAAACTTGAGTCCAGCTTGTCACATCTGCAAAGAATTGAGCTAACGGTGTCTCATTGACTTTGCTCTTGAGGTTGTTTTTATTTACATGCTGCAACATCATTCAATACATCCTGTTTGTCAGAATGCAGGTTAGATATGAGACACACACATACGAAATGAAATGTCTAATCAGCTGCTACAGCAATGACACCACAACATGAGAGATCAACGTGAGCAACAACCTGCCACAGAAGCACTAATCTAAACCGTGTTCAGGTCAGTCTGCCGCCAACATTTCGCGCCTCAAATCACCTCCTCCGTAATGACAACCACGAGCGCACCTCCACCGCCGCACACGCGCCCTGCATACCTAATGATAGCATTTATGACCTGTGTAGCACGAGAGGCAGAGCAGACCAAAGGCAGCGAGGCTTGAAGCGCCGCAGCAGTTACCATTAGCACATGACGGCCAGGTGGTGAGTGTGCAGCCAGACAATAGAACCCACTTCAGCTGCAGCAGCAGGCTGAGGAGGGCGAGTGGCAGCGGTGAGTCGGCTGCTGTGGCGTCAAAGTGCTGCAAGGGCTCACTTTTTCTTCGCTCTCTGCATCATCTCGTTTTCAGGATGTTTTTGCTCTTCAAAACGTGTTGTAACCCACATCACAACGAGCAGAATCGTCACGTCACGGCCTCCGCCACTCCAACCGAAATGTGTGGATTTAATTCCGCCACAGTGTCTTTCCTGGGGTACACAATTTCACGAGATCGGGTGCGAACCGATCCTGCTAAGGTCGCCGCCGTGTCCAAGTAGCTGGTGCCCACCAACCTTGTCTATCTGCTGTTCTTTTGGGGGTTTTACAAACTTTTGCTATCATGTGAACAGCTTTCAGCTCCACCTTCACTCCCTTCTGCTGGACACCTGGGGCCTCCTTCATAGAACTCAGGTGCTGTTTTGTCTGCATCCCACCCTCATCCAACCATATGAAAGCCTTCAGGTGATCATGGGGACGGATGCCTCGGACACCGGTGCTTTCTCAAAGATCCTGTGTTGACAGTAACCTCCACCCACTGTGCAGTCTTCTTGTGCAGACTCTGAGATGGCAGAGATCTTCGTGGGGTAAAGCTGGCTGTGGAGGAATGGTGCCGCTGGTTGGAGGACACTCACCCACCCTTCATCGTACGGACAGATCATAAGAACCTTGTTTATATCCAGTCAGCTAAGTGGCCAAATTCACGCCGGACAAGGTGGACTTCACTCTGACTTGATGTCCAGGACCTCAGAACATCAAGTTCCACTGCAGCACCTCTTGTCCCCCGCAAAGTAGGATAACATTGCTGTCCCAGCAATCCATGTGCTGCTGCTGCTGCAGGAGAACCTGGAAACCGGCCTGCACTGCCCTCCTCTGCTCTGCCACTAGAGACCAGAACCAAGCCAACCACCGCTGCATGCCAGCACACAGTTACGTGCCTGAGGACCTCCTATTAAAAGTTGAATCCAAGAAACTGTTTCCTCGAAATGTTGGTTGCTTTGAAATTGGATCCATCATCAGTCCCTGTGCTGTCCATCTGAAACTCCTTGCTTCCCTTCATATTCATCCAACTTTCTGTGAATACCAAATAAAACCTGCCTGCATCAGCCCTCCGTCGAGCCCACCACCTGCTCCACCCCCACCCAGGATTACTTACAGCCGTCCTGCCTGTACAGCCGCTGTGGTCGAGGCCTGGAGTGTCTTGTGGAGTGGGAGGAGCACAGACCAGAGGAGCACAGCTGGACTCTTCTCCCATCCGGGATTTCCAGCGTGAGCATCCAAACCGCCCCAGATGTGCACAATCACCTGGTGCACCTCTGCTGATTATGAAAAGTAAAAGAGTTGACACGGATTGTGAACGCTGATACACTTCATTCAAAGCAGCCATCAGTCACGGGTGACTAAGTTCATCAAAATCCTACTTCCCTCTCGAGGTGTTTATGCAGATTTAATTGGTCCAGGTTTTGCTGTCAGTCCGTCCCCAGTACAGTGGACGTGAAGGTAATTTTGTTGGACTCACAGCACTGAGAAATGACATTATAAAACCTTGACTCTGATGTTTGTCTCCATAAGCAGCGTTTGGTTTCAGTGGATAACAAACAGACCTCACTGTGCGTCGTTTTCGCTGGAGCTTCTTTCTACAAAACGTGTTTCTGCTGAGGTGACAGAATCAACCGTTTAAAGTGAAACCAGCTAAAATCTGGGATCGGCTGTTCGTGTTGTCTCAGCCTTTGTAATAAACTGCTGAGGCATTTTTTTGCATGGCACCTCGCCCGTCACTAAAGCAGCGAGCGAGCTCCACTTGGCTGCTCTGTAGCTCATGTTGTATAGCAGCAGGAGCTGTGGAGGTACAGTAAACTGCCTGCAGGTATCGTGTTGAACTCCTGTGAGGAGGCCAGAAGCTGCTGGACAATTCATGAGTCGAGACCAGCTTCTGTTGTTGCTGCTCCACATGCTTGTTAGCCCACATGCTAAAGTCATTTGCCTGCTATATTTAGTTGCTGTGCAAACCGCAACTGTTAAACACAAACCTCACAAGTGGTGTCGCCAAAGTCATAAAACCTATTAAAGACCTCTGAGCTCCAGTAATGTTGCACAGTTTGTCCTGAGTGGTGCGAGAGGACAGGTTAAAGGGCCATTACAATCTAAAAGATTCATCCTCTGGGGAGCATGAATGTTTTCAGTGAATTTCAACTGAAGAGAGTCAGCACTGAGGAGTTTCAAATTAATACAGAAGCTGCATGTAAGCGAGTACCTGAGTACCACAGGGAGTACTGGGAAGTACATGTTTGGTTTTTTGAAAACAAACTGAAACAGAAAAAGTGATTTGCTTTGCATCTTTTAAACAAAATCCACCGTGTGCAGACACCGAAGCTGTTAGTATTTTAGCTTCGCAGCATATCACGCCATCAAGTGTATTTTTGAAGCAGGAGCCAAAGTTGTGTCTAATATGAAAAAGCAGATGAAACACACACACACACACACACACTTACCAAATGATTATTTTGCATGAGATCCCACTTTCTGTTCGGCAGAACATTCAGGAAGCACATAGCGAGCCAGAAAGAGTGCTAAGACAGACAACATGAAGTCCATTTTTTATTTTTTCTAACCGCAGATCGAAAGTATACAACTGAACATCATGATTTGATTTTTATTGAGACTCATAAATAAAAATACAAAAAAATTCCACTACAAAAAAACAATCTACTGTTAGTAGGATGTAAAAAAAAAAAGAAATATTATTTATATTTTCACTATCAAAGGCACAACATTGACTTTAGTGACAACATGGAGAAGAGAACCTGCAGCATTAAATCTTTTATTTCTCATTTTTATTTTTTTCACACTCCATCAGAGAACACTGAAATGTTACAAAGAGAGGTGTCTGATTCTACATGGAAAGAAACAAAAAAGAACAACCTCTATATCAACAGACGGTGGCTATAGATTGGTGGCACAGCTCAACAGGAAACGTACTGCCACAGGAAAAAAAATAGCACGTTGTCGCTGGAAAAGACAAAGGACCTTTGCAAAGCTCTAATGCAAATTTCAAAAAAAAAAAAAAAAAAAATCATACAACTGACAACAATAAGAGAACAAAATAAAGAAAATAAAAAATAATAATTGGGCACCTTCTAAGATTAGGCTAAGATTAGGTGCTGAGGTAGACAAAAACTATAACAATTCAAATCATAATAAAAACACTATTTTCTTAATACAGAGCAACTTGACTGGCACTTGTGCTGTCACAACAATGGAGAAGTAGCACAGACAAGCCAGGGAAAGACAAGAGAGAGAGAGAAAAGCTTTGTTACATAAAAAGCTTTGTTATGCTTGGTCCGACAGGGCAATTGGTCCTCAGTGCTAATATAAAAAAATACAATGTCTTGGTGCTTTGTTACTCAAACAGTTTTTAGTCTAGACCTCGATGGCACATGCATTGCAACACTGCATGAAATGGCTACTTTGTTCTAGAGACACCACACCAAAACACAGAGTGCCAGCTCCAGGGATGCCATGATTCCTCTCTGACGAATTCAACATCCCCGTCTAAATGCCTTTTGTAGAAAAGAACAAACTCAAAAAGTACTTTAAAAAAACTAAACAAAAAACTGAAGCAAAGCAGAAGGGGCGCCCCCCTTCTCCCCTAGTGCCAACCCACCCAAACGCAGGTTTTACTCATTTTCCTTTTTCAAGAGCAATAAAAAGTTCCCACCAGCAAACCTGTTGCTGACGAAAAGAGAGGCGGCGGGGAAAGAACCGAGCGGACAATCTGAGAGGAGAACCACACTGTGGTGCTTAATTTGCTTACAGAAACACGATTCAGTGGAGCAGATTTTCATCCTGAAGCAGGTTGTTTCGCCACTGCAGCCTGTCTGGGTTCTGCTGAATTTCCCTCACGCTTTGTTTTGTGTCGCTAAATAAACGCTTTTGGGTGCCAATCAGCACAGCCTTAAAAAACAAAAAAATAATGCAGAATCCCAGTTGCTATTTCAATAGCATGAAGGGTTTATTGCAGTCCTTGAAAATGAAGCCCTGCTCTATTCAGGATTCATAAAAAAAGAAAGAAAAAAAAAGAAATCAGGTCATTTTCGAGCGTCATGACATCCCTAGGGTGCTGGAGACACCATTTTTATTTTCT
This sequence comes from Scatophagus argus, assembly GCF_020382885.2. Taxonomy (NCBI): domain Eukaryota; kingdom Metazoa; phylum Chordata; class Actinopteri; family Scatophagidae; genus Scatophagus; species Scatophagus argus. The sequence goes on along the minus strand of NC_058506.1, from coordinate 21,672,565 downwards.
TCTGAAAATACAGAAACTAAGCAGATATAGATGGATATTTTTGTTGAACAAATTCCATTTTTAGGCACAAAGATAGAGTACAGAAACATTGGAGGAACACTGAGGGAAGAACTAGAACGATGCCGATGTATATATAGATTTTTTTTTCCAACATAGAGAAAAAAAAGTGGCATAGAATATCATTTTATTTTGTATCTGATCTGATTAGTGCATTTTTCCACTAATACACACACACACACACACACACAGTTACACACTCTTTCACCCGCACAAAAGAGTAGAAAACATTCAGAGGACGATGATAGGAACAATGTGACTGATCGGGTCTTGCATTGTGGCGGTTCAGACTGAGCCGTGACGACCGGGTTTATTATAGTGGGTGGATGTTACACGAGGGGGGAAAAGCCCCTCAGCTCACAGTGTTTGAGAAGAAAATGGCAAGACACCACGGGACATGCCATCCCTTCTTCTTCTTCTTCTTTTTTTTTTTTTCAAATACAAAAACAAAAACAAACAAAAAATACGCCGACAGTCAAGTTTGATTGAAAAATTGTGAATGACAAGTACTAATTGGTCGGTTTGGCAGCGAGCCCCTGCCGTCCCATGTTTTATCATCTTTTTTGTTTTTTTATTGTGTTTTGTTTTTTGTTTTCTTTACTTTGTCACATACACACACTCGTAAAGTTTGTGGCGGATAGATTTAGTCCTTCACCTACAATGCAACTGACATCCAGAAAGCGACACTTATTATTACAATATGTTCACGCACGTTTTTTCTTTCTTTTTTTTTTTTTTTTTTTTTTGTCCAACAATATCAAAGAGGAGCAAGGCAAAAATGATTCACACCCAGAGAGAGAAAAAAAAGGTAAAAAAACAAAAACAAAAAACAAAAAAGGAAATACAAATATTTGTGCCCTGCTGTAACCCTCCACAAATGGAAAAAGGACTGACACTGAATACAAAAATATCACAATTTTTATATATCAAATTGCCTCTGTTGGCTCTTGTTCAGGAATACGCTCATTTCTCCAGAGAGCTTGTCAGCCGAGAGAATCTCTATTTTTAACCTTCTGGTTTTTCTTTTTTTTGTTGTTGATTACCACTTGCAGTTCCAATTGTCCAACGCACTCTGCATCGCTGCAAACATGACCTGTCCCGGCTGGTTCGGCCCTTTTCATGGACCGCCTTCTCTTTTTTATTTCACATTACAAAACTACACTTCTATTCACATATTTTCAAGTTTAAATTCTTGTTTTTAAACCCTCTTAAAAAGCAATAGTACTCCCTCTTATCTGCCACATCCCTCCTACTCGTCACTTAAGGCTTCAAAATTGCTTTTCTTTCTTTTCCTCTGCTCGTCTGTGGTTGGAGGTGCAGGGGGAGACTATAAGAGAAGAATAAACATCCGTCTGAATGACTTTTCAAATCCTATCGGCCTCTACTTTTGTTATCTCTTATCCTTTTTATATACATTTTGCTTAAAAACAATCATAAATCAACTTTTGAAAAAAAAAAGCATGAGATGAAGTAGCAATGATGAAATAATGCAAAACACAAACACACGCGCTCACACATACAAAATGTGCTTTTGCAAAAAACAAAACAAAACAAAAACAAAAGAAAAAAACAAAAACAACTTAGAGGTAGCTTTTATAACAAATGACCAAACCTTCTGGCTCATTAACATGCGGGGTTAATAATACCAAGTTTGGTAACAAGTAATGCACAAAGAAATACAAAAACATTAGAAAACAAACAAGAAAATTCTTCACCGTGGCACTTAATTTCTCGGCGTACACATTGCTTCATCGTGTTGTGCAATGCATCTTCTCCACATGCACTCATCAACAAAAGGAAAACAAACATAAAAGTGTACAAATAAAACAAAAGGGAAAACTGAAATACACAAGCAAGATGAGGTCACAAAACGAGGTAATTCAAGTACGATGTGTTGAGATCAAACTCAAGGTAAATTACAACAACCAACAACAACAACAACAACAACAACAACAACAACGACAGGAGACGAGCGAGACGAAGCACAGGGACAAAACCACAGAGAAAGAGTTGATTTATTCTGTCGTCTTACTGGTCGCCCCCTCAAGCTGCTGGGCCGTGTCTTGTCCCATCAGTGATTTCCCCCTTTCCCACCGGCCGTTTGGATATGCGATCACTCCGGTTACAACGTGACACGCAGTGATGCTCGCTAAAGCCTTCAAGGTTCAAACGAACACCTGTGGCTGCTCAGGTCACGCAGGCTAACGCTGCATTCAAGAGACGTCACAAAGACCCGAATTCCCACCTCCTCCTCCTCACCAAAACAAGCCTTTCAACAGCATTCAGAGTTGCATTTCTTCCAAGATGCAGTTCTGTCAGCTTTGCAGCAACACATGAAGCCCATAAGCCCCCCCGACTGGCAATTCAAATCAATGCATATATATTTGGGAGTATGCATCACTTAAAACCAACACAGGAGCCACTTTGAGGTCTTTATCACTGCTGGTGCGACCTTCTGACGATCCAGCCTCGCCTCAGTGGACACTTGAGTTTGAATCTGTGGATCACACGGCACCAAAACGTGATCTGCTTCGGCCCTTTCGTCAGAATATTCCAAACCGTCTATCAAAACGTGTGATAGCGAGCGATCAGTTCCAATTACCAGCTAGCTGAAGTATGAGCTGTTGCAAGGGGAACAGCAATTCAGCGTCGGCTCTGATCTGAACCTGTGGAAGGCGGGAGGAGCCGTGACCACCTGCAGGGCGGGAACTGTAGATCTCTGACGTCCAGTGAAAGGCAGCATTAACCCGCAGTGTACTGTGACGCAGCCCAGGGCGAACCTGGCTCACATTCTTTCACATTCATGTTTTGATGCAGTATTAACAGTCTTCTACCTGCCGCGCCACCTTGGCTAAAGGTGTGCAGCTAAGGCATTCCCAGCACTTCTTCTTCAACATTCACTACGAGCAGTCGAAGCCACAGGACTCCCACGGAAAGCAGCGGTTAACCATTGTCCCATTTTGTTTTCCATCACTGCGGTGAATGGACAGGTCTGCTGTGGTCAAAGTGTTACTGTTTGTGTCAGTTTGTGTAGTTCATCGTTAGTGTGAGATACTGAGTCATCTGGTTAATATACATGGATAAAAGCAGTCCAGTTGTCTATTGCTGAGTAGGTGGATAGGTTGATTACTGTGGCGTACTGTAACAGAGACTTATGATTTAATGAATGAAGATATAACTTGCAGACGTCAAACAGAGACTGTTGTCGTAATTTGTTTTACCTGTGCAATCAAGCCATGATAAACTACGATGCAGAGCTGAAAATAAAATCAAAAAAATATATAAGATGAAAAAGTGACACGAGTTAGCCTTTGGCTCTCTGGAGAGAACCGTGGGTGGCCAGTGGTGACTCGACTTTCTCCAGCCCTCATCTGACAGAGATGCAGAACCAGGAAGACTACTGAGAAAAGTGGGGAGACTTCCAACAACAACAACAACAACAACAACAAAAAGCAGCACTAACATCTTCCTCCCTCACAACCAAACAACGTGCTCGGTTTGCAGTTTTTATTTTAGTGCTCCAATTCATCCAGTTCAACTGCTTGTTCTGCTGCGATACGCCTGCCGACTCCGCTGCTGATTCTCAGGGGCTATCTCACTGCCACGGCCGCCGTCTCATCAACGGACTGGTTTAGTGGCAGATTTCTGTGAAAACTGGCAACATGGGGCAGAAATAATGGAAGGCCGAACGACAGACTCGCTTTGAATCAGAGGCATATTCATCTAAATCATCCTAAGCTGACGTTTCTTTAATTCGGTTGGTTTGTCAGAGAACATGTCCAGGTCCTGCTCCAGTATTGTTATGGTTCGTGTCTACCATAACACAAAGGTGTGTGGCCATGAGGAGAGGGACTGTGGCTTCTGAAAGCCAGCAGTTCGTCAATACTTGAGAAGCAAACTGTGACATAAGGACCTGGAGGTCTAAACTGATCCTCAAGTTCATAAACTAGTGCTCCAAACTAGTTTGACCAAAGAGAGCGAGTGTAAACAAACCGATACTGAAGTAGAAGACAAATAATTCAGAATGGAGTGAAGGATTCAGAATGCATAAGCTCAGATAGCCCTTGAGAATCTGCGTTCGCAGCACTCAGGCGGCAGCAGCATCCGAAAAGCCACTTCCGTGCAGCTCGCTCTCGTTATGCTGCTGCGTGAAATGGCCTGAAACGATAACACAGTTGCAGATGTAGTGAATGACCCGGTGAGTCCGAACAATGGTGGAGAATCTCTCTCCGTGTCCAAGTCTTCCTCCTCTTAGCACTTTCGTCCCATCATCACCACCTTTTTACCCCGTCGCCGCCTTTGCATGAAAAGAAAAACAGAGAAAACTAACCCTCTTGCTTTCGAGTCTCTCGCCGTTGACATTCCTCAATCGTCAACCCTCCGCCACAGCCTCATGCCTCCTATCAGCTCAATTACATTCGCCTTTCCTCTCAACCCCAGTCCCCCCACCCTCACACGAACCCTCTCTCTGCGCTCACTCTCCCGGCCTCAGACGTAGCAGAGGTACAGGTAGGTCTTCTCTATGCGCCAGTCTGGGGGGATGTCTTCGGGCTTGTGGCCTTTCATGTGCTTCTGCATGGCTGACAGGCTGGGGCAGTACTCCAGGCAGATGGTACATTGATAGGGCGAGGCGCCGTTGTGGGTGCGCAGGTGCTTGATCATGGCCGAGTAGTCCCTGGATCGCTGGTGGCACAGCTTGCACTCGAATGGCTTCTCACCTAAGGATGATAGGGTGGGGTTGAAGACAGCAATTGTGTTAGTCATAGTGCCATTCACTGAAGGTATTATGTCCTCGGTGAAGCACGATGTCCCCGTTAATCAGCAAATAATTGCATAAGATACAGCAATCATTGGAAACAGAAGGAAAAGCTGTATTAGTCCGTGAGGTGTTGTGGTAAACACAGCAGCTTTTGTCATTCACACCAGAAGACTGTCGCATTGCTTTAATGGAATATGAAAGTTCACTTATCTCCATCAATAACAGTTTTAGTTCAGCTCACTGAACTAAAGTCAGCCACTGTTTTGGGATGCTGTTACGATACTGTTTTCTGAACAGCTGTGTGCAGCTGTGAGAGACCACACGAACACTTTAAAGTCATTCCAACTGCCCTGAAGAACAGGTGGAGCTCAAAAGAGACACACGAATGAAAGCATAAGTGTACAGCAATATTTGAGGGGATATAAACCCTTTGTGTTCAGTCATTATCAATTCTCATTACTGCCTTTATTAAAACAGACCCCCATTGTATTGGGATTTTCGTCTCCACATCACGCTGAGCAACAAAAAGAAAATGAAAGAGATGTCCTGCTACTTAATGGAAGGCGCAGCTATCGAATGTGGCAGCAAAGGTTTCTAAGACCATGCAGAGAATGATTCGTTTCAGATCTCCTCCTGAAAACCACTCAGGAGTTGTGACATCTGAATGCTGATGCTGACTTTGAGATGCAGCTGAAAGCTTCAGAGAAAACTGAAAAGTTTCTAAAGCTGGCTTGTGCTTGTGTTTCTTGTTTCTTTCTGACTTTGCTGCAACAATGCCAGGATGTTCCCAGATCTGTCATCACAAAGGGCAGCGAATGAACAATAAGAAAAGTCCAATTAAATTAAGATCTAAATGGGCTCAAATTCCATGAATATGTGATGTCTAAACATCCGCTTTTTTCTTCTGTAATCCACATCTAATCTCAGGCCCATTACATAAATAGAGCTCCTGTCATGGAGAACTCCTGAAGGTGTCATAAATCAAAGTGCAGCTCTGCTTTCTTACTGTGGGGGCTGCTATATTCAAGAGGCACATTTCAATTCAGCAACAGCAGCCATCCTAAATGTGCTAATGATTTGAGTGATGGCAGGGAATAATCCACCGGCGCTGGAGCCGGCAGACGCAAATTAGACATGTAAATGCTGACCTTTACCAATGGCATTTGAAATGAGCTGTCGGAAGTGATCTGGCCCAGCGCTTGCTGTCACCTTTCAGCTGCAGCCTCGCACGTGTGTGCTGGCAAAATGGCCCTCATGCCTCCGCTGCTCGGCCGCCCTGCTCTTTCGGCGCCCTGGTTAACCTTGACCTCCGTCCGGGTTTGGTTACGTTGCCATTTAGCCAATACGCATAAATGTGGTGCGGCAGGTCGTCATGTGCTACTCTGCAGCAGTGTGGACACCTGCGTTCTGTTGATATTGATAACCAGACTGTAAACAGGGTCGCCTCAAATAACCAGCTAATAATGAATTGCAAATGCGACCCAGGTATTGATCCGCCATTGGCATTTGGGATGTGTGGAGAGGAGGGGGTGGTGAAGGGGGAGGGGGGTTAGGTTGCCAATGTCGATGATTCATCAAGCAGCTCCCTTTTGTGCAAGGTGGCCTTTGACTGTGAGCTTGTCACTTGCTCTTGTTATCTGCTGTTGCTCTACGGCTTAACGCAAAGCCCCCTCCCCCACACAAAAGGGGAAAGGGTGGACGGAGGGGAGCCAATTATTGGACAGGCTGCCTTGATAGTGTGGCTTAACAGCTGGCTTATTGAATGGGAGATGGGAGGGCGCTGCCGTGTGTGCGTTAGAGAAAAAGAGAGGGTGAGGAAGCATTAAGCCTTGGCTGCGTGCCATCCTGGTGAGCACTCGTGGTATCCTCGCTCAGTCTGGTACGTAGCGTGCACTCATTCTCCAGGGCACCCGGCTTATCACTGTGTCAACATCTTTATGGGGCTCTAAATATACTGGGATCAATACAAAGTCTTCGGAGACATCCATCTACTGTATCACAGCAACAGAGATATTCATCTGGGCTGGTCTGAGCCTCGCAACTTGGATTTCCTACAGCGGAGTCCTTTAACAGGCACCAAAAGCTGCACCGTGTTTCAACACTGTTTGATTATTGTAAGGGGCAGTGAGGTCTAATGTTGAGAAGTGGTAGAACAGGATGACGTGTCATTACTACAATTTAGGAATATCAGCGAGTGTAAAAAAATATATTAACATGACAGCACTGTGTGTAAGGGGCAACACGAAAGTAAAGAGATCTTGGGAACAGCTCAACAATTTGGAAAATATACTCACTGACTTCCTTCCTGATGATGAGATGAAATGAATTTGTCTCATGTCTGCGTCCAAAGGACAAAGTAGCTTCAGGAGGACGTCTATAGCTTAGCATAAATACTGGACGCAGGGGGAGACAGCTAGCTTGGCGCTGCTCAGAAATACAATTCCCAGCCGCTCTAAAGCTCACTAATTAATTAACATGTTGTTGTTCTAGAGGAGTTACATGAAGGAACTATTTTTGTTGCAGCCAGGTTTGGCACCATCACACCCTTGTCTGACAACCCGTGAAGCTGCACAGGAAGTTCTGGGCAGGAGGATAAACTGTTGTAAAAATCAAGAAATAGATCCAGCACAAAACAGTTCCCAACCCTTTGATTATCAAACTTCAATAAGCGCAGCGTGTTGCTCGTCGAACGTCGGCTCCGGTGTCGATGGCGGTACCTGTGTGCACGCGGTAGTGGGTTTCCAGCTGGTGCTTGAGGCTGAACTTCTTCCCACAGCCGTTACATTCATAGGGCTTCTCCCCGGTGTGGATGCGTTTGTGGCCCTTAAGTGTGCTCTCGTCTCGAAAGCAGCTCCCGCAGAACTCGCACTCGTATGGGTGGTCCCCTGCTGAAAGGTGGAGACAAAGAAGCAAAGCTTACTAAGATGTTGGCGTGAAGCAGCAAAGCAGCACAGCACTTCTTGACGGGCAGAGATATGAAGCTTTCGTTTACATGCACAAATTCATTATAAACGTGGCTGAAACTTTAACTAAGCGCAAGTCATGACAAACAAGAGTCTTTAATGTTTATGGCTGATTGGCTCTCACCAGCAGCCTGATTATGGGAAGATGTAAACAAGCGGCTTTTCTACCTAAAGGTAACCACGCTACTGAATGTTTCGTCTGATCATTTGGTGGGCTTATGCACCAGAACAACAGGCGTTCTAATGGATACCCACGCCATGAAGCTTTAATTCAGGCAGATAAATGTAACCCGTCTTTTGGCTTCTCCACAAATCACCTGCACTGCTGTTTTGCTTCATGGAAAGCCTTAAATAAAATTGCAGCCTGTCATGGCTGCTCCCTGGCTGCTGCGAGATGTATTATTGACCATGCAGTCCCATTCTCGCAGTGCTTGGATAACCTAGATAACCTGACTGATGCATAAATGGGTGTACAGATTATTAACTTGTCTAATTTGTCTTATTCTATTTTGGAGAGAACGACATGATGAACTTCGCTGTAATCGTCAGTATTTCTGGATTTAAAACACTGAGGGAAGAACAGAAAGCAGGACAGGGTGAATGTACATCTCTATCTGCCTGCCTGTCACTGTGGTCTAAATCCCCCACGCTGGATGAACGTATTCTCACTTACAGAACAACATATTTCCTTTCTGAGACATTAGGCTCATTTCAGACTCGGGGCTGGCAGTGGATGTACAGTATGTGTGCCTTCGCAAATGAAAATGACAACAGGCATCGCGTTCTGCTCCTCGGGCTGCAAGAGCACAGGTCCCCGCAGTGCAGCTGTAATGGATATTCAGATGTCAATGATCAGGGATATTATGATTTGCAGGAGGCTCTCACCAGCAGTCCAAAGACTAATTGTATTCTGGTGTTTGATGAGGAGCTGCTCCTTGCGCCCCCTCCCAGTCCTCCCTCCGGTTACACTCTCCAGCCAAGTAATGTTGTGGATATTTATTAATGTATTTCACTCCACCACTGCAGGTTTAAGTCACCATCAGTGACCTATGCCTTTCATTATCTGCCTGTCCGAGCAGCAACGTGCCAGGGAATAAATTGCATTTCTCGTTATGTGCTGCTGCCGCCACCCTGCTGTTAACAGACAATTTCACTTCCATCCTGCATGCTTTGAGATCTTACCTCCGAACATACAGTATGTGTGTGTGTGCGTGTGTGTGTGTGTGTGTTGATTTGCTTTATTTGGGGAGCAGAGACAGAAGGAGGGATGATAGAGGAATGAGAGGTGGATACCCTTCAAATGCTGATCACATTTTTGGGTGTGCAACACTTCCATGGGGAAAAAAAAGAAATGTTTTCAACGCCTTGTGATGTTGGACGCCTTCCCATTAAAGGGAAGCTTTGATGGGGATGGAGGGGTGTGGGAGGAGGGATAAAACTGAGACAGGGATGGAGCAGGGGATGTGGGTGTATATGGCGGCGGCGGTGGGGGCTGGGTAAAAATCAATAAAAGTGACAGTCTTTATTTGTCTGCGTGAAGTTATCAGTGGCTCCCGCTGTAAGACATTGTGCTCTTTCTAGCGTCTCAACCACAGCAGAGATCACAATCCATCACGGAGCTCGGTGGGCTCGCACGACGCCACAAGAATAATAATTGAGCTCAGATTCACCTGCCTTTAATTAGGGCCTCCGATCAGAGCAGCGAGTGGGATGCTAATACTCAGAGGAGGCCTGTGGAGGGTTATTTACGCTTAATGTCCTGTTGCTCCGCTAACGTGAGCGAAAAGCATCAAAAATACATCTTGCATTAGTAGGGAAGAGGTTGCTGTATTTCTTGTTTCTATACAAATCTGTCTTTTTACTTAAAAGGATGTTGCACTGTTTATCCATGCCAACGTCTACTCAAAATATGTACACTTTGCATCAGTGACTGTAACTAAAATCAACCTGCACAGACTTTAAACAGACAAACAGAACCTGCTGTTGCTGGCTTAGAGCAACAGCACCTCTCATTAGGCTCAATACATTCAATAAACAACACATAATGTGCCAATTTTCTCCTGATTCTCATATTGTACTATCATCCTGACAGTAAAACTGAGCGCAGAAGCAGACATGTCTGCTCTCAGCGGAAGCCTAAAAACAACAGCGTGGTATAAAATTTCAAAGCGACTGCTGTCCAGCTCCTGCATCCTGTTTGTGCCTGGGATGCGCCTCATGCATGCTAACTGCTGTAGCCACTCGGGGACGCCAAAGTGCAAAGTTGCACCGCGGCGCTCGAAACAAATCAGACAGAATTCTATAATCACATTGTGAGGACGTAAAGGGCCAGACAGGACTTCATCTTGCTGGGATATTCTCACGGGGGGCTGGCGAATAATGGGGACATGTCCTCTGTCCATCCCAAATCTGCCACTGTTACATCCCCTCTCCCTGTGTCCATCCTCTTTTTCATCTCTTTCTTCCTTCCTTCTGTTCTTCCTCCCCTGCTTTCCTTTCCGCCTGTCTCTTTTCTTTCTCTCTGGTGTGAGCACATGGCAGGGGAGGCCACAGATGAGGACCCAACACAGTGAGGTGGAACCACAGCATGGTGAGTGGACCCTTGGGTGCCCCCGAGCATCACCACCTGCGTCTCATGAACGCCCCCCCACCCACCCAAGACAACTACCACCACCTCTACATTTACACCACCCCCTCCCTCCATCTCTCTAACCTCCTTTGACACCCCAAAGGCCTGCTGGGGGTGCCTGTGCCCATGGGGGGCACCCGGGCGTGTTCATTATATACGGTAAGAGGCTGTAAATCAGGCTCCATCACTGCCAGGACCAGAACTGGCTCATTCTCTCTCCCTCTCTGGCTGTAGCACTATCAAATACAGCTGCGAACACAAAACACCCCGCCACAGCAGACAGCAAATTGGCTCTGGGTTTAAAAACACACACACACACACACACACACACACTTACACACAGACAGTGCACAACAACGGAATATTAATGAAGGCCTGGTCTGTAAAGAGAGAGTGTACGTGTCTGTGTGCTGTTAGGGAAGGGGAATAGCACAGCTGCCACGAGTGCCACTGTAATAAGCCCACATTGTGTATTTGCGCTAGAATGAGTGCTTGAACCTGCGCTGCGGAGTGCATACATGCTGTAAAGATATATAAACATAATAAGGAGGCAACATGGAGCTGAGAGTGTGGTGCGTTTAAAGGCGGCGATGAAACTGCAGGTAGACGGATGAAAACGAGAAGAAGGACGGCGTGAGGGAGAGGAGAGATGACATGATTAAGATGCTGAAATAAACGCCATTAAGTCAGATTTCTCTCCCTCGTCCTAAATGGTGAGCCAGTGTCAGAGGCCGCACCGGCGAGGCTGCATTCAACAGATAAGCCGGCAGGCAGGTAAAATGAAGCGCACATAATGAATGTCCTTAAAAGCGCTTTTTGCAGCTTTCTGTTGTCAGTTGATGCAACAGAATGGTGACTCAACCAATAAAAAACAAAGCTCAAAAGCCTGGAAAACCTTCTGTGGTAGATGAGCTGCCACAGTCGGTCCATTAAAATTGGGGCTGAAAACTGGGAATTGAGAACCTGACATTTACGGGGAATCCTTGCCCAAAAATACCTGCAGGAACCTGTGACCATGTGTGTGTGTGTGTGTGTCTATACATTTGTGTGCTACAGATTTCTGTATAAAAGAGATGCCTCATTACGCACTAATGACACCATAAAAAACTGCTGCACCAAAATATTCTGACCTTGAAGTGGCCATTATCACCGGTATGTCGTAACTGGATCAACATTTCAGCTCCACTGGATTTTTTTCCATTTACTTTTTAATGGCATTGCCTGCCAAAAGTCCAGCTGAGTGGCAAAATGTTTCTTTACGGTCACGACGAATGAAAATCTCCCAGCGATAACTTTGCAGATGTTTCAACAAGTGGCTGAAGCAGAGAACAAATAGCAAAATCGAAATGCAGAACGTCAGTCAGGAGGAGCACTTGGTGCGTAAGATTACATTAATGTTCCTGCTAAATATCCGAGAATAATCCAACTATGGGCCAAACCACAAAAACGGCTGCATGACGGACCACCTCTGTGCCGCAAAACGCTTTCAAAACCCCTCACACGTAATGCATTACAAACGGAAAGAGCTGAGAGGATATTCTGCTGTGTTTTCTAAGGAACGCGAAGAGAAATTGTTGTCTTAATAAGAATAAAAAATAAATAAAAATAAAGTCCAGTTCTTGCATCTGGAAATGAGTGATACATTTGTGGGAAGTAATCATTTTAAAAATCAAAGAAAACATTCTGAGGTGGACGCAAACCAAGATGAATTCAATAAAAATCTGGTTGGATGTCTGTGATGTCTTATTCTGAATGTTGAACGAATGTAGAACACGAGATGAAAACACGTTTGAGTCAACGCTTGTATCAAAAGATTGGCTGAGAAATAAAAGGAGAATATCCACTTGGATGCGATGGGTGAAAAGTGTCTGAGGAGAGTGTGTGGCAGTTTACAGCATATCATGATTTAATGTTGATTTCCTTTTAAATCTTTATCTTTGCTTTTGTATTCCACAAACTTACTGACACTCAATAACATGGATACCACTTTAGAGTTCATTTCAGTTGACAGGCTCATGTGAGTGGCCTCCAACTACAACTGTTTGCTTGCAGCAGACTGTTTGAGATGTTTGAATAGAAGATCAGCAAACGCTTTCAAGACTGCAAAAAAAATTCTATTGTCAACTACTTTGTATGGTTTTGGGAAAAAAAAAAAATCTCTCCAAAGCTTATTAAATCTATCATTTGTTTTAGATTCAATTTTCTCCTAAAAAAACCACAGTGAAATACAAAAAGTAATGAATCAATCAAAGACGGGACGATAAAGAACTGTGCACTTTAAAAAACATGCTACTATTAAATGTAATAAAATTCATTAAAAATATATACCAGTCTTTTTAATTCAGCAATTTATACCAAATTCCTTCGTTTTATTAGACGAAGCACAGGATTGCGTGGGTTTAGGTCTGAGGGGCAAACTGACGAGTTAAGGAGCACGTAGGACAATCAGAAAAACCCTTCAGACGGGCGTGGAGACGCTCACGCCGGACGGACGCGTCTCTCTTTAAACAAACAGCACCCAGCTAAACTTATAAGGGTGGATATGCTGTTTAGCTCCGTCTGCTTTTTATTTAAACACTATTTTTGCCTTGTTACCCCGCAAAGTGTGAATGAGATTATTAACATCAAAGTGTAACTGCAGAGGAACACCATGCCTCCACCTTTTTTTTTTTTTTTTTGGAGGGTAAATTTGGACCTATTTCTGGCACCCTTGATGGCTGTGCGAGTTGCTGACTTTATAATCCCCCGACAAAAGGCTCTGCATCATATTTAAACGACTGCTTTCACGGCTGGCTCATTGTGATTTAACACACGCCCACAGCGGGATGAGGTTCAAAGTGGCACGAGGCTGCAAAGTCTCATCTGCAGCTACAGAGACGAGCCGAGGTGACATTTGCGTCGCCTGGGTGGGCAGGTGGATCAGAGATGATGCTTGTGTCCTCTCCAATGTCTGGTAGACGGAGCAGATGTGTGCATCGCTACTGTACAGGCGGCTCGAGCAGCTCTGTCCACCCCCTACACCTCCGCCCTCCCCACCCACCCCCCCGCAGGCCCTACCACCATCACACACTAATGGTGTATGCGCCTGACTTGTAAATAGGGCCGACTGCTCTCATCTCACTGCCTTTCGTTTCAAATATTTATCCGTGAGCTGGTGAGCTAAATCGGCTCTGACAGTGAGACTGTTATTTAAGGTCGCAGACAGGCGGCTGGATGAGAGAGCGAAAGAGAGAGATGGAGGGGGGGGTGAGTGGGGGAGAAGAAGCATCCACCCCTCGCCGGTGAAATGGGATTCATTTCCATGTGTTCATATTCTGTCATGGTTACGGCTTCCCCCCACCCTCCACTCCGAATAGCCGCATCCGTCAGGCTACCTCTGCTCCCTCGCAACAGTGTATTAGTATCCTGGCCTCGCCTCAGCAGAGAGCCAACACTGGGAGAATTACTAGTGGACTGAAAGGAAAAGAACAACAAAAACACAGTCACTGTAAATAAGTGTCCGACTGCTGCAGAATTCATTTTGCATTGACCTGAATTAATGCTGTTTATTCAGCTGAGCTAAAGTTGCAATGTAACAACGCAGGGATAACATAATTCACTCACATTTCCTAAAATAAAACACGGCTTGTTACTTCATATTACACTGAGAGCTATAATTACTCATGACAATCCTTGTCGTGGGCCACAGCGTAAGGCTTGGCAGGTATTTTTCTACCACGGCTGTACACAACTGAGTTTTTGTCATGGGCAGGTATTCTGTTACCCTGATAAGATGGGAGGTGTTGGGCAATTTGAGAAAAACACAAAGAAAAAAATCAGTTGCTCTTGGATTCAGGATGCATACATACTTATGAGAAGAAAACGCAAAAATTTAAGCTTAACATTTGTATGCAAAAGTGGACACCCAAAAACTTACGCTTAGGATGTAGAAAAAAGGCAAAAAACATTTGGGGGTGTTCAGATAAACAGGAAAAACCTAAAATGCGTGCACATCACACGTGCTCAGATCATGTGAATTTATCTCATGTGACATGACAAATAAACTGGTCTGTCTGTGACTCACGTGAACTGGTGTGTCACATTTGACAGGTAACAAATGGATGTGCTTTCAAGCTGCTACATGACACGAGTGCAGTGATTGTTTTTCTGTCACGTCCTTAAGAGGCCAAAGAAAGTTCGTGCCGTCGCAGCCACAGGAGAAGCACCAAATAAGGAAGGATCCAAGTTGAATTTTAGTTAAATAAAGGTCAGCACATTTATTCTGCCCACATAAATCACATTTGTGTTGCCCTGGTCCTCCCAGCAGTGGCCCCCGAGAAGTCAGGTATAGAATAAAGCAGATCACCCCTTAAGACCTTCACCCTGTCAGCTGATATTGTGTTTTAGTGCATTCTGTATATGGGAATGTGCCCAAACAAAGCAGGAAGTGATCGCATCACCAGGACTCGACAGCCACACAGGGAGCATATACTGGATATACTGGAGCTGCCTTTAACCTGAGGTTGACATTCATCATGCGGATTTCAAATGAAAATGTTTACTGCTCAGACACCACGTTTTAGTGCTGATTTTCTCCAGGAATTAACCCTCTGCTCACACGTGGATTCTTTTCACATTGTTTAAATGATTAAAATTGCCTCAAAAGCAAACAAATAAATAAAATATTTGACGTGGCGCCCATCACTTTTCTTATAACAAGTCCATGATGTCACACTGATGAGAATCCTTTCTCCACTGCTCTACTCCATTAGCATTTTGGCAGAAACAGAATGAATTGAAGTGTGCTTTGTTGAGAATAAAAGGCACAAATGATGATGCAAGTCCACTGCAAATTCTTATGCGAGCGTCGAGGAATCTCTGACCAGACACGCTTGCTGATGTAAAATCGGTCGGTCCAGGAGGAATGAATTATTACTAGGAGTGGCAGGAGATAGTAAGAATCAAATAAAGGATATTTGGTGTTTTTATGAACCGGGTCTGATTTTTTGGACTGGCAATCAGTCCCACTAGTTATTCTGCTCAGTTCTGCAAAATGTGCTGAATTGTGGGCATAAGTGACTGACAGAACTTCACTAGAAGTGCAAAATGAAAACTACTGCACCCTCATGTCAACAGAAGCTAAGCGTGGTGGTTTGGACTGATCTGATTATGATGTTTCCCAGAGGCTTACACGTCCAGATGATATTTTGGGCTAATTGGGAGCAGACTTTAGGACAGACCCACAACACACCAGAGGATTTACAAATCCCATCTGGTCTGGGAAGGTCAAGTGATTCCCCAGAATGAGCCGGAGAATATGGCTGTGGAGGGGAAGACCAGGGCTTAGCTGCTTAGTCTGCAACCTTAACCCAGACCAGGAGAGGAGGCTGAAAATGAGCAGATGATTAGTGAGCGCTTCCACTGACCCGTGTGTGAGCGTAGGTGACGTTTGAGTGCAGTATGGCTGGGGAAAGTCCGGTTGCATTCGCTGCAAATGTAGCTGCGAACGCCGGCGTGGACCTCCATGTGCTGCTGCAATGCTGTCTGGGTCTGGAAACGCTTCCCGCAAAGCAGGCAGAAGATGGCCATGTCCGAACCTGCGGGGGAAAAGACACAACAAGAGGCGTCAGTGCTGAGAGCTGTGAAGCATTTCACTTACCAACGGCCATTTATTCACCGCAGCTTGGGTCTTAATTTCGTAGTCCCGTGTTTCTTGAGCTGTCGCACGTCTTTTCGATCACGTCGCCACGTTTCAAGACCCAAGCAGTTGACGTGTTCTGTCCTGTCTACTGGTACTGATGACATTTGTGACTTACAAAAGTTGTGATATAAAACTTTGGCTTTACATTTGAGGAACAACGTAGTGCCACTGTGACGCCTCTCCACACCACACCTCATGGTAGACAACCAGTGGCTGCTTTACTCAAACAAAGTCACACTTAAGGTTGCACATGCACAATGACTGAGACACAGAATATGCAAGAGTATGTGTTATGTTGTGGAGCCAGACATATTACAGCTTACTAACTGTGTCATCACATGCTTACATGAAGCAGACTGTATTTATGGGATTAAAGGTGCTCACAATACTCATGTTTCAGGGTGGGTGAGTAGAAAGATAAAGATCTCCTATGCAATACTTCAATCGAATCTTGACTCCAGCGTGCACTGTGCATTTTTCTCAAGCAGAGATAAAGAGCGCACAGTTGCAAGCGCACAAACACATAAAATCACAAACACAGGAACAGACACACACAGTTGCACGCTCCCTTGAACACACTCCCTTCACACTTTTTCAATTACCAGGCTGGGGAAAACTCTGGGGAAGGACTGAGTGTTTGGAGCTCAGTTTCTATTTCATCAGTCAATAACACATCTTTGGGGCAAAGCTGACACTAATTTAAAAATCTATGAAGAGCAGCCCGCCTCATGTTCATAACCACTGAAGGAGGAGGAGGGCCCACGACAGCCTCCATGCCAGATCAATCACTGTCTCGGCTGCTCCGCAAGCTGAAGAAGGGGGATGGAGGGAGGATGCGCTGCTGGAGGATGATGATAGGAAGAAGGACAGAAAAGAGTAGCTGGATAGCAGGTAAACATAGGAGATTCAGTTTGTAGTTGAAGAAGCTGATGTACAAACCAAGGGGGAAAAATGGTCTAACTCTGGTGCGTGTAGGGGAGAGAAATAAATATTGACAAAAGCATCCCTTTCTGACTAAAGCTCTGCCTCGATGTTTCATTTTCTCTTGTGCAGGAGAGAAGCGTGTCTGCAGGAGTGTAGACTTTTCATTAGATCCTTGTTTGACTCCTCAAAGTCTGAGGTGCTAATCTGTCAGCCCCACAGGTGAGCATGAGTCCTAATACGTTGGAGAGCCAATCAGCCTTTTCTCTAGGCTGACCATCAGGACAGATTTGCCACTTTTACACAAAATATATCGGACAGATTGTCATACAGGTTGTTGAGAACATACACCTTGATGACAAACCCTGATTTTAATGCCTCCGTCAACGTCACAGTTCAAAATGTTAGCATAAATGCTAACTAGCACACACACGTAAATCGTGCTAAGCGAGTTTTCTCTTGTGTTGTGCATCCCTTGCTCTTCTCTCCTTCTCTGCTTTTATCAATGAAGAGGCTATTGACTGGGTCGATTGCTTCTGGAATCCCTCTCGGAGTCCACATACTTAAGTGGCTCTGATTGACAGACATGGCTGCTATTCGCTCCTCTTCTCTCTCCCTGTTCCTCAGTTTCCTGTGCGTCTTCGGACTGGCTCTGTCAGCGTGCTAGCATGAGCACTTATTTCTCCAGGCCGCTTCTTGTTCACATTAAAGACGTAAACTAACACAACATTATTGTTGTTGATGTTTGGAGAGGTAGAAAACGAAAATGAGACGAGGCAGAACAAGTGAACAAGACCCCGAGAGAGGAGGGGATTCACAGGGGGCCAAGCGAGAGTTTGGCGGAGAACTGGAGGAAGAAGGTTATGGAATGTAAAAGGTTATCAGACCTCTGAGCTAAGGTCTCAGCTAAGGCGTGGACATGGTGGAAATATGAAACCAGGTACCGACACACGCACACACACACACACACACACACGAATGGAAAAAGAGCTGGTTAACACAAAAAGCAGAAGGACCACATGAAAAAGACTTTTACTTTGAAGTCAGGGTAGTTACAGTGATGGGTCACATTGAGCTGAACGCCGCCTGATACGCGTTAGTGACGATGTGTCAAACTTTCCAAGACGTCTGACAGTCACTCATTTCGTAGGTGCTTTTTCAAAGCAACAGAAGACAACATGCGGGCACGAACAACAAGAGCAGACAATCAGAGACAAAACTGTAAGGGCAAAGACCCAGGGTGATAACATAAACCAACCAGTAGGAACCTTAAGATACTTAATACCTTCTAAATAATGCACAACTGCATGCTAAAAAATGCAAAGATCACCACATCCACAGCAGAACCATTGGTTAAAAAATATCTTTGAAATGTACGTAGTTTTCTACCTCGTTCATCTCTCAAAGAACTGGATTCTTTTCGCTTTCAAGAAGGGTTTGATGTGGGCTGTTCTTAAGGCCAAACGAGGACCACTACAAGGGCTTCAGTAAGAAAAAAGATGCATGGAAACACTCTCGAACACAAGAACTTTAGATTTAGATATTTTCCAGTACCAGCAACTGCCAAAGATGGTGGTAGGTAACAAATGCAAATGCATTCACAAAACTACAGGTGACGTGCCAGATGGTGCATTTGTGCTTTTCAACAGTCTGTGTGCTCCTTGCTATCATGTCCCCTTTCTGTCTGCAAACCACAGCCTGTGGTAAAGTGTAGTGTGAAGCCTGATTAGTGTTAGACGAAATTAAGTGGTACAAACTATACAGTCAGTACAGGGAATAATGTGTGCGTGCTGCAGGGAGTAAAGGTGTTGTCGGCCGCTGATAGATGAAGAGAGTAGCGGCGAGATAAAAAAGGAAGGAAAGGTGGGAGAAAAGTAGTTGACCCAGGAGGTCCATTACAGTGTAAAATTGAGTCAGCCCAAAGTGACACCTGAACGGAGGAGCTGGAGGAGCCAGAGTGGTGGGGGGTTCTTAGTCTCAGTCCTGTTTGGCTGTTTTGGAATAATTTACCACCTCTAACCAGCCTCTCTCTCCTTCTCCTGCCATCTATTTATAAAGGCTCGGGCAGTTTGTTGCTGTTTGTGTGTGGCGGCGGCAGTGCCGGCAGTGTCTTAATGGGCCTGGAGTGGCAGGGCTGCTGTTATTTAAGTGGGGGACGGACAGAGGCTGGTAATGGAGAGGAATACTCCCCGATGGGAGGTGACAGTGGCCGGATGGGCACGGAGAGAAATGGCCTAAGGGTAGAGGCTGGTAGACACTTTTACTGAGTGTGACGTGGAGCAGGGTGACCACGTGCCCACCCGCCCACCAGCCCTCAGAAAAGTAGAGAAATATCTCAATTAATTCTGTCAACCTTTTTTTCAAGTACTTCTCACTAGGCAATTTTACAGCTTTACTGTAAAAGTTGCTCCATTAAGAAGATGCTAAGCTTAAAGACAAGTTGCCATAGTTAACTTCATTTGGATTTAGTGATTGGAATCAACTAACTCACAAGGAGTATTGAGCAGTAACTGCAGGCTTCAAAACATCCCACAAAGGCCACAAAGGTGATGCCAATCATACATTCTGGACCTTGTACAAGCTCCTCACTTAATGTTATGTGCATGCAGGACTAACTTTGAAACCTAACAGGAAGCTTGACTTTTAACAAGTCAAAGACATGTTTCAGGATCACAGTCCTTGGAAATCTCCGCTCCAAATGCAGTCGTGAACGCTGGTGTTTCTTGGACTGTAGTCGAGACAGTTAAATGTGTCCTGACTGTGGCCTGCAATGCAGCGTGCTGAACAGAGGACCTGCCAGAGTTAATGAGGCAGAGAGCAGCGGGACCTCAGCACAAGGTGTTCAATCACAGGCTATTACCTCAGTCCTCAACCTCTGTTACTGCTTGCTCTTGTCAATAGCAATCTATAATAAACTATAGTTTATCTACAGAGTGGGGAGATTAGTGAACAAATGTAGGCTCCAGTTTCCCACAACAACTACATTAATCGTCCTCTAGTCTGAGGGCTTTCATTTAATTTTAGAAACTGTGCTTTGCTGTAAAACACTGTAAAAAGTTAAAGACCAAATCTATATCAGACATGTAGCAATTTCACTTTTTGTTGAGAGAAGCTGCATCAAAGGCAGCACAGAGTGGAATGTGAAACCTCACTGCTCAAAGGGAGAATCCCAGTATCCTCAGCTGAATTTGCTGTGCTGTTAGGAAACTCCGCTCTTCCTTGATGAGGATGCCGGAGAAAACCCCTAATGAGGTCAGTTTAAGGGAAAGGAGAAAGACGAAGATGCGAGGAGGAATGGCCACTCTGCAGCTCATCACCTGTACACATGCACAAATGTTGGTGTGGCCTTTTAAAACCGTCGGATCAGTTTGTCCCCTTCTTGCCTTGCACTCTTCTTGCTTTCCAGCAGCGAACACCAGCCTCGGCAGTCAGTCACAACAACACCCTTCCAGACAGGTGCTCTGTTGAATACTCAGCTCTGCTAGCTGCCACCGTCTGACTGCCAGTCAGCACAAACGCCAGTCACAACGGTCCTGCTGGTGTCGGAGGAGGAAGGCGCGAGAGAGGAAAAGAAGAGGTGACGCTCATGCTGCTCTTTAGCTTCGTCTAGACTACAAGTGTTTGTTGTTACGCTCATCTGCAATCAGGCTTCATCTCACATCAGGTCTCGGCAGTTCTGAAAAGGTCACCAAGCACCTTTTTTTTTTAACCTCCGCCTCCGTGGGGCGTCACCGGAGAGATGCATCCCGTTCTGAACAAACAAATAAATGCCTTCTGCAATTTGCTCCTGTATGGGCTGGAAAAGGTCCTTCATGAAGTGTTACAGTATGGCGCTAATACCCAGGACTTCACACTGTAGTCATCATTTCTGGCATGTTGCTGGCTAGCAGGACCCCCACTGAGCAACTGTTACTGTCTGTCTGGGGAAGCTTACAGTGCAACGTCTATAAAGTCTTACCTAAAGATACCCCTCAAATCCTGCAGCCACCACCTTATGCCCTCTGATTGTGACCAATCAAAACTGCTCTCACTGAATACAGTCACAGCGTGCAAAACATTGCTTTCTCAACCTTAACGGAAGCTAAGGGCAAATTGAAAAGGATTCCAACAAAAAGGTCAGGATTGGAAAACATGCAGGCTTTCCAGACATGGCAGAATCTATGAAAAGACCACCATGGACCACCATGCAAATGACATGTAAAGTATAACAGACAGGACAAGCCAAGCACTACAGCACGCTGGAGGACAACACAGACAGCAAACTAGGGAAAAGGATCCTGAACTGAACTGCCTCGTGCCTTGTGAAGTGTTGAAGATTCACAGTCGTCTTCCACTATGAAAACACCAGATAAGATAAAGCAACAAACTGTTGTGGCGCCACATGTGGACAGTTAGGCTGTTGATTTCCCATTGTGGAGTGAGATTCTGGCATTAAGAAGGTTTAATGAAAAGATTCATGCAGAACAAAATTTCAGACAGGCAGTTTGTTTTGGAAGATGTCTTTTCAGGATCTGACGAATTTCTCTGCCACATAGTGAACGGACAAAGTTCTACTTGTTTTGAGACTAATTTCTGCTGCTTTCTTGCTTTCCACAGCATCGGTGATTGCCTCATTATGTTATGATCAAAACAGTTCAAGATTTCCCAACTCTGAGCTGTCGAAACAAAATGTGAGGCATATGTTCCAATGGACGCTTCAGCAAATGGTCCAGAAAACCAATTTGTTTTTAACAGTGGAGAGACAAATGGGCAGCTTTTTAACTATTTTCAGTACAGTTTTAGAGCTTTCATTTAATTCTGCACAAGTTGTATGGATTGGCTGTGCAGAAAAGCTACCACATGGTGCTAACAGAAGCATGAGGACTGCCAACAGAGATACAGAAATGAGGAAATAAGCATGCTGTTAAAGTAGTTTACATAACATGCATTGCATCCAAATTACATCACTCCACACAACCTGGGAAAATCAGCTCTTGTGTGTGTCCCATTCAAACTGTGGCCAATGGTGGAATTTAGGCAAGTAAACAAGCTTGGTTGAAATTAGGGATCAAGTCAGGATTACTTTTATGGCTATTTTAAGGCCTTAAGTCAGTTCTATGTCCCGAAAATTCCACTTATTTCTACGCCAAGAGCTGACAATTTGACACGTAAACTTGAGGATCTCAGTGTTGCTACTGAAGGTTTTTCTTTATTTAGTCTCTCTTTTAGTTTCGGGATACCAACACTGCTGACCTTTGGCTGAATTTAAGACATCCTGCTTTTACATTTCATCCCACTGTTACCCATTTATGACAGAAAACAGACGATGATTTGTGTGTAAGTGCAATTAAACCCAACATGATGGGTCATTGAATGTTCGAGAAGAAATAAAACTACATGTGTGCACTGATTACGATCAGTCCAGTACGATTTCTGAGCTTTGCTGAATGAGGATCAGCTCAAAGAACTAATAACTCCTCACATTATTCACGCAGGGGAAAAAAAACACAAGAACTGAAAGAAAAGGCAACGTCTACTATAAGAAAATCCACGAGCACACAGTCAACACACCCTGCCCTGCTGTGTTTTGTTTGCTTCGTCCCTGCCTCCCTCTTCCATCGGGCAGTGATAATTCACGTCGGGCCCGCAGCAGCGCTGACATTGTAAGATGAACTGCTCCCAGCTAGATTAATGCCACCAGATGCCAGGCGAGATGCCATATTAATTACCCAGAGATAATGTCAGCACAACCATATGGCAGCTCAACTGGCCATTTAGTTGACAGGGAGAGGTCTTTATAGCAGTGCAAATTTCCTCATCTGCACCGCATCACAGCCTCGACTGTAGCCACCGGAGCCCTCCGCTGCTATTGGCCCGTTATTGTAGCGTTAACTCAGGATCTGTAGGCCGTTATGACAAACAGTCAGACATTATTAGGAAGACTTCATAGTTGAGTGTTTTACAGTATTCATGAAAAATGAAGTGTAAATGAAGTGATCCAATGAGAGAAACAAACAAACAAGTCCTGTCTGCCTGACTATACAGCAGCTCATTTCTCAGCGCCAGAGAGCTTCATTGTTGTCCAAAGAAACACATTAAAAACACACCAATAAGCCACAGTGTTGCACTGGGTGACATGTTCCTCCCTTACTGTGAACACACACACGCACACACACACACACACACACACACACACTGGAGTTCTCTGGAGTCAATCCCACACACACCGTCCTGCTGCCATAAATACTCACCAGGGCACTAAATATGTATTAATCTGCAGATGGAAATAGTCTCTGGCAAATGCACTATTGAGTCCTGTTGGAGTAATGTTTGCTAAAAACTACAGTGCCCATCTGTTTCGGGAAATTACTGGGGCTTTTTCAGCAATTAAACGATACATTTTGTGACCAATTTCTATAACAAAAATACATCTTCAGTGGGAACAAATAGACTTTGGGCTGAGAGCCTCAAATAGTGAAGGCGAGTGTGTCGAGAGACGGCGTAACGGAGCAACGCCCGTGAAAGTACACCAACACCGCACAGTAATTCTTTTCAGCAAACCATACAGAACGTGTGTGAAAAGAAAGGAAGATCTGTGCCGCGGCAGCACGGCCTCTTGACAGGTCTTCATCTTCATCAACACATCCTGCCCACCTCAAGAGCCTCAAAACAAATCCCAAATCTTTCCCCTGCACGACTGCATTGGATATAAATTCTGAAATGTCACTGGAATTTATTTACCAGCATGTGTTTGTTTTTTCCTCACCGCCATGCTGACTGTAAAGATCCTAAACGATGCAAGCTGGGAATTAATGTCAACGTGAGAAGCAGCGGCAAAGCCCTTTACCACGATTTACAGCCGCACCGCCGGCCCCTTCCTGTTGTGGACCTGCGGATCATTTACAAAGACGGTCCACACTTGCCATCCAATCTAGCCGCTCTCCCACCAACAGCACCACCGGAGCACCCACCTACCCCACCCTCCAATCCCCACAAATCCGATTTAATCAGACAACTTGTGCAGTGTGGCTCGGAGTAAGAAAAAGGATAATTAGTAAACAGAGCAGCTACTCGCCAGGCTTCATTGGCATTCGCACCGGGTTACTGTGTCGCATTTAAAATGCAGTCTGATGAAGTCTACAGAATCAAACCATTTGTTACTCCTATTGAGGAGGCTTCGGGCTACTGGCAATTAAATTGGAATTAGCGCTGGGGAATGAGATACGGCAGATTCATACCAAGGAGAGGAGGGAGGGAGGGAAAAGGAAACAGAGAGAGTGCTCTGTGTGGACCTGGATCTGCTCTACAGTGGGTCAAATCTGGAAGCGATTTGGTTTCCTCTACTTCTGTTTATTTCCTGCACGACTTCAGTTATCATTTTGATAAAGAAAACCTTCCACCAAGCCCCCAAATCTCTTATAAATGGCTTGTTACTGAAGTAATAAACTGATCTATACACTTTGAAAAAAAATAGACGCCGTGCAAAAGAGCAAAAGACAAACACACGAACCTGTTAAACTATCCAGAGGGAAAAAAAGATATATAAATAGGTGGATTTCTGAGGTCTTTAACGTGGTAATGAGTTTATACATGCAGTATATACCAAGTAAAAACAAAGATACGACTGCACTAAAACTCTCCGAGTGTTTGAGGAAGAGAGTGAGGAAACAAAGAGATGCCATTTGCTCGGCCACAGCTGACTGGGCACAGTGGAGCTCAGCATGGAGAGAGTGCTGGTCCACTGGCAGAGGGAGAAAGAAGGGATAGATGGATGGATGGAGGGAGGGAGGAGGGGGGCAGATAAATGAAGTGGAAATGAGAGGGAACAGCTCCTGTGCTACAGCTGGCCTCCCTAACTCTCAGCCAGCCTGGCCATGACAACTGGCTCGCTCTTCCTCTGCCGGTCAGGGAGGGGCTGCGTTTCAACAGGAGGCGCCGGGCCTGGACGCACCACTGGTAGAGGGCCAGGAGGGGCCAGCAAGGGGTGGATCTGACTTCAAATGTGCATTTATCCCAGTTTAAGTTCATAATGCAGGCTACAGTCATGGGAACATGTTCATACCCAAAAGCAATTCAGTTACTAAAGGATTGTTGTAGTCCACGAACTGGAGTCTGATCAGCGTGGGACCTCATATCGGCGTCACACACTGGACTTTGACGCAGATGCAGCACATGGTGTGAAAATGTTAGTTCTTGCACAGATTTAAAATTACTGAGACAATAATTTCTCTAAGAGGACTTCTGAAAGTCAAACCGAGTTTACCCACGATGGGTCAGCGAAAACAGGTAGCGCCTGTACTGTCTGATGCGGCTGCGCAGGACCTCCGCCAAGTCCGAGCCTAAAAATGACCTCGGATGATGCAATGCTGATGTCATCAATGTTATCTCAGCAGAGAAAGTTAAGGAAGGACGAGAGCGTTTCGGCCTGTGCTTCATCGGTTCTCACCATTTTGTTGTGTCCTCGGCGTCACCAAACGTTCTGCACGAACAATTCAAAATCACTGCGCTTTTAAACGCTGTGCTTTGCATTAACACACATGACAAGTACTTCTTTTTAAGGTCCACACAGAGCGATACAGACCTCATGTCCTCAGCCTGCACTGTGTGCACCCGAGTCTACAAGACAAATACCTGCACATTTAAAACCAGAGGCTGAAAGAGCATGAATGTCAGTGTTAAATTAAGACGTTGGCTTAATTTTCATTGCGACCTTTCTGAAATTACAAAAAGCTGAACAAAATGCGCTTTTAGTGAGGAAAAAATAGTGAGTGAGATGATCATTATCGTAGTAAAGTGTGTGTCTGTGTGTGCTTGTGACTGCATAAATGCGCATATGCACTCATATGCCTCACTCTCAAGGTTAAATACAAAGATGCTGTTCAAGCGAAGTCCATTACTGCAGGAAACCAATGAAAATAAATGACAGCATTCAGTGGGAGGTTCGAGTATCCCACGGAGAAATTTGCACAGCTCAGTCATTTGTATACCCAGTTTTCTCCACATAAAATGCTCAATTGTGTGTTTACAGATGAAGCACCACATTTTAGTGCAGTCCTATTTTTCTCTTTAACAGGAAATGGAGACATTTTCACTCTAAATATATCAGTGAATCTGTCGGCTGATGTAAATCCCTGTCACCAAGATTAATGATCTTGAACATGAAAAAAAAATCCTCTCAGATCTCATTCTGAGGCATCGACTCACATGGTATGAGGGCTTGGTGAAACCCAGAGGAGCTTCATACAAATCTAAACAGCGTGCAATGACAAAAGGACTTCAGAACTTCACTCAAAGGTAAACAGATCTTATTTAAAAGATCTGGAAAGCTAACGAGATGAAGAGAAAGACAAGACAGGAAGAGCGTTCGAGACGGGTTCAAAAAACTCCAAAAATGACACGTCTAATTGTTTGTTTGCGTCATGTCTGTTAGAAGTCAACTTTCTATGCTGCTAATGTGCCGACTCTCGCCGGATTCGACATAATTTTCATCCTCTCTGTGATCACCGCGCAGCTACGAAACAGAAACCACCGATTCATTTCCCTTAAAGCCTCAAAAATGACCCGTCTGTGTTTCACAAGAAAGACGTGTTCTTCAAACATTCAGAACTAAATACGTGACATTAAAGATAACATCGACTCACACGCTCTAAATGAAATGCAAATAAAAACAGTTTAGCTGCACAGAGTACATGGTGAAAATGTGACGTGGGGCGGGGCTTTTTTCTTAAGTGGTTTAAATGTGTTTATGTACACTTTGTGCCACAAATTAAAATGTCCTAAAATTATTTTTATTACTTACCATTATAAGAAGCCATGTTCACTGATAATTAGTTCTAAAAATGCATTAAAATCAGGGTTTAACTGTGAAATTTCAAAATATTTGGCCAAAATGTCAAATCTGAATTAAAAACTGCACACAAATTACAAAAACTACAAAATGTTTTTTTGCATATGGAATTTGATGTACTCATATTCTGTTGTAACAGTGCTTTTATTTTACATGGCAGGATTTTTTATTTTAAGTAGATGTTGATTCTAGCAGACAGTGAAAATTACCAAAGTTTCAAGAAAACATTCTTCTGTACTTTCAGTCCCCTGCTGTTGTTCAGCGCAGGTTAAACGTTTTGGAGAAGCTCCACCTTTCACTTTACATTCACGGGTTCTGCGTTCTGTTCTGTTCTTAAGCAGCAAAAGGCGAAGGTTTCCAGTCAGCTTAGCACCCAAAAAACAAGGCCTGTGCCAGCCCCGTCTGAGCCCTCAAACCCTCCCTTCACACAGTTTTTGGAGATTTTGCTGCCATTCCTGTACGTCTTGCAAACATGTTTACAGCCGCTGGCTCGCTGTGTGAGACTTTGTGTTTGTTTTTTTGTGTTTCCTGTAAACTATGATCTTAATCTGAATTGAAGCTGTGTAAGTAAAAGTTCCCACTAAGAGGACACTTTCGACTTCCTCTAAACTAAAAAAAGGTTTTCGGGCCACATGGACAGGGAGTGACTTACCCACCTCCGCCCCAAAACCCTGTCGACCTCCCGTCACCCCCACCTTTACCCCCCCCTGCCCTGCAATGGAATCCCAAATCTCTCCTCGCCTTCCCAGGATTTATTCTTCTCACTGGCCATCTGGACAGTGGGGGCAGACAATGCAAAAGGAAAAGGGGGCTGGGGGGGGGGGGGCCGAGCTGCAAACCCACATTAGTCACAGGCTCTTAGGTCCTTCGACCCGCGCACACACACACATACACACACACACACACACATACACAAAAAGGCTGAAGCCAAATGACCCCAGCTCCCCCCCTCACTTTTTTCCCCTCTCTGTGGCTGCTGACATCGTCTTTCCTGCTGGACAAAAGGCTTTTAGCACCTCACTGTACTGTCCTAACCACAACACACACACACACACACACACACACACACACACACACACACAGTACCCTCCGTTCCTTCTAACACAGACACGCTGGACAGGATGGGGTGTTTGTTTTGCTTTCTCAGATGGCCTGGGAAGAAGGGAAGGGAAGGGTGGGAGAGAAACATCCCACGATGAGGGGTGCCGGCGTTGGGAGATGGAGGTTATCTGATGTACGCAACTTTAAAAAGTAGAGCAAATCATACGTGAATGCTCAGGGAAAAGCATAGCCAAATCGCGACTGACTGATAAAGGCATTAGGTACAATAGGGATGGCAGGCTGCTCGGCCGGCTTAATGTAGTTAACGTCGGGCTTTTGTTGGGAGCAGCAGAGGATGAGTACGGGGGTGGAGGTCTGAGTGTAAAGTCACAGCACACTACAAGCGTCCATTGTTTGGCGAGGCTCATGTTTAACACATACAGGAGTCCCCAGAATAAATGCAGCGAAAGCAGCACGGGGAGCAGGTGAAGGCCGCGGCCCTCTCCAACTGCAAAACAGTCGTCAACATGCCACAAGGAAGCGGCGGGGCCGTGACATTGCAGCGCTGCACAGTCTGTTCTCAGCCGCCGCCGCCGCCGCTGCACAACACAGCGAGGAAAATAATCACCTGACACCTGAGTTCACCTCCACGAGATGAAGATGCTGCGTGAAGAGGCCACAGCAGCCTTTGTATTGAATACGAAAAACGCCCCACAATATCCCAGAGTGATTCAGAACCAAACAATTAGTAGTAAAGAGGCGCTGCATAAAGCCACAGATGCAGCAGCAGCATCATGAGCTGATATTCACAGCCCGAATGCGACGGCGAAAGCGAACAAATTGCACTCAGGCAGACTTTGAGTCTGTATCACAAGTGAGACGGCGAAGAGGAGAAGAGCAGGAGATAAATTAGTGAGCAGCAGTAAATAAAATAGTGATATAAGCAGCAGCGAGCTGCACTCAGGGTGGTGGTGGAGACGCAGAGGAACCCGAAAACATTTTTTACTTTTGTTTTTTTACAAAGAAATACTGTACAGCAATTTCAGATTTTCTGTTGGTATCATGACTGCAGTAAACCACCTGCTAATACATGCAATCCATTCAGACTGAACTGAAAACCACACGTGAGGCTGGTTAAAGGTGCACAGGAGGAGTAATGATTTTATATTCAATTCTGATTAATATAGATCTTATTTTTGTGGGAAAATTCATAAAGTTTGGACAGAAAATAAAATTCTGAAAAGTAGACAAAATGGCAAGAATTATAAGCTTATAATCAGAATTATTACTCATTATTAAGAATTTAGGTGAGCTTTTTTGTTTTGGCTCAAAATGACAATTTTGAAATTCTTTAGCTGACAAGTCAGACGTTTTCTCTGAGTGGATCTGCAGGCTAAAGGTGGCCTGCATGTTTAAACAGCTCTGTCACTTACATGATAACCTGAACTGAATTAAACGCTAAACGTTACGTCATCAGTAACCATCCGTACCGTCTCCACTTTCATCATCTGGTTTGGTTCGAAAAAGGAAAACTGAAAAGTGGAAAGTTTAGTCATTTTGGCCGGTGATTTGAAAAAGACATGAAAGTCTATTTAATTAGATTTAATAAAAAGGTCTGGGAAAGTTAATTACAAACCACAACACTGGTTTGTTTTAAACAGAAAATTCTAGAAAGCAAAACAGAAACCTAATGATTCATATCATTTTTAAGGCCTCATTTGTGTGAAACATCTGGCTGATAACATTCACTTACTGCGACGCGTGTGCATGAAGTTAAATTGGTGATTATGGGTGTTAAAGAGGCGCTCAGGTGGGTTTACTGCATCCCAACTGAGACCCCGCTGAAAAATCTCAGCACTTTGAAATCACCATTTCATTTGTTCATTTTATGAGTCCATTTCCATCGAACAACAGATTTACATTTGCTTAAAGTGCTTTTAAAGCCATCTCCCAAACAAGTGGTGAACGAACGCAATAAAGACGAGTTCAGGCAGCTGTGACCTTGGAGCCAAACTGCGAGCGGCCAACATGACTTTGTGGCTTGGAAGAAAAGCTTGTATTTATAGATCAGCTGTGTGTCGATCAAACTCCATCGAGGAGAAAACGGCAGACGTCGAAGAGCAGGAGGAGGAGGAGGAGGAGGAGGGAAAGTGTGTGTGTGTGTGTGTGTGTGTGTGAGAGAGAGAGAGCTGCAGGGAGGTTTGCTTTTTGAAGAACTAATACAGTGATGTGCCTCAATCTCACTTAATTCCATTTAAAGGAAATTGATTTGGAGGTTGCAGGCAGAAGTGAGGGGAGCACGCTGGCTTGTTCGCTCTCTTTGTTACAGTTGTGATGAAGTCTTGGTCTCATTTCATTCATTTGTGTCCTTTCGTGGTGGACTTACAGCAGTGCCCTGTTGTGCTATGATAAACAATAAGGAAAAAAGGATGAAACTTTAATGATTGTTATGAGGGGTGGGGGGAGTGGCTCACTGCAGCAACAAGTAGCCCAGGAAAAATACAACATAAATATTAAAACAGAATATAAATGAGAACTACAGCAGCACGAATACAACTGCTGATATCAACACCAGAGAATTACGGTTCTGTGCAAGTCGCAAAAACATTTAGATTTTTTTTTTAAGTGTCTTGTGACTCTCTTTATAAATCTTTTCATCAGACTGAAGTTATCCACAGCAGTTATTAAACCTCAGAAAGCTAAATATTCTCCCTTCCCTCCACTGTATCAACGCTGTCACCAAAGGGTTCGCTTACAATCTTTAACACAGGATCCAAAAAAGCACATGTATTATGCAAATATTTGTCTTTAAGTCTTTTTGTTTATTTAAATAGTTTTCTATTGTGCATTATTCCACTATTGCATCCTATTGTTGTATTGTTCCTATTCTGTATCACAAGCTGCATTTTGGTCACATTTCGGCAAATAACACGACAGGTACATGAGCCATGAGTCAAAATAGTTTTTTAATTGGTTTTTTATGATAGTGATTGCAAAATAAATATTAATCAATTCCTTTTTAATGATGTAGGAGAATTTTGTATCGTCGTGATGATCATCATCCATATTTTATGCGCATTAAAGTTAATTACATGACAAAAAAGGACCATCACTGTGTACTGTAAGTTACTGCCGAAGCTCGCTGTATAATTCATCCAGCCTGAACTCCTGAACAGATGATTCCAATCAAAACTACTGAGAGGAGAACAAACTGCATGTGCAGTACTAATACACGCTCATCTACTCCTCACACAAAGAGAGAGTGAGAGAGAAAAGGTAGCAGATAAGCAATTTAATTCTTTGACTTAATTCGTATCTTCATCTTTTTCACCGGGGGGGACTCCACTTATCACAGCATCACCGGGCAGCTTGGAGAACCAGTCATTTCGCTGTGTGCAGGCTCAGGCAGCTGAGAGCAGAGGAGGTTCATGTTTTCCACATTTGTACAGGAAAATCAAAGGCAGCTGAGAAACTCAGCGAGGCTCAAAAGCTTCTCAGTCAGAAAGGGAGAGGAGAGAAAACAAGTGTATTCAGTGCCAGCACTGTTAACAACCACCTGTATCTGCCCACCTGTGGTTTCTAAAATAGCTCACACAAAGACTCGGAACCCAGGAGGAATTAAAACTAATCCTGAAATTATCTTTGAAAAACGAAGACTTTGGAAAATATTCACTCAAAGACATCAGGTCTGAAACAAATGTGCAAGCATGCAGGTTTATCTCTCTTGTATAGCTCTCCCATCCTCACCACCAGCGCATATCCACGAGGCTGCCAAATTTCGTCGGGCTGAGCTGAATATTCTCACTCATGATGATCAAATTGGGATTCAGTGAAGGCAGAAATGAAATCATTACTAAAAGATCATCATCTTAAGCCTCCATCTCTGGAGAGAAGTGAGAAGCCTGCTGCCCCAGATTGCCTAAAAATGCAGATAAGAAACAATCCTGCACCAGAAATTGGTCCTGCAGGACTATTACATCGGAGAGATTAGTGGAAGATAATCATATAATGGCGATGATAGCGCCGATCGCAACAAAACGCCCTCATAAAGTCACCTCTGAATAAAGAACAGGCGATACAGATGAGTGGGAATAAAGCAGCAGAGTGCTTGTGCTGGGCACCATGTGTGCGACAGCTGTGAGAATCGTGTCCTAGCTGCCTCTGGCCAGCAGGGGGCGCT
Source organism: Scatophagus argus (assembly GCF_020382885.2). Classification (NCBI taxonomy): domain Eukaryota; kingdom Metazoa; phylum Chordata; class Actinopteri; family Scatophagidae; genus Scatophagus; species Scatophagus argus. The sequence continues at coordinate 21,640,509 of NC_058506.1, read as the reverse complement.
CCTCTGTCTCCACACACACAAACACACTGGTTCCCACTGGAGAGCCAGAGGAACGGAGACGGGGAGAAGTCCTCACATGACCTTCCAGTTCACAGGAGTTTGCCTCCAGAGGAAAAAAAAGCCTCTTATATGGTATATGGCAAGACTTAACAGCCTGAGTGTCCACCGCTGAGGCAGTTAATGGCTCAGAATGGAGATTAGAAAGTAGTTTAGAGGGTCAGGTGTTTGTTATGGAGCACCGGGGTTACTGAGGGTAACTGCTGTTTCACTAACATGAGCGCAGACTGAGAAAAGTCTAAATACGCAGACAGTCGTCTTCACGAGAGCAGTGATTTATTATCAGCCTTGAGGACTTTTTAATTGTGCTGATGTCCACTTGTTCCCAGTGTACTTTATCCTCTTCGAAGATTTTTGTGAAATTGAACACCTTGAAACGAGACAGCATGAGGCCCCTAATGAATAAATGAAAAAAAATACCTCCATTGCGGAACACAATTAAAACAAAAAAAAAAAACATGAACAAACTGAAATCAAAAACTGTTTTTTTATTTTTTTGACTGAACTGCAGGGAGATTTTTATGAAAAAGCAGGCAGTCAGAAAAGAATAACCAAGGCCGTAACCATGGAGTCAACACTGAGGGGGGCCGCAAACCCACCACCCCCCAATTAAAAATTTGAAAACCTCTTTCCTCCAGTTGTACACTATTAAAACAATCATATGTCTAATAGTGGTGTTGCATGAAGGCAAGTCCAGATATTGCAAGTAATAAGTCATGAATACAAATAAAATCTTTGTGGCTTGTAATCACCCTTTCTGCAACCTTCACTTGTGCGGAATAATTTTGGAAAATTTGATTTCATAAATTCATAGCGGAAAGTTGACAAAGTTCCAGAAAGTAATATTTTAGGGTTCGTTGAATGACCTTCATTAACTCTGTGTGTGATCTTAATGAAAGACACCGCGGAGATGTGCGCTTAATGGAGCTCAACGTGAAGCTTGTTGTCAACTTCTTCCCATCGTGTCTTCGTCATGTCTTTGTGTCTGCTGCATCAGCTCTATCTTTAGCTCTTCCTCTACCTCTCTGTCTCCAGGCCATATTTCTCTCCGTGGACAGAGCCCGGGAAATTATAGTGTGGTGTGGGAGGGAGACACCGCTGGCTCACTGACCCACACTTGCTGCTATAAATCCACGCTTTTTCAGGGAGAGCTGGGGGGGTCCTCTCCCACCCCGACCCCTTCGCTTCCACAGTACAAGCCGACTGACACGACACACACACCAGACACAAACACAACCTTTGCTCGCACACTTGGGAGGGATGGGAGAACTCACAGCGAGCGTTTCTGACTTCGTACATGTGACTGAGCAGCACGCAGTCTCGACGGGCCGATCCCTAACAAAGATTCTGTCTGTGGAGATGACACACCCTCGTCAAATTTCATTAAACGAGCACCGGAAACACCGATCACGCGCTGCTGACAGAAATGATGTTGACGTTACATTCTTCCATCCCTAACTGGATAATGTAAGAAAACGATAAGTTTAAGATCGGTCGCAAACAGTGAAACAGCTCAGAAGACCTTCTGTTTTCAGCAACGTCTTCCTGCGTGTAATAGTTTTGCAATAAAAAGCGAGAAGAGTGGGATGCCAAGAAGAGACTGTTTGAAGCACAGAAAAAAAGAAATAATATTGTCTAAGAACAATGTCTGGACAGAGACAACAGTTTGTCCTCAAGGTAAACAGGCTTCATTTCTACAGAGTGTGACGAATCCTTTTGCAAAGAAAAACCTCAGCTAACTTTCTGACCATGATGAGAGTTAGAAACATAATGGAGACGCGCTTCAGCGACACTTCCTGCTCACAATATGCACCAATACAGAGAGACACACTGGATGAACCAACCCGTTCAGTTCATTCATCATAAACCTGCGTCCTGCACACCTTTTATCAGGTTCATTTGTCTCAGAGCTGCAGCTGGTCAGCGTCCTTCCTCTCAGAGTCTGATTCAAAGTCCTACTAAAACCCCTCACATTTACTTGAATGCAGATGAAGTACGCATGAAAAAGACCCTGCATGTATTTACTGGTGAGGAACAAAGCACAAGCTGTGGTCTTCAGTGCTGGAATCCAAATGAAATCCAGTCAAAGCGTTGTAGTTTGTGATGTTTAAAAGACGGACTTTCCCTCTCCCCCCCTCCAGCCCTCCTTTTTTACCCTGTTTAAGATTCCTGGCCTTTCACCTGACCCCAGGCCTTAGCCAGGGCGGCTGGGGGAGCTGGTTGCTTGTGATGGTGGGGGTTAAAGTGTAATCCCGGTCCTGTGACCACAAAGGCTTGGCCCCTGAGGGCCAAGGACCAGCCACATATTCTGAATTGCAATGTTATCCCTCAGCAAACCCTTCGGACTGACTACATTTCAATGGATTACACTGCGGGACTCTTCTCGTCTTCATGTTCCCCTCACTCGGTTATTGCTTAAGTTTTCAGTTTTGTTTGTGTACGAGGAAAAGATTTCACAAGATTTCAAGCTTTTCTTTTTCTTTCATTATATCAGTGTCTAAGTCCAACCAGTTTTACATCAATCTACCAAGGCGAGTAATTGGCACATAGCATCATTACGACTGACACATATTTAAAAGCATTCAGATGCTGATATCTGGCTCCTGGTGTACTGCTAATTGCTTGCTTAAATAATCCATTAAGGAGTGTTTCTACAACAGCTTGCATGCTCCATTATCATTAGTTTTATTCCGAGGAAACCTTAACAAACCCTTTTTAACAGCGCCGCGGCTTGGCCCTGAGCGCCTCTCTGCATTTAAACCTAAAGAATTTGCGTTTTTTTTCCCTTCTTTAAGGAGCAACTTCAGAAGATAGAGAGAACTGAAGCGAAAGAGAGAAAAGGTTTAATTGACGCCTCCCCCATTTTCCCAGGGTGAAGAGCAGAGGGAGGAGGGACGGGGGGAGGGGGTGAGGGTGGTGTGACACTGCTCTCCTGGTGTTGCGACTGTACAAAAGGAAGCAGATTTGCAGAGGAGGTGACCCCTAACCTCTAAAGCTGCAGAAAGGGTCCTTGGTGGCCCCAGCACCACCCAATCAATCACCTCCTCGAGCCTGCTGGTCAGCCGGACTGTAAGGGAACACCGCAGTTTAGACGACTGGACCAACCCCCAAACATTCCTTTGTAGGAGGCTTCTTTTTTGTTTTGGCCAAGCGTGGGGAGGTTTAGAAATAAAAGAAATAAAAACTCTTTAACTTCATCCTCTGCGCTCACATTAAATGTGAGCGTCAGGAACCTGGTGGTGAGGAACCTCCCACTCGTCTGAAGCTTCACCGCACTGACCTGCACTTTTAACTTGTACTTTTGCTTTGCGCTGATTTTGCCGCCAGAATTTTTCGTCATATTATTTGATCATTTGATTCTTCACTCGGGGATCAGCTGACTCTCCTGCAGATCAGCGTAAACACTCCTGTTGTTGATAAAAACTTCAGAATACGTTTCCACTAATACAAAGGGATGTCAAAAATGAAGAAAAAATAATAAACATATCAAATGGCTGCAACAACTCTTATTTTAGACCTGCAAGGTTTTTAATTTAAATTCCTCTGATCTCACGATTCTGAATAAATGCTGATAAATTCTTGGATCTGGCCTGTTTCTAAAATCACTGCAGACTGTGCAGCCAGTTTACTTTTTCTTTAACAGCTCACAGTTTATCACAGGAAGAGGCAATTTAACTGTCTGAACACTGAACAACATATCTCATCTTTGAATAAATATTCTCTCTATAGGTCTACACTGGATTCTTGGAAGTATTGTTGTAAAAATGTTGATCATTTTCTTTCAGTTTCTATATTTATTTTATTATTATTTATAACTTTTCAGACTCCATTACATGATTAAGTGTGTTCAGCTTGATTTTGCTCTTGATAATTTATTTATTTTTCCCTTTTTTGTGTGCATGTGAAAGAGAACTTTTCCTTTTTTCTGTTTCCCACAACAAGTCAGTATATTATGATTTTATACTTTGAATTGCGTGCACTTGTCATAATGCTGTGCAGACGGCTTTCAGTGAAATAAAACTGTTGTTAGTGAAGGTCAGCGTTCAGTGAACAGCTGGCCGCTGACTTACGAGCGTGTTGCTGACACCACAGAGACTTTTGCCGTATTTGCTTGTGAATAAATACATAATTAAATGCGAAATTAATTTTCAAGAGAACATTTACATATTAGAGGCAGGTGAGCAGGAATGAAGGGCAGCCCAGACAACAAGGGAAGCTGCACGGTGATCACCTACTCAGTGGTATCACCGGGAAAATATCAAGTGTTTTTAATGCTGTTTAATAAGCTCTTACACATAAACACACCCTGAAATCATTAAGATTCAACAGTGACTTACTGAATACTACACTCATCTGCTTCAAGCCAAGATTCTCATGATGTTGTTCAGAAATAATCACAGCAAAGCTGCTGCACTGCGTACACTCTGTACTGATTTCATAACAAGATCTGCATCATCGTCAACAAACACAAAAAGAGATTCAGGATTTCTGGTCCTTCAGCAATCTTTGACCTCAAATCACGGGCAGGTCGGTGTGTAAACAAGGGCTTGTCAGTGAGATAAGGGCCATGGATGTTGTTGAACCAGTTTACGACAGACCAGAAAGACAGAAAGTATGAATGACGTGTTGAGACGTGGGTTTTCAAGACTCATCTGATGTAAAGATGATGGCATGAATACGTTACATGGCGCTTAGCAGGCTCCTCCTCTCCGCTGGTTTGGTTTGGTTTTCATTACAGAAATTAAAACAATCCATTCATGTGTCTAAGTCATAAGCATACTGCTCGCCAACGGAAGTTTAGCAGCCACTTGTGTCTCAATACATCTGTAAATTAGCAGGAAATTATCCAGTATGTTTGGAATTTTCAGTTGTTGTTGGCGAAGCTTTGTTTCATGTCAGCTGCTTTCACACAACCTGACACACAGTCATTCATTTCCCACTGTGTTTACACAGCAGATTGTGCAGGTCATTACGTCTGCACGGCCTCAGTTACTTAATACGGGACTAAAATTATCATAAAAAGTCAGCTAATGTTCAACTCGGGATGCTGAAGTCAAAGCATTCCAGGTCACAGCAGTTTCTCCAAATGGAGCACATAAACTGTGGGATTTGTGGCACGAATTCAGGTGAAGTGCTGATTCACTCCTAACACCACACCTGAGCAAACAAGCACAGGACTCACCGTTACTGCCAGCAAGTAATCAAAGAAGACGTGAAACAAGAAATTTCAGTGACTCGGTCAGGAAACAGACGCGTGTGTACTTTTACTCCACTTCCATGTCCAACTTAACACTAACAGGATGCTTGTTTTATTCCTGTTCCTTGCACAGCTTATCTAGCATACACTAGTAGGTTTTTTTTTGTGGCTGGTTGCAAAGGCTTGACCAGGTGCCATCTATCAAAACAATCTGCTCTCAGGGGGAAACCTGCTATTAACTGATAAGAGTCTGCCCTCAGTGGGGTGTAATGGGTCCCACTTGAGTTCCTTTTCGCAGTATTGTCCTATGGAAGGCCACCTCCAAGACAAGCCCAACTCAATGACTGCGCTCTGCTTCGCTCTTCCCTCTCCCAGTGCACAGGAGCTGCTTCGAGACGCCGTGTGGTCGTCCGGAGACAAAGTTCAAGCCGAACCAGCTGAGGTGAGAGACGTCACAGTGAAGTTATTCTGCACAGATCAGCTCTGTTATTTACGGCACAATGCTGGCTCATCAGTTATTTCAGATAAGTCACCTGTGGAATATAAGACCTGTTCACTCTCACGTCGGGTCTATTTGCTTTACGCAAGCGTCGTGAAATTTAGTTAAGTTAAATAAACTAAAGTGTTGTGTTTAAAAAATGGCAGGTTATTAAAGTCATGCGTGCAGAATTACACATTTTCTGGAAGCCAAAAAATAAGGCGTGTCATTTTTTTCCCCCAATGCGCTTTTCTTGCCACTGACTTACAAATGGACCAGCATCCGATGGTGCTGCAGAGAGTGAAAAACAGACTTCACAGAATCAGAAGTTAATGAACACAAACGGCTGCCTGAAAGGTAGAAAAAGCAGATAAAATGTTTAAGAAGTTTTTAATTTAATTTTTAATTCTTAAAAATGCTGTAGTGAAAGACAAAAGTCATAATGACAGATGTGGCCTACGTATTTTAATAAAGGAAAAATGAAAAAAGAAAAGAGAGACTTCCAGTGTTAAATAACCCTCGTGACCATTTGAGTGTGGATGAAGATCAAGATATTCCACTGGGAAAATAAAGTCTGGCAAGCATCCGTGTTTGTCTCCTGGTATTCAGTGAAATAAACTATTGGAGCAGCCAAGAACTACAGTGAAGCTTCATCAGTGAGGAAATTGCCATTTAATTCTAAAACTAATGTAGCATTATTTTTCTATTAGTTCATAGGGGCTGCTGTAAACAGCTTTTAAAAGTACAGGAGTAAAAGTATTATAACATTAAAGTCTTTTGTGTGTAAAGCTATCCAAGCGATTTTTTCTTACGTGTTGCTGGTAAGGAGCCCGTTTCCTTTAGAGAGAGATAAAGTCAGCTCATCAACCAGGAGCTGAAATCACATTCAAATGGAGCGATAATTAATTAGGTCTAAATGTCATTTTCATAATTGGAATAGTCCAGAATCTGTGCTTGCTTTGTCTTAATAACCCTCTCTGTCTCAAGGCGGAGGGAGAGACAGTCGAGACAACAGATACGTCCAGGAGTCACCCTGTTGTCTTCTTCTGATGAGCGTACGTCTGCGACGATGTCATGCTAAAAATGACCAGCGGTGACTTAAGATGAGGGAACCCCTTTCTTCCTCTTTAAGCGGTTCTATTCATCGAAGCCATCTATGGGAAGGCTGCCAAAATGAACCATCAGAGATTGACGGGGGTTAAGCTCCCATAATCAATATGACACTGCTAAGTGCCCTTTGATTGAGCTGCACGCCGTGTAAAAGGACATTTCTGTGTGCCCGGCTGCTCTTGCCACCAAGAAATGCAGCATTTGTCCAAAGCTAAACGGTCTTCTGAATGTCATTGTCACGGGTACATTAACTTTTATATGAGTCTGAGAGACAGACTCGGAGTGAGGATGAACGGCCATTTTCATTAGCGTGGCTGCTCGGTGCCATTAAGGGTGCTGTCAGACGGACAGGGACAGAAATGGTTTGCATAGGGGTGCAAGAGCAACGGCTGGAGATTTCATTCCTTCTCTTACGAGGCACCACGAGGAGCTTGAGCGGTGAAGGCAGTGGCTAAATTTGCCGGTGTGAAACCCTGTGTCACTAGGCAACTGGATCTGATGCCTCCTTTGTTTGGGGTGAAAGGTTGGAAGCACTCGTGCTAATCTCCTTGCTTCACAATTAAGGAACACAGGAGAGCTGCTCGAACCTCTTCCCGCTCTCAAACAACAACAACAAAAAGAAAAGGACTGAAAGACTCCTCTATTGTCCCTCGTCAGTCCCTGCTACCCCTCCCCTCTCTCCACGCTAATCGAAAGGTATTTGCACTGTAAATTAAAAGGGCCCTTGCGCGTTGCTGTTTTAACACTGACGCACTCTCCTAAGATGTCCACAAACAGCTCCAATCTAATTACAGAGGGAGATTTACTTCAAATAACACCGTGGACAAAAGAACCCTGGCTATTGTTGACGTGGGGCCAGTGTTCCACATCTCTCTCTCTCTTTCACTCTCTTGGGCGAATCCTTTTATACTCAAAGTCCTCGTCTTGCCAAGGTTAAAATGCGATGGGATATCTGAAAGTAGGGAACCTCCTGACAAAAGCTGCCCTTTTATTCCCCAGGATGGCAAAGGCCTTCGTGGGTTTACACTGTTCTGTCTCTTTCCTTATCTGTCCTTTTTTCAACCGAGCAGATCTTGAACAAAGCTGCAGCGACTCACATGCAAATGTAACGGGGGGAGAATAGCGGCATCCAAGGGAGTTGAGATTGTCCAACAACGGGACGGGCTCGCCGGGGCTGCATTGTGACGTACGGCTGAGACACATCCTCAGGGTCAAAAGAGGGAGGAAGGGGATGGTTGATATTGGCTGACCAGATTTGCAGTGTGTCCTGCTGACTTCCATTTTATGGCCCGTGAATCGCAGAGCCCTCTGGGAGTCTATAATCCGCCTCCCCCCCACCTCACCCACCTCCCACTGCCCATACCACATCATTTTATTGGTCTCTCTGGATGTGTGGCTGCTGTCCCCGGTTTACAATGATCCATCCATGTGGGGATTCTCTCTCAGCCAGACTGTTGCACCACTACGGACATCCCAATTTGCTACTGGATCCCACCCACCTATTTCCCCCTTATAGGAATACTACCTCCCTCCCTGACATGCTGTTGTCCCATGGTTTCCTGTGGCGACGCCTCAAAGCGGCTGTGCCCACCATGACACTAAGCCTCGGCACTGAGGCTCCGCAGTGCAGGGGCCCAGTTGGGTATTTCTCAATGAATGAACTTGGGTGTAGGGGGACGTAGCAGTGCCAACTCTCATTCACACATTTTATCTCATTTACACACAAACCACACATCCCCTTTTCACATAGGCTGCTGTGCATAGCACTCATGGCTGTGGCGGATGATTACTACTGGGTGTTCGTCACACCACAGCCGTGCACAGTATCCATCAGCCAAACGGAGCATCTTTCCCCGCCTGGAAAAACTCATTTAGATCTTATCTGGGGAAAAATTTGTTTGCTGAGGGAGAAGGAGGAGGGTAGGAGCAGGAGAAGTGACTGTAGTCTAGCTAGTGCCGCTTGATTTAATTTAGCCACCGATAGTGTCTCTGACCACTTGTACTCTTCTTATTTTGGAAGGTGAGTGAGAGCGAGTGCCAAGGAGGGAGGCAAAGAGGAAGAGGCATTTATTTACAGAGACTGAGGACGAGGAAAACGTGGGGGTTTCAGATGATCATCTCACCAACATTAAATTGTTTTTATGCATTATATCAACCTATTGAAGACCACAAAAACCAATTTCTATCACTGTCTAAGAGAATTAATGAGGTGAATCACTGACACTGAATCTGTATATGTGGTGCACAGTGAGAGCAATTTGGACTCAATTTGTCACTATCGTCTGACATTTCATGTTTGCTTTTCCTAAATACGGGCTGAGACTAAAACAGAAACATGAAGGGTGAAGTGTGATGAGCCATAAATATGTCCTCTGTGTTTGTTTGATGCAAACGGAGGAAGAAGTTCACGTCCTCTGCATGTCTCTGTATGGTTCAGTGTTGGCCTGGCGAGGTGAGTGTGGCACCTGACACCCGCTGTGACCCAAAACGCCCTGTGTGACCAACGGACAGACAAACGGATTATCTGCCTTGGACGACGAGCAGCTCGCTCAGTCACGAGTGGGATGCTGAAACCACGAGCACTAGCCTGGTGCTAATCGCCATTTTGACTCACCAGATGACGCCGACAGGAAGCTGCTAACATTCTGTGATTAAAAGTCATAACGCTAATGCACATCTGCCCCTTAGAGACAAGTCGCACTGAAGAAAAATCCTGCTTACATTAACTTTATTGCGGTAAATTGACAGTGAACCCGAGTTAAGCGAGCAGTGGGTTGACAGAATCACATTCACACTCGCAGGGTCCTGGTTGTTGTTGTACGGTCCGATGTGTGTGTGTGTGTGTGTGTGTGTGTGTGTGTGTGTATCAACAACACATGTGTAGCACTGCCTGCCCGGGCTGGAAGAATATTTGCTTTGCTTATCGCCGCCCTAATGCTCACTGACAACTTAATAACATCACAATTAACTAAATGCTAAACAGATGCCAGTGCTGGACTAATGTGATTGAGACAATCGGCACTTTTGACGTGACCCCTGTGCAGCGGTGCCATTGGCCTAATTTGCTTGAGTGACGTGACTGTGTGTGTGCTAGCATGTGTGTTTGTATTTGAGGCAACTGATTGCGAGGCCACCGGTGTGAACAATTTACGAGGAAGAAATGTGACTGAAAAGAGCTTCTTTTTTCTGACCATCATAACCTTGTTGTGCGCCCTTTCCCCCCCTCTCCTCTCTCTCTCTTTTGCCTTTTCTGTCTCTCCTCCTGTCCTCCCTCCCATTCTGCCGCTCTATCTCCAGCCAAACTATTTCTGGCTTGAGAAAAGAAAGTGTTTACTCTGCGGCAGAGGCCTGCTGGAATCACGCTGTGTTCCCACTGGCTAAACCCACTATTGCCACTCCATGGTTTGCATATTTTCCCTGTATTACAAGACTTTAAAAAAGGACGGAGGGAGATAAAGAGAGAAAGAAGGAGAAAAGAGTAAGAGAGCAGCCTCCCCCTCTTCTATTATATGTGGATTTTCCCTGGCACTGCTGTGTGTGTGTGTGTGTGTGTGTGTGTACATGGAGGGGATTCATGTATAAACAGGAACACCAACAGTCGGACAACAAATTCTTCCGAGGACTCCGAACTCATTTCTACACAGGTCACATGGGAGATGCAGTCCCTCTCGTTTCAGCTGCTGCTCACAGCTCATGTTGAATAACAGGCAACTGCTCGTACTGAATGTGGCCTCAGTTTGGCAGATGAATGTGCAGATTGCAATGCAAATTACAAAGCGTGCACTTGTGGATATACAGCTCAGATTGGCCTGCAGAGCCTGTAAAATGCATGAAACCCCAACAGTGAAATCTGCATTTTTTTAAAAAAACAGCAGAGAAACAACAAAGTACTTTAACTTCAATTTATTGCCTACTTTTTTGTCAGAGAGCCTTTTTCTCTGAGCACATATCCTGACCTTTTGCTTGTCTGCACCAAGCTACAGTTTAATCAAGTGGAATGTGAGTGTGGTGGCTTTTACCAATAAAATACAAGAGCTATAAATTATGGTGGGGACCAAAACAATCTAATGAAAAGAAAGGGTGAAGATAGCCGGCAGAAGTTTGGAGATAAAGACACAACGAGGAAGGAGGAGCAGCTCTGGTGCTCGCAGCTGACTTGTGCAGCCCGATGGGAAGAGGCTTTACTGGAAATGCAAAGTGAAAACGACATGTAGGAGGTTGCCGTGTTTAAATGAGCACAGCGGTTCCACAGTAGGATGTGACAGTGTGGGACAAAATCCACACTAAAACTGCTCTGGAAACAGTTTAGAGCAGATATCACTAAGAGGGAAATGACAGTAATGGACTTCTGCTGAGTTTCTGTCAGAAACACTGACTTTGGAGGACTGTTTGAGTAACGCGGCCTTCGCTGATCAAACCTCCAAAGGCTTATCAAAGAGAATGCAGTCATGACTGTCTGTATTAAACAATAACCAGCTCCTTAAATTTTACTGCTCCTTTCAACTACAGAGTACACATTATGTGTTGAAGCACTTCATTGTCCTTGGTTAAAAAATAAAAAAATAAATAAAACTCCAGCCTCATCATTAGATAAAATCCCCTTCTTCCAGGCCATAAACTGAAAGTCAACACCTCAAATACAACAGCTTAAATTGATGCCGACGTCGACGTCGGCAAATTAAGGTGCTTTAGATAATAAAAAGCATGACTTGTGTGCCTGCATGTTCCCAGAGCAGAAAGAGGGCACGGCTGCTCGCTTGGCACACCATGCGTGCCATTTCGTGTTTTGAACAAGAAAAGTCTTTGAAAGGAAAAACACTGCTTAAATACACCAAAAGTCTGGTCTGAGCAGTGTGGCGTGAACTGGCATTCGAGGACATTTGGACTGCAAAGTGGCGTTCATGACATCATGTGAAGTCACATTAAAATCAAATTAGGATGTTCTTAATATTTCTGCCAAAGGTCCAGGTTGGCTCTGATTATATTAGCCCTGGTCCAGAACTGTCACACAGCCATGCTGGAGGAACTTTTTACAGGCTGGACCTGTAGACACGAGTTACAGGAGGAAATGATAAAACACAAACTCTCCGGATGGTGGGCAATCTTCTGGTCTGGTGGTAGCGTTGTTTTCGCTGCCTTCCAGTGCTCAAATTGGTATTGTTAACATTCTTTGTGTAACAGAATCAGTAATACTTAATGCAACTGCTGTATTAGTCACAATAACCACACATATTTTTCTTCGCCATTCAGGGAAAAAAAAAGCCAATGACTGCCATTTATACTTGAGAATGTTTTAAAATAAAAATTCAGTTTGGAGTGGTTTGATATCAGTATGCACATCACATTACGCTCTGCTTCCTGTCAATCACCTGAAAGCCACATGATGAAATGGAAGTCTCCACCAGGAAATCCTCCCTATGAGCACGTAGCCTAACGTTTGTCTGGAAGGCTGCTTTACAAAGCTAGGACTTAAAAATGACGTGGATTCTCAGTGCACATGTTGCATAACAATTGGACGACACAAGACAAAGACAGTAGTAAATGGACTACAACTCTAAATGACAGCAGTGTTTTTCTTTGAGGATGAGAGCTCCGTGAAAGCCAGACAGACTTTGTTCTTTGCTTACAAAAGCCCCGAGGCGAGTTCCAGTCTAGAGGAAGAGAGAGAGAGAGACACTCTGATGCGTTGCCATCCAATTTGGGAAAATATGTGACAAAAATTAGTTGTCAGTAGATGCAAGGCAACTCACAAGTGACTCCGGCTCCTGAATACAGACATTCCTGGATTTATTTGTGTGTGTAAGTGTTGCACAACACTACCAAAGGAAGGGGCTAGTTTGCAGCGTGTGTTTGTACATTCGTGTTTGCACGGGTTCAGTGGGTTAAAGCAGCCACATGATGTTTTGCTGCAAGTTCACTTGGCATCCTGATGCCCCCCACCCCCCACACACACACTCTGAAAAGAGCTCGTCCGTTAGGAATGACGACAACTTCAGACAGGAATGCCTCAGCAGCCTCTGAGCTACCGCCATGGATTTGGATGGCCATCCCCTTTACGTCCCACATACAGCTGAAGGGCTGTTGAGTGGAGCGGAGAGGTGTGAGCTCGAACCAAGGGCAGCTCGGTTCAAAGCAAGAGAAGACAGACAAAGTGAAAAGGAGACAGAGGCTGAGTCAGACTGCAGCTGATCAGGCCAACAGAAGAGATGCCACAATAGTTCCCATTCAAAGCAGCAAGAAACAGCCACAGTTTCAGAGGCCAAATATTGTCATCAGAGAACATTAGCCAAAGGCTGAAGCGCTGCCAAGAGGCAGGCAGAGATCAAATCTGGCTTTGATGGCCAACAGTAACCCCATGCTCCCACCACACGCCCTCTCTGATGTTTTGCGTCTTGGGTACTGTACACACAGACATTTCTGTATAAATAAATCCATGTTTGTTAAGCTTTCGAGCTCAAACAGATTTAACACAGTATTGTCCAGTGCAGCTGCTTTTGTATCTGATGTTGCTTCTTTTGTTTTGTCCATCCCTGTAGCCTCTGCTGAGATATCATTATTTACTTTTTCTACACACACAAAGAAGGCCTCATCTAAAAAATAGAATTAAAGCCTGAAGCTGCTGGCAGTGCCTGGTGGATGCCATGTACATCACACCCCATAGCACAACAGTGTTGCCTGAACAACAGTAACAATCAGGCTGCTGAAGCTTTTCTTAGGGCTGAAGGACTCCAAAAAATTAAGGAGGCCAGCCTATAAAGGGACTAAATAGAGTCCACATGAGGCCTTTTTGGACCCGAGGGACCTTTTCATAGTTCTAAGAACTTAATTCTAAGAACCTCACTTCTTATTGTATCTGCGATGCAAGAGGCGAGAACGATCGTAGTTCTTAGAACTCACTTGTGAGGAGCTTTTTTAGCTCCTATTTCAGAGCTTGTGCTCTCCCAGCGCGTTTGAGTGGCGGCAGCGTAAGGCGAGAGCGTAGTAGCAGCGAAAGGCGCCATACGACGTGAAGCTGTCCTGCGCCGGCAGTTTGTTTCGGACCAAGACTCCAAAGGGAAGCAACACGCGTGCTCGCAACAGTAGCTTCCACGGGACAATACAACACACAATCCTATTAGGTCTCCACACTGTCATGTCATCAGTGACTCCCAAAAGGAACGAAAGATACTCTGGACGCCACGAGACCAACACAAGCGCCACATAAGACAACAAGAAACACATTGTGAACTCATTCAACACCAAAATGGACTTTGCATTGGATTTGTTCATGTTGAGCTGTTAATTTAAAGGTAAGTCTGTTACCATCAAGTTTATCTAGAAAAACACGGCTTAAATGAAAGCAGGAAATGTGAAGTGGACACATTCAGGACAATAGTGAATGGGCTATAAGTCATCACATCACATCACGAAAAACGGACCCGCAGTCCGAAGAAAACCGGCCTCATAAAGTTTTGTGGATGACTGTTTTTCAGTCTAATGACTGTGACAGTCGTAAATGGAAACACATAAACTGTGAGTGACACCGAAATATTGATATACCAGGAAATTAATTTTAGTTTCCATAATAACAACAAATTTAAGGTATACTGATTTTGAGTCCAGCAATCAGTGAGTGAATACTCGCAGTGGTGAGAGTCACATGTCAGCCGCTCAGACCAGAGCCAGAGATGTCATCATGTCGATGCTCAGTGGCTTAAAGTGCACAAAGAAAAGAGCAACTGAAAGCGAGAACCACATGGTGCAGAGAAACTGCCTTGTCATATCTTACCAGAGCCCATTTTTCAGCCTGTGATCCCTCAGAGGGGCTCAACACATGGATGATTACTACACTATTACTGCTGCTGCTGAACCAGTTGTCTGGCAGGAAGACACGTCTGGCGCTGGCTGCCCCCCCAGCCCCTTTCATTCGTTCCAGACTGGAATGCCTATATTTAGAGTACTCCTTTCCGCTGTTATGGCTGTTGGATCATTAGCCTCGTTTAACCCTTCTTTACCTCCAGAGAGCTGATTGGCTGAGGGCATGCCCCTCAGGAGTAACCCCCACCCCCAAATCCCGAGTATACCACCCCACCTTACCCTCTCATGTGTTGAGGACGAGTATGGGGGGCAAAGGAAAGAGTGTAGCCACCCAAAGGGAGCTGCCTGAGGGTCACGGCTTCAGAAGGACAAAACACAAGATGATGATAATGATGATGTGTGGCTATTTTGAGGATCGGTTTCTGGCTTGAATTGGCAGGACTCTTTTCTCTCGTCTCATTTTGTTTGAGGAGCTAGGGCGGGGCTAAAGTGCTGCGATGTGGTTCGGTTAGTGGGTGACACGCTGACCTTTCCCTTCAAAACGCGTCCGCATTAAAACAACAATGTTCAAACCCAAAGAAGTCCATCATTTCACTGTTTCCTGTTGTTTGCAGAGTGCCCTCTAGCAAGACACTAAATATTTTATCTTATTTATGTTATGTCAGGAATGGCCAGTTGTGTTACATAATCAGCCTCCAATCTGCAGTAGTACGGCAGCATGCAGAACCTGACAGCGTCTAATTAGCGATTTTCCAAAAATGTTGGGCGTAGAGAAACCAACAGAACCACAAACGCACGCATGAACACAAGATAAAACCAGAAGACGGCATCTTCATGACAAAGTGGTGGAAGGTTGAGACAATCCTTTCTACCAAATTAAAGATTTCATCAGCAGCAGTGAAACTGTTCTGGGCCAGCACACATCTGCTCAAGAGGGATTTACTTCTTATTTACATCTTGGCACCTAGATCGCGCTCGTCTTCCCATCTTCATAGCCGAGCACCGATAAACAACATCGGCCTGCCAAGTTTCCCCGGTTTGTTGATTACTGTTGGGTCTGTCTTGATTTAGGGCGAGTGGGACTAATCCAAGACGATGTGATCTATCTATCTGTCAGTCCACGGATCGAGCTTCACCACAACACATAACACACCACAACACAACACACACGCTGATACGTGAAAATACCAGCACAGATTGGGACTGCGAACCTCGTGGGGCCTGATGGTACCAACATTATTTATTTATTTTTTTAAATTTAACTTTCAACCAGCCATGACTTTGCTGAAACAGGCCTCAAACTCTCGTGCTTGGCCTCACTCTGCTGCACGTGAAAGTATTTTACTGTTTTACTTGATAGTATTTTACATTCTGTGTATGCTATACTTTTAACTTTATTATTCTATTTTCATGCTCATTATTTTATCTTTTTTCTGTTCTCCTCGTTATTTTACATAAATTTTCAATGTCTTTCTGTGAAGCGCTTGGTGCATGTGATTTCTTTGTTGTAAAGCACTTCGAGCTGCACTTGTTACATGAAAGGTGTGATGCAATGTTATATTAATGCGATTCCAGTGTTTTTCTGTTCAACATACTAAATAAAAATCTGCTACTTTGGTTTTTTTCTTTGCTATTTTAAAAGAATTTATGTTGCCAGGTTACGTGCAAATGCAGCATCTGCAGCCTCTCAAGCATCCCAGTAGTATATGGAGAATAAAATCAAATGAAACTCTCTGTACAAATTCAACCAATACAAACATGCAGATGTAAACGAGGACGTGGTGTTTTATAGTTAATGTCTGCGGTGTCACGATGATATGCGTGGCTCTGTGTGTGTGTGTCTGTGTGTTCATACCGGTGTGGATCTGCCGGTGAGCCTCCAGGGATTCCTCAGTCTGGAACTGGGCTCCACACTGGTCACACACTATGGCCTTCTCACCAGCTGCACGACAATAAGAGAGGAGAGTGTGGACGCTTAATGTACATTCACTCACATGTATCACATTTAGAGAAGCTGAAGGAAAAAAAGGGCATTTCAAAGTTAATTTAGAAAACTTTGTTTTACGCTTAAGTATATCAGTCTGATCACCGTCATTGTTTGCAACACACTCAGCAGGCTGCAAACTTTCCAAAATTTTGCCCTTTGAACGCAACTTTTACAGGCAAACAGTCAACTGGGAGGAAAGTGGACCTTTAAGCAGCAACACAAAAATCAAGGAATGAATCTTTAACAACAACAACAAAATTAATCAATACAAACAGTTTAGCAGTGGTAAAGCGGCACATTGCACGTATGTTGAAGTGAGAATACGTCCAGCAGTCCCACGTTTAAAACTGCAAAAGGACCCACTCAGAACATGTAAAGGAACTCTTTAAAAAAACAAATGCAGTTTATTTAAAGTGAAAATCAGCTGCTACTTCAATATCAGAAATGTTGAAATTGATAGATACTGGTATTGGCTCCAATGATCAGTACACTACAGGCAGTAATATCAAATTAAGATCATCAACTGGGCTTAAATTTTTTACAGGAATTTCCTGCACATCTCATTCCATCAGCAACACATGTGACAAGAAGCAAAACGTTGTAGTTTCTTATAAAGTCATCACTTGTGCCAGGCCTAAGTCCCATTTGTGTGACGTGGCAGAGCACTCAGATCAGAAAACTGACTGACAACATGCTCATGTTTAGAGGTCTGAAACTCTCTTATCTGCAGGTTTAGGCTTTCATTATTTCATCTTTTTTCATTTTTGGAGTATTTGAATATATTTGATTGATTAATGGGTATACTGCCGTATATAATTTTGCTACATTTAGCTTTGTAATTTGATGAGTCAAACTGTCCGCCTTCTCAGTGGTCGGATTGATCTCCAAATGTCATGAATTTGCATGTAGTGGCAGGGGGTGTCTTCTCCTTCCCCATACATGCTTGATATATGCTAATAATTAGTTTTCAAATGGTCCATTTTTGTGGCCATGTTTGTGAGAGTTCAGAGGTTTAGTTGACAAGCACAATATTCCCTCACTTTGCAGTTCTGTAAGTGTGGTTTCTCTTCCTTCCAGATGCATATTTTACAGTGAACACTCTTTGTGTTCATACATGCGGTGGACTTGATATATTTCAGGTGTGAACACTTGTGTCAGCTAAATACACATGTACCAGGCTGACGCGCACTCCTGCTCCGGACTCATGGCCAGGAAGCTCCGCTTGTGTTGCACCACACTCTGTTTCTGTTTATGCAAGCGGATCAAGCATTGTAGCCCTCGTCCGGACTGCCGTGCTCGCCTTTACTTTATGAACGTGTGCAACCTTGTGCAACAACAAAAGGAGAGACAGGAGACTGGCATGCATGCATACACTGCTGTTGGAGGGCACATCAGATCAGGCCCAGGCAAACGACTTTTTATGGCTTGGCAACAAGCAGCGTACATGCCATACACATCACACATCAAACAGACGCACACACACGCACATTTAACATCTGGATATTGTGTGTGTGTGTGTGTGTGTGTGGGTGCGCGCGTCTGTTTCCAGTGTGAGCACAGAGTGATCTCTCCTAACCAGACCTTGGTTTGTTCTTGGCACAGCCTCCTGGGTTACGACACCTCCAGAGAGAGAAAGAGAACACAATGAAAACAGGAAGCCAATTCTTAGATGACAGAAAAAAAAAAAAGCCAGGGAGAGATGGCTTGTGTGGTTTTGCAACCACAGCCTGTGACATTAGGGAACGGCCTGTACTGTAATAAGCCCTACCAAAAGCAGAAATGACACGGACCGTACATGACAGAGTGTGCCTGCCAGTGGAGTGCTTATGCAACAAGTTATGCAAAAGACGGTACACTGCACAAGTGAGCGTGACTAGATCATAAGCCTCTGCGATGCAACCCTAAAAGCCAGGACATCCCGGATTTGTCTGCGATATCACAAGATTTATTTCCACTTAACAACTTTAGATTAAATAGACTGAGTTGGCGAGCAATGTCCTTTTTAATTGGCTGCATATTCAAGAGGCATAATTTGCAGTGTGAGCGTATGGCGCGCCGGTGTCAAATGCACAGATGAGCATATGGCCGAATTAACTGGCAAAAGCAGCCACTTAACCTTTGGAGAACAAGACATGTAGCGGAGATGTAGACAGAATCCCGCAACACACCCACTGATGTCCCTCATTTGCATTAATCACATAGTACCTCCGATGCTTCTTTAACTCCCTGATTCATCACTGTTGGATCAACCGTAATCATCATTTTACTTTTTACATGCTACGGCTGCTCTGCTAACCCGCACTCGACTTCCATCACATCGATTCGAGCTCATCGATTGCCCTTGTGCTGACCAGCTGGTACAATTTTACGACCATGCGAGTGCAACCCTGACTCTATCGTGTGCTCTTCATCAGTGCTCACGGTCAATACACATGTATTGTGCGTACACAATACACAGATGTTTTCATTTTTGACAAACTGTTTTCATATTGTGCTTTTAACCCACATGTTGTCGTGTCTTAGATATAAAACAGGTCTTTCTTCCCCCCTACGTATCTGTTACAATCACATAAGTAGTCTGTTGCAGTGCATATTGTGTCACAGGTAAGTTTTTTGATAAGCAAGCTTCCATTTCCAATTTCCTTTTATTGCCACTGCTGTCGTCCGGCCAAGACGGGCTCCTCGGCGGCCAGAACAAACGGTTGTTAAACTGGGCGGCTTCCAGGTGCGAATGTGTGTGAGTGTGTGAAAAACCGAATTCACGCTCAGAAAATCTAATCTGATTGAAGAAATGAATGGACACCAGGGCCCGCCTGGAAGGTCAGAAAAACACACCGACAGGCATGTTTTGTAGTATTGTAAAATAATGGTGATTTGTAGTAAATCAGCTGAACACTGGCATGGTTACTACAAGTAATGACTCCGCCTCACAGACAGCGGAGCAACACTATAACCAGTCTTCTGGGAGGCCAAGAGGCGTGTGCTAAATGGGCCAGGGATAGGATTTTAGTGCAGGGCATGCCCCTGCTTGTGGCACAAGGACATAAATTGTCAGGAAATGCCTGCATGGTGCCTTGCTTCAAGGAGAATGGAGTTGTGTGAGGTCACCACGGGGCAAAGGGGGGAAGGAAAAAGCGGGAGCACGGGAACTCAGGGTACGCACAGGCAGGCAGCCACCCAGCCAGATGCCCGTCATTCTAGTTAGCCAGCTCAGTGCTAACAGGGGGCCCTCTGCTTGGTAACAGCCATTTTCACTGCCAAATTAAAGTGATAAATCTTGAGGAGCCTTTGATCACGAGAGGGTGGACTTGTTAGTTAGGAAAGACGGGGTACGGGACACAGAGGAAACACACACTTGACATCAGCTGTTACTTTCGTCGCGTGTGCTCTAAATAACAGTTCTCCGTGAACAGAAAATAAACTACACTCTAACCAGGAGGCCTGTTCAGAGTTACGCTGCAGAATCTAAAGGCGGCATCAAAGCAAACCTGATTTTTTTATTTCATTAACTTTTTTCATGTGCGCTAAACAAATATTTAAAGGGTGGCAGCCTGCCTGCTGCTCAACAGGAAACATCGGGATGAAAAAACTCAGCTGATGTGAGGCAAGTGTAAAAAAGTGATAATCAGAAAATGAAAAAAAGGGAAACAAAAGGTAATCTCCAAACAGTCGGTCCTGTTAGCGGGGAGTCCTGTGTCACATTGCCACAGATTCAGGCCTAAGCTGACATAATAAATGTTGCACAACCCATGCAGAGTTACTGTGTGTGTAGGCGTGAGCGTGCATGTGTGTGTGTGTGTGTGTGTGTGTGTGTGTGTGTGTATGCTGGGAGGTGAGGAAGGAGCGGTGATCAGGTGCCACATGCCGCTGAAGCTGCTTCCCTTTTCGCTTCCCTCTCTGAACTATTGCACAAGTGTTGTTGCAGCGCGCTGCGGCTCAGTTATTTCATAAAGGGCTGTAAAGGAGAACAAGCTGAAGAGGGCTCCCTGCCAGTCAAGTAACTGAGCAATATAACAGTCTTGCATCTACTGTAAACTCGATCCGTCCTAACTGGCCTTTGGTCCCACGTAAAGAAAGCTGTCCTTCATGTGGGGCACCTTGTTAGAAGCAGCAGCCTCTCACTGAGCTGATGTTGGAGCTAAGCTGTTGTTTCTGTTAATGCTAGTTCAAGGTGAAGTGTAACCTGTGTGTGCTAGCTGGTAGAAGGTTCATATCCGGTTACAGCAAGTTGTGTAATTTTACATAAACTTGTTTTTGTTTTTTTTCTGCAATAGTTTTCCTCCTCTTTTAAGTGGGCCGTTTGTTGTTTGTTGATGATTTAAATTTAGCAGGTCCTGCAAAGTGTGAGGAAATATTAGTGTTTAAGTTGGCCCTGAGCTCTGGGTTGAAACGTAGCACACAAAGTCCACGCCAAAGCTGTCCACATCAAGTCCAAATCTAATCCAGATCAAATCCACCATCCCTGCCCCCACCCTAACCCACCTCACCGAGCAGGAAACTTCATTTAGCCCCCCTGCACTGTGCTCACAGAGCCGCGACCTTGAAGTGCACCTACTACCATATGCATTTCACATATTTTGTGATGTTTTATTTACTTTCTTGTATTGTTTTTTCTTATTTACCGTATTTATCTTATACTGTGTGTTTCCCTGTAAGAGCAGTGGAAAAGGAAGAATTTCATTGTCCAGGGAAACTTGTTTTTAATTGTGCACAATAAATTCTTTACTCTAACCTGACTGAACACAAAGAGATTGTTAACTAAACGCACCTCAAACTATTTTAATGGAATTATTTATGATATGAGAAATAAGTAACAATACGATTTACAGGGTGGTTTTGCAAAGCCACTATTGTAGGTCAGGAACCTGTTAAACCTTTTAAATTAGCAAAGGCCTAAAATCTCAAGTAACTCAAGAATGAAATAAATAAAAAGACTTGAGTCGGCCATCACGTGACGTGGGTCCCCTCACACTAAGCCGGCGTTGTAGATCTTTGTTACGTGTGATTACTGCAGGGTCTAATTGTCTCTGGGGACTCTGACATTATTCAAGTGTGCTTCACTCTAAGTTAGCTGCCGTGGGCTTCCTCTGACTGTGGATCCTCCGTGAGGATTGTGGACGAGCCAAGTGGGCAGGGAAGCCCACGGGGAAGTGATGGCACATTCCCCTGCTTGTAATTTCCCCTGACATGCTAAATGCTTATTCTCCCATTTCTCTAAATAATAAAGTGCAGTGGTGTGTTGTCCTGTCTTCAGTTACACTGGGAACCTGAGCTGCAAAAGCAAAAGCATCCGTACGTTACGATGCGGAGACGATGACGAGAGGAAATGTAAACTCAGTGCACATTTGGGAGTTTGTGGGTGTGATGAGTGTGTTAGGGTGCGACGACACACACACTATCACCACACTCGCATCATCCAGCTCAGCTATGTGATCTCACAATGCCACCATTCTCATTCAAGAGAAAGGCCCTGTTTGTTTTTGTGACCGTATGGCCACACTCAGACTTGACACTTGTTGTTCCAACCTACTTTCTTTCACAGGTAGAGCAGATACGGTGCTAAGCATGCAACAGATGTCGCCCTCTGGGGTACGCAGTCTAAACAGAATCTTTCATCAAAGACAATAGCAGAATTAAACATAAGAGTTAGAGACTGTGCCTTTGCTCATAGCGACACACAAAAAGTAGGCCACCATGTTGGCGCCAGAGCTAAACATTTCATACTGCACAGGCGATAAAGAAAAGAGTGTTTCTTCTCTAACAACCGCCATTCATTTCATAATGTGGTGAAGCCATCAAACTTCCCATTTCAACATGTACATTAAGTTGCCTTGTTTTGCCAGTAAAACGTGCCACGACATTTAGAGTAATGTTCAAAATACAGAAAGAAGAATTGAAGATGCATTTTTTTCAGGAAATGGGCAAAGACATTCTGTTTCCTGCAACGCAGTCATCAAAATCAGCTGCCAAATGGTCTCACATGCCTGCTTGCATGAGATGGCATGACACTATTTAGCATTCATTACACACACGCACACAAAAATCCCTGTCCAAGAGCTTCCGCAATTGAAGCTTGACAATAGGGCTCGGCTGCTCCAAGAGAATAAGTCTGTTGTAATACACAAAATGCCAAAATCAACGATGGACAATCGCTCACACGTAAAAACGAGGTGAAAAACAAACAGTTCTGGTGCACATGAATGAAATGCCAGCTGTTTGTATACCTGGAGCTTCATACAGTTAAACGTATTGTGGTGAATATATGAGTAATCTATTTAGTTTAGTTCAGTTTGAGCCAGCAAGTTGTGCCTTGTGTGAAAGTTTAGGATCAACTTTGCACTCTTGTAGACTGAAGCTTGGTCATAAACTGTCTCAGTGTAAGTTTCTGCCAATCTGTGCTTGTCTGCTCGAGGTTGCTTGGTTTGGGCTAAACATATTTGCATTTCACATTAAAAGGCCTGCAGTTTGTCCGGATCATCCAGTGCAATGTCAAAATGACAATCGATGGCGGCTCATCCGTGGTTATTTTCTCTTGGTGAGCGTGAGGTAGGCCTTTCCACATGGATTGCTTTGTCTCACAGAAGTAGGAGTTTGGTCAAACATTAAAAGACCACTGAGACGTTGCAGAAATCCTGATTTGCTGGCTGATTTTTTTGGCACAAAAATACACTGTGAAGGTAGAACTGACATAATAAAACTTCACTTCTGATTTGTTTTCCTTTTTCCCTGCTCTACTTGCTATGCAGGCTCAGTTCTTGCAGGCATTTACTGTATGTGTGTATATTTCTGCAGGAAGCGACTGAATGATCGGCTCTCAGGAGTCAGGGAGGCTAAATGGGAAATTAAAAAGGCTAATTGCAGTGTATCTGTCGATGGCCGACCAATATCACACTCGGTGGTTTTTAACAGTGTAAACAGGGCAGCAGAGAGACAGAGAGAGGTAGACAGACAGATTAGGGAGGGAGAATGTGTGTGTGTATGTGTGTGTGTGTGCGTGTGTGTATGTGTGTGTGACAGAGGGAGGGAGGCAGACAAGCACAGTCACCAACAAAAACATAGCCTGGCTGTTCACTGAGCCTACATAAATGGCTTACGTAAGACAGGACTCTCAGTACCAAAAAACAGCAAAAATCCATAAACACCCCCCCCCCTCCCCCTCCCCAACTCCCCCGCACACACACTCACACACACACTCACACACAGGCTGGCTTCACTACACTTGTGAGGTCCTCCATTCATTCCCATAACCATAACAAATAACTTCCACTGGCTCTACTAGATTCATATCCTCAATCTTCACCATGAAATAAAAGTGAATCAATGGGCGAAATTACATTACACGTTAAAAAGAAAAATAAAAAAAAAAAGTTGATTTTCCCCCCAGCATCTAATACTCAATCTGGTTTACATACAAACAGCAAAACAAGTGCACACGCACTTTCACGGGAACACACACACACAGACGCAGTATGCTGTCAGAACAATGAGTACAGACACCACACGCTCCCTCCCGCCCTGCCTCGCTCTACCTTCAGCGTTATAACGAGCCGTGCTGTACAGTTTTATTTACACCAGCCTCTTATCAGTGGTACAGCAGCACAGAGACTGCCAATTGGAGAGGACAGGCCATGGTACTGCCTGTACCCTGTAGTGGAGTAGGTGTGTACCACCATGCTCCCAGCACGTTTTTATCAAGGCTCAGAAAAGACTGGGCCTACGCCAGGCTGCCTCTCAAAATAATAAAGTATACTCACACACACACACACACACACACACACACTCACCACAAGTACAGACACATTATTACACAGTCGCTTCCTGCGTACAATCGAGAGACTTTCCATTTAGGGATGTAATGGGGTAAAAGCCACCTTAAGTCATTTTAGCCACTTTTCATATGCAGGAAAAGAGTTGAGCAAATGCATTTTTTGCTGACATAAATCTTCATATTTACCAGGAAGCGTGTTGTGACAGATGGCAACGTGCAGGAGGTGGAGTTAAACATCAAATGTAATCAGGGCAGAGTTCTCTCAATACATTTTGGGACAGTTTTTCTACAGAGTGATATCAAAACAATATTTATTCAATGATTTCATGAAACAACAGGTGGCAAATAGTCGTTTGAAAATAAGAGCTGCAACTTTCAGTATTTAAGCACTTTTAGACGTAGGAGGAAGGTTCAGTCAACATATCTGTTGACACAGCAGCATGTGACAAAAAAGTACCTTTAATTTGAGGGATTTAACACGGTGGGCTGCTTTTTGTCTGTTGCCATGACAACTGTCAGACTATCGCTGGAAAAACACCAAATGTATGGAATTCATAAACATCAGAGCAACAGTTTGTTATACAGGAGAGGAAACAAAATTGGCCTCATATAGACACAACACTTTAGACAGAAAGCCGAGTAGCAAGCAGACATGACACAACACCACAGTAATGTCAGCTGCAAAACAAACTATATTCAGTTGAATAGAATACAAAGGGAATATATTTAATGTACAAACTTTGCTGTAGCCTCAGTGACAGCCTGAATTCATTGCCCAGCTAGCTTTGTTACCAGCTAGTCATGAAGAGCATCTGTTTGCTGTGGGGACGTTTTTGGTCAATGATTACAAGATGGCCACCATGTGAGTAACACTGCTGATTTAACACTCTTTGATTTAAGCTTTAGAGATGTTGATACAATTGATAAGACAAAGAAATGCACGGGACAGGATGAGGCAGAAGCTATCTAGTAGTAAAAAAAAAAAAAAGAAACCCTCTCAAGATAAAACTGCAATCTGACTCAGTCACTCGACAGTGGAACAAAGTGCACTGGGCAAACAGAATAGCTGCAAATAGAACATACATAATGTACTATGTAGATGATATTGCAGTAACTATAAAACACGTGCTGATTGTCAGAAATATCACTCTGACACGGGCAGAAATTACTTTATGGTGTGAGCAAACACAGAGCCAAAGATAAGGAGATAATCTTGCTTTCCTTTGTGTGTGTGTTTGTGTGTATGGGGGGGGGGGGTTAGACAAGCCATCAAAAGCACAGGAACATGTTTGCTCCCGATGATATTGTTATCGACGGAGAGGAAAAAGAAATCAAAGGGAAGCGAGAGAGCGCGAGGAAGAGGGAGGGAGAGGAAAAAAGAGGAAACAGATGAAGACAGAGAATATTCAGGTCGCATTTGACAGCTTTACGGTCTGTTGCACCGAATGGGATGTCTAGGGACGTGGCAAAGCAGACAAATATTGACTTGCAGAACGTTCGCATGCACACACACACACACACACACACACACACACACAGATGAGGAAAATACACAAGACACTTCCACATGAAGCCTCTAAATTCAGCCCCCCTTCAAAATGGATGAGCTCACATTGCTACATCAGTCACCCTTGTTTTTCGCCAAGCTCAACCTCTTAATCCATTTTGCCAGCAAACCAATTTGTTTGTCCAGTAGGTCACAGACAGTTCCCTGCCCTCACTGTTCCCTGTTCTCTTGTACTGTTTATTTCTCCCTTTCCTTTGCCTTACTTTCTCTGAACGACGAAGCCATTTCCAGAGCTTTTGCCCCCTGGGAGATCGAGGGCATCTCAGTCCACGCATCCGTCCCTCCTCCTCCTCCTTCCTCCCTTTCTGCAGTCCCTTCCTCCCATTTACCTCCTTCTCTCCCGTCCTCTTTACTTTCAAACTGTCTTGACGTCAGAGAAACCTGATTTAAAGTGTGCGCTGACACAAATGGACACTAACTCGTATGCATCATTTAAAACTGTTTCTTTGGCTTTTCAGAGCCGCATACAACGAGATTACTGTGAATGTGGTATTGGGTACATCGTGTCAGCATGAGGAGAGCTGGTGACAGGAAAATATCTGGAATATCTTGACAAATACTTGGATTGCAATAACATCATGTAATCCTAACAACTAACTTCTCTTTATGTTTCCTCTTGTGACACCGTGAGGTTAGCAGTTTTGGTTCTGAGGGCCTTAAAGCTATTGGTTGGCCTGCCATGCTTCTCTGTGAGAACACTGATGCTCTCCCAGTGACAGTGCAAACACGCCACACTACAGTGTTACGGTGACCATTTTAAACAGGGTCAGCATGTTAGCCTTGTCACTGTGTCACACAAGCAAGTTTTAAAGCAAAAGTTTGTTGTCTCATTATCTGATGACTTTTGTTCGTGATACCCAACGGTCGCTGACATTAAACCAGGAAGTGGCACCACAGGACGACAAATAAGATCCCACTGTAAAAACACGTAATTTTCCCATGTGTAAGAAACCATATATGTCCTGTCTTGCTGTCCGGTAACAGAAGTTACCCTGCTGTTGCCAGACACTGACCAAGTGTTTCAGAACACCCCCACCCTCTCCAGACCCTGGCCTCCCCTCCTCCCTGACTGCCCCTTGAGGTGAAAGGTGCCATGTGTTTTCAGCTTTGCTTTCAACCCCCCTCTGTTTTCAGAAAGAGAGGAGAAAATGAGGCTTTGACATGGATCTGTGTGCTCCTGCAGGCCACAGACCCAGTGTTATCTTCAGGTCCTTGGTTGGATGTGTGTGCATTTGTGTATGCATGTGGCTACATGGATGTGTGAATAAGTGCAAGGAGGGAAACAAGAGCTGGAAGCATGGAGGAAGCACCCGGGGCTCTCCTGGTGTGAAGAGGCAGGAAGTAAGTTAGGCTGCTCTGAAATGCCAAAGTGGACCATTTCTCACAAGCCTCAGGGTCTGGTATTAATAGATCCCGTTTGGACAAGGGTGGGTGGGCTTCTGGTGAAATATATGCTGACAAGAGTGACCTACTGCCGTTTGAGTCTACCAAAGTCTGTCAGCTGCAGCCTTGATGAGATCAAGCTAAACTTCAGACTAACTTGATGTTCTGTTTAAATAAATAAATTCTGCTGCTTGAGACTGCAGCTTGTAATGTGTAGCTTTGAAGGTTTCACTCTACAGAAATAATCACGCTTATCAACCCAAGCGGTTTGTGATGCTTTATTCCAAAATACAGCAATGGGACAAGAGAGTCAAAAGACCTGTTCCCGTGACAGAGCTGTGTACATAGTCTTACACCCCATTTACACCTGGCATTTAAATGGCATCTGTGTCTGGATACATTATCTGAACAATCAACCATCCAATCTTCACATTTTCATAAGGTCTTATTACTGAGACTGGATCTCTGCCCTCTCGAGCAAAACCTGCATGTGAGGAATTTGAAGTTGCAGCAAATCAACCCCAGACTCCCTTAAAAACATCACAGAGTTTTGTGAGTTGTTGAGTAAGAGAAAACTT
This sequence comes from Scatophagus argus, assembly GCF_020382885.2. Taxonomy (NCBI): domain Eukaryota; kingdom Metazoa; phylum Chordata; class Actinopteri; family Scatophagidae; genus Scatophagus; species Scatophagus argus. The sequence goes on along the minus strand of NC_058506.1, from coordinate 21,612,587 downwards.
TTCATTATTTGTGCCCTCTTGTACATTTGGCAGATGTGAGATATTAAGCTCTTCTGTTGCACGCTGGTCACTCTGCACCATCCGTCAATCATGTGCCCTCTTAAGAGCAGATCAGAAAGCAGATTCAGCTGCACAGACAGGTCTTACTGTACATCATTCATATCCCGCCCGCAATACTTTCATTTCTGGACAGTTCTGCTGAATGGTGCATCTGTTGGTGCTTCAGTGGCTAAGGAAGAGACGTGTAATCTGTAATTAGAGGCGTGTCTCTTTTAGCCTTTTGCCTGCCTGAATTCATCCATCCATCCATCCGTTTTCTTTACCGCTTATGGCCGCCCTCTCTGAATTCAATAAAGTGATATTTTGTGAACCAACAACAAATACCATCAGACATCAATGCTGCACATACCAACACGCCACACAGGTAGCATTTACACCTATCTAAGTTCCACACACAATGCAAGCCACGTGTTAATCCTTTAATGGATGATGTGTCAAACTGCATTTTAATGCAAGGTGTAAATTGGGCCTCAGAGACCTGTTAACCCTGACGACTCCACAAAGATTCTGTACATGACAGTGTGGATGTGTAAGTAGTGTGTTTGTTTAAATGCAGGGGGTTTGCATTTACAAGATTATTCTGACAAGGAACTATGACATCCCCCGACCTTAACAATCCAAACCGCTTGTCAATGAAGACAGCATGACAGAACTGTTGAGTTCTCCACTGATTTCGCAGTGCACACCTACAATACCATGCACAGTTTAATTATCACGGCTCACTGATGATTCCTATCAGGAACCACACCTGCTTTCTGAGGTCAAAGAGCTTTAAAGTAAGCCATCTGACACTCAAGATCAGTCTGGAGCAGGTCACCAGTCTTTTTTAAGGCCAGGATCCCTGACCTTGGCCCTGGTGAAGATCTACCAAGATCCAAATTATACCTCCAACCTGCAGATTTTTGTCTGGGTCCAACCTATTTGAACTACATGCTTTGGTCCAACTCTCAAACTGATGCAAACAAGAAAACACCAACTAATGAAACGGACCAGAGCCGTCTTGCTTGAAAATTTTACAATACATCATATCTTCAGTTCGAAATTTCATTATTTCAATTCATTCTGGTGCAAGAAATAAAGTCACATAGCTTATTTTCTACTCGTACGAGGAAATTATTTTGTCCATTTCAGACAACAAAGGACGCAGCGAGCAGATCATATAAAGTGCTGTCATTAACTGTTACGCTCATTCAGTAAAGCCTCATGCAACATTTTCTGTTGACATTTTAGAAAGCAGAACCGTGTGCTCACAAATTTCTCAGTGAGTGCAATTAAGCTAAGTGCATTTCTGTGTCCCATCTTATGCAGCATCACTTTTCACAGTGCCATCAGAAGGCCAAACTGTTGCAGTCATGTTATTTACATAAGTCAGTGTGATGGCTCTGACTGAATATTGTCTGTGAGCGCTTTGAAGTTTGGCTCATAGCTACAGACAGACAGTCTGCGAGGCGGATGTCAGTAAGGCAGCTCCTGTACTTTGATTTGATTATTTTCATCTGCCATCTCACAGAAGTACGTGGATCCAAAGATTCACCCACTTAGTGCACATGCGGTGAGGAGAGGAACCTTCTCCCTGCTGAGAGCCCCAAAAGTCGCTGTCCCTTGATCTGCCTTTCAGCTCCACGTCATTCTGCAAACCAACCATCTCTATGTCAGCTCCACTTGGCAAAGCAAACACTCACTGAATTCACTGCTAACTGTTCTACATCGACGTTCAGGACCAGGGTTGAGACCAATGCAGGAATATCTTCTGTCTAAGTCAACAAAACACCAGCTGAGCTCCATCACCGCTTTGTCCAGGGGAGCACAGTGCTGTCGAGGGTAAAAAGCATCCTGGTCTTTAATGGCCTGGATGGACATTTTCTCCAGGTTGAGAAAGTCTGTCGGCCTCCCGTCCTTTAGATGTGTGGTCCAAACACAGCATCCACTGTGCTTATCGCGCAGGGCAGGTGTCGGTCGTTCCCTTGGAGATCATTGCAGAGTGTATTAAGTTTTGATGTCCGGCCTATCAGAAACCCACAGGTCCAATGGCCATACATCAACTGACAGTTCCTCGTGTTCCTTGTCTACAAAAAAATCTTTACCTCCGGCAGCAAGTCAACAAACTGATGCAGAACTTTTGTAATGACTCAACATGGAAAAGTGGGTGGCAGCATCAAGCTCATCCAGTAACTTAAATGAACCGTTTTGATGCTCTTTCAGATCAGTTTGACCTTCCCAGTCAAGGCCTGCGGATGACTCACACATTGATGATTTACAAAGTTGTGAAATTCACGGTTATTACAGCACAGCGCCATAAATCTAACGCACGCACATTGCATTGCTGGGCCCTCATTAGTCTTAATTGCTGTCAGTCTGTGAATAGTCGTTTTGAGAGGCATATTTTTAAACTTATTGTAAATATCCTCATTTCATTCATTTCAAGTCCTCCTTTGTTGCAGAATCCTTGAAAGCCATTGTGACAAAAAACAACAAGCTGAGCTGTGAGTATTACATCCAGGGGCTCATCACACAGTAGTCCAAGACATTCACAGTGACAAGTCCTTGAAGACTGGCTGATCCACATCCCCTGACCGCTGCAGTCCCACGTGGTTCGGCATGAAGTGGGCAACCTCTGATCGAGAACTTAATGCCATAATTTGCTAATCCTTTTTGACATACACTCAATTGAGAACAACTGAAAGGCAAAATATTTGATATTTGACACAGTTCACTTGTGTTTATTTATGTTTTACACAGCGTCCAACCCAAGCAGTAGGTACAGTGAGGCACCGAGTTAATAAATAATCTGCTCAAAGCCATTCACTGCGGAGCAGCCAGAAGAACAACCAACAGGCAACGGGAAAATACTCCTCTGCTCGCTGATGAAGCTTTCTCATGCATACTGACAAGGGCCTTTTCAGATAATACTTTTAAGAACAAGTCAGTGTGAGATCGCAGTGTTTTCGACAGCATTATCTGTTAAAAGCTGCTCCAACAACTTTTAAACCCTGACGTTTTTTCAGTGCTCTCATTTCTTTACATTTTGTTTTTTATTCCTGTTGTGGAGCTCATCTCTGAGCCTTGTTTATTTCTTCAACAGCTAGTGAATGTTCCCATTGAATTCCTACTGCCTAAAACTTCAAACCAGCTCCTTTACTCAACAGCAGTTTTCCAGAACATTTTGACATGAAACAGAAGCTTGGCAACACCCCTCAAACAACCACAAACTAGTTCTGAACCTTTATTGCAATGCACACTGTATCCACGGTGCTAGCAGGAAACACATTTTTTTAAGGACATGCTTGGAAATCCTGGCATTTTCTGTATAAGAACAATAAACCAAACAAACCAAAGCCCTGCTAGTGTCACCGTAAGGCTTCATTTCAACAGAACAAACAACATAGTGAGCGGTTTTACTACTTAAGCCTCACCAGTAATGAGGTGAAAAAATGTTTGTGAGGATCACTTAAGCACAAGTCGTTTTAAGTGTTTGACCAAACAGCCAATGCCATCTTTGTCAGATCGCATCAGTCTTGCTTCATGCTCTGGGAACTGCGAATACTCAAATTCTTTAATTTAGCCAGCAGTTGTTGAGATATCCTACACGGCAACAAAGGGTTGGCGGACTGACATGTTCAGCTTTGAGCCACACCACTGGCAGGGCAGGAAGCAAATTTTCACACGATATTGGCTTTATTCTATGTGTGCTGGGAGGAGAGACAGACGGAGCTGAGACTCTGACCAGCAGTTGAACCCTTACCTCTGTGATCACCACAGACTGTTGCCCAACCAGCGGCTGGGAATCCAGCAATTGACATCCTCTTTACAGTGCTGTAAATGCATTTATAGTTCAAGAAGGGAAGGGATGAGATGGCTGCTGGACTGGGGCAGGAAAACTCATTTTGGCTGCTGTTTGCTGCCTGGGGGTTGCTGCTGCTGGTGGGCTGAGGCTTAAGGTGATTGCACCAAATCTAGACACAAGCAACACTTGATGCCCTGACTTTTTATTTTCTTCTTATGCAGCAGCAGGCAAAAATTAAGCAGCGATGGACAATGAAACCAAAGCAGAGGCTGAGGGCGTCCCTGAGACTGAACTCCTGCTCATTAAGAATGTGTGTGATGGACACACAATGCATTCAACCATTTTCACGTTCGCATACTCATTTTGTCAGATGCCAGGGAAACTACTGTAATGTCTATTCTATTAAAATATCTTTCTCTGCCCCTCTGCCCAGTCATCTCCCTGAGCCTGTGTCCTTGCTTTTTGCTATACAGTTAACCAAAATGGCTTCATGAGCAAGGAATGGCAGCAGTTGGTGTATGGCCCCTTACACACCCTCCCTCCCTTTCCCCAGGTCAATAACCTGTAAAGATTTAGTGTTTAGGGCCTATTATTTCCTGCTTTCAAGTCACACATTGTCAAAGGCAATGCTGAGTTTATTAAGGCTGGAGTCATGGGGTCTTGGTGGAAAGCAGGGAATACAGTGGTCACCTGGGTAGTAAAACTCTGTCAGAGAAAGAAAAAAAGGCTGGCAGAAATTGAAAAAGTGATAAAATTATCTGTAAAATTGCTGAGAAACTAAAAAGTTGGTGTTTTGAAGTTAAGCGGCTCCACAATGTGTGCATTTTCACATGCAGTGGTATGAAGATTAGTCACAGATACAGTGACCGAAAAGGCAACTCGAACATTGCTAAACAACTGTTGATGTAAGTCAGAACAGCTCAGGAAAGAGGCCGAGCTGTGCCAACAGAAACAACTGGAGACGTGGCCGAGAGTGCAGATGATAGGTTATCCAAATGCCTAAACAGGAAATGCTTGAAACACGCAGTTTTTTTCTTTACTGCACTCAGGTGCATTGATTTACATACTTGTTTATTTTGTCCGATTCCAAAATCCTCTCTTCCACCCTGTTAAATCTTCCACATAAAACATAATAAGTGCTGACTTCAAATGGGCAAATCGGATCAATTAGGGAAATCTCACAACAAGAGCTATTTAGGGGAATAAACTTACCTCAAAATACCACAGGACTTGTAGTCATCAAGCCTGTGTTTTCTGCCAAATGACACCACGCAGAGGTTACTCGCTCTTTTCCATTAAGTCATCTGTTTTGCCCAGATGGGTTGTCAGAGTGAGGATATTATTTGGTAAGTAAAGTTTTAGAAAAAGAGAGAAAGAAAATCCTTCATGTTCAGATTCTGTCCAGACTCACAGCACAGATGACATTGAGATCCAATTAGTTATCATTTATGAGAGCCTGAGCTCAGCTTTCTGGCTGCCTTCAGCAGCTGCTTTTATTTGGAGCTACAATAAAGTTAAAAAGACACTGCTTAAGGCATGCAAACTGCATTACACGTGGACACACAGAGCCTTCAATAAAGGACAGACATGGAGAAACCTTTTCCACATTCTGATAAGCGTAATGTGTGGCACCAAATCATTTTGTCAAAAGGTAAATTACCTGGAATTGAAATCATTATTCAAATAGACTCTAAAAGCATGTGCAAAAAAAAATCTTATAAAAAACATCTTATAATGTTGTGTTGACTAAAGAGAAATTGCTGAGCAGTTTGGACTTGAGGATTTGCTGGCCCTCTAGTGCACGGGGCCTCACATGCCTCTGGATGTAGATACAGCAGAAATGATACTGTAGAGGCAATGACAGCTCTTGGCAGGCAGCCAAAAGTCAGGAAGTGTGTGTATATGTGTGGCTGGAGGTGGTGGTGGTGGTGGGGATACAATCAGCTGAGGCAGAAATAGGCCAAATGGTGAGTGTACGGTTCAGAGGGTTCGCCTGTCCTCTCCTGTCCCCCTCTTTGCCGGCTGTTACCTTGCAGGGCCATCAGGGAAACTCTTTCATATATTCATTTATTTATTGTGTGTTTATTTCATTTTGCTTATTGTGGTGTGTCAGTTGCATATGAAAAACTGAACTGTATCATCAACTTCAACTTCCATCCAGGTTGAATAATTCACTGTTATGTGTTTATCTTCATGTGCAATTTTTAACACTTAAAAGTCCCCACTGTGGCTGTGAAACCATGCTGTACATGTAATTCATACTATACAGCAATACATTACAAATTATGTTTCCTTTTCTGCTGAATGTATTTTGACATTTAGGATTTTAGGATTTTTGAGATATTTCAGTTTGGCCTGTCTTAACTTGCGAGATAAAACATAAAGACTTTCAGGTAATTTCTCATTACTTTGTCCACAGGATGGATTAAATATCCCGTTAGTAACGATCGACTCAGATACGACGGCGATAACGTCGGCGAGGGCGAAACTTTAAGGATCTGCGTTAAACTGTGCCACTAGCGGCAAACGCGAGCGGCGTGAGGCACTTTTATTTTTTCAGCTGGATGTGCTTTTTGATGTTCAAGGAGCTGATTTATTCACTTGATGGAAACATCCCCAGTTAACGTGGAGTTTTCCAGCATTTCAAAGGATGACAGTTTGACAGAAACATCTGTATGGGTGGTGTGTGTCGTTGTCGTGCTGGGTGCACTCATTATGTCTTTGTGCTCTTTATGTCTTTCAGTTTAACCCACAGAGATGCGTTTGCATATTTAGTGGACATCTCACGAAGCAAAGGCTCTTTTCCTAAGAACTTTCACTGGGTACATTTACATGCAGTTCCCTTTTAAACTAGCTAATCAAGCAAACTGGTTTTGGGTCAGCGCCTACAAGCAGACAGGTTGGTGTCTGGGCTCACAGGGATCTGTGGCTTGCTTAAACAATTACTAAAACAGTAGTCTTTGGTTTTCAGGTTCCCTTTGTGTGACCATAAAGCACATAGCTGATGTGATGCAACATGCAGTGAGGGTGAGCGCTTATAAAAAAAAACCCTATACGCCAACATGGAAGCATTTTAAAGCTCCTGATGTGAATTACCTTCTGGGATCCCCTGGCTGTTAACTACATTAAGCCCGACTCCCAGAAGGAGTTTGAATTTGCTGATCTGGGGACACCTGTGGTTCGTGGTGGTAAGAACAAGTTTTAATAAAACATGTTTGAAATGACATACACCATGTGGACAAAAGTATTGGGACAGGCCTCTTTATGGGGCTGTTCCTCAGGGTTTGGGCTCGGCCCCTGACTTCCAGTGAAGGAGAATCTTAATGCTTCAGCACACCAAGACATTTTGGACAATGCTATGCTTCCAACTTTGTGGCAACAGTTTGTTGAAGGCCCTTTTCTATTCCAGCATGACTGTGCCCCAGTGCACAAAGCAAAGCTCCATAAAGACATGGTTGGATGAGTTTGGTGTGGAAGAACTTGACTGGCCCACACAGAGCCCTGACCTCAACCCCATCCAACACCTTTGGGATGAACTGAACCTCACAAATGCTCTACTGCATGAATGGGCACAAATTCCCACAGAAACACTCCAACATGTTGTGGAAAGCCTTCACAGAAGAGTGGAAGCTGTTAGAGCTGCAAAGCTGAATGTGTGTTTATAATGAGACGTCATTAAAGTCCCTGTTGGTGTGATGGGCAGCTGTCCCAGTACTTTTGTCTATATACTGTGCATACTGACCGACTCTGACTGAGATACATCATAAGAAGAGCTGCTGGTGTATTTGTTTATAACCGGGCCAAACAAACTGTGGCCTGAGAGGGTTAAATGCGTCACTTCATTTTGATAAAGACGTCATCCACGAATGTCATCGGAAATTGTGACCGAAAGCTGTCTTCCACATTTGATGTGATTAAAACAGGAAAAAGCACTATTACAAACAGCAGAGAGATGACAGGAAACAAGTGTGAAGGAGAACTAAAACTCCCAGGCAGACTCAAAGTGGGGACATTGTGGTTCATGGACAGCATCTTGACCCCCTCCACAAAACCAGTGATGGAGAATCTGTATTCTTCATGCATTTAAACACAGCCAGTTGACAGCACAGATATGATGCAGTCTGAAAGTCTGTTCACAGTGTTTCAGAAACTGTCTGCAAGACAGTCAACTAATAGTTGCAAATCAATACACACTGTACCCCCCCGGGGAAAAAAATCCTCTCTGGGGGGCCATCCAAAAAGCCTGTTTACTCCTGAACTGAAGTGCTTTTCCCTCTGACCGGCCATATTAGTATTCCGTGGCCACTTGCTTGTTTTCAGCAGTTATAACACAATATCCATGCTTTGCTTTTATGTCGCACCTCCCAGTGGAATTAGTAGCATAAAAGCAATCCTTGTGTGTCCTGGCTACTTCCAGATGGCTTTGGGAGTGCTTTTATCTTCTCCCTCTGCCTCGCTCGCTCTGTCTCCTTTCACTTTCTCTTGCTTTCTTTCTTCCCCCCACATGAAAGTGCCGTCGGCAGATCTTTGCTTAGCCGGGCTCATTCTCTCTTCATCCGAAAATATAAAAGTTTCAAAGAGCATTTCATGAGGGAGCTCTTCCATAAATGGGATTCATAGCTTTCTAATCTGCGCTGCGAAATTGATCTAAAAAGTTTCCCAGAGCTATTGGCCAACTTACATAATGCAATAAAAGGTCGTGCCTGAGAGAATATTTACTTTTATTAACATTTGTGTCACAAACATTCCCCCATCTCTGTTTTCCCAGTTGGGACTGAAACAGACTCTAGATCCCTTGCAAAAAAAAAAGAAAAACAAAAAAATTTACAAACACATTTTTAGTATGCAAAAGCCAAGTTGCTACAAACTGTCAAAAGAATGAGTGCAAGCGCTGAGCTTCATTAAATAATATAAGAGTAAGATAAAGTAATAAAAGCAGGGTTTGAGAGCGATGCTGTCTGGTCGGGGCAAAGAAAATGACATATGTATTCAACAATGATTCATTTATCTGACTGTCACATGGTGCGGTTAACATACATAAAAATCAATTGTCTGGGCATTTATTCCACATGGGACTACAAGTGACTGAGTGCAGCCCTGATTCGAGGCTCTGCACGAGCAGGCCAATAATCTAACAAAAGAACAACACAACGGGCCACGTTAACCGAGATGTGTGTGCCTGTCTACACGCGGGTAAAACCTTCCTAATTACACACACTGTCATGACATAATGAAAGAGCTGTCAAAACTGAATGGCTGACTTCCATTTCTGCCAGTGTCAGTGCATACCAGGGGCTCATTACAGAAACTGCGACAAGTTGTAGTGAAAATCCAATAGCCTGCGCGAACGTGTGACATGCTGTTATATCATTAACAGAACAATGTTTTACTGTTGGGCATAATGCAGCAGAAATCTGAGGCATTTCTGACACGGGAACAGCGGTTTGACTCGGTCACACGCTGCCTGTCTGGCAGAATGAGGCTCCCTTCACTTCCAGGTGCGACTCGCTGTCCAGCTCGCGAGTAGATGATGATGATGATGATGATGATGGTGAGCTCTGATATGATGGGACAGTAAGTGTTAGGCAGGCTGACAGCTACAGGGCTTCACAGCAGACCGGACAGTTTACAAGACACGCCACGTTCGGACCGACAGCACACATTTCACGCTTGGATATTAGCACACATGGGAAGAGGTCTGAGGCAGTCGCTGACACAGTCTTACAACGCTGTACCGTGTTCACACAGCGGCCATTTTCCACTGACGTCACGTGTAAACGCAGGTAATCTGACAAATCATAATCGTTTCACTGCTTCGCCGCTACGTTGTTGTAGCGTGAAATATTCAATAAATTCAGTATCCAGTCGATCAGGAGGAAACAAAAGGTTTATACAACTTGGAGCACAGCAGTTTGACATCCCGGCCTGAGCGTGACGTCAGCGGAAAATGGCCGCTGCGCCAACACGGTTCATCAGAGGAGACAGACTGGTTGTTTCTTTGGTGGCCTGTTCAGTTATCACTACTGAGGCAGTGTGAGTGTATTTGTTGCTTTCGCTAGCCTAAACATTAAAGGAAAAAAGCAATATAAATGACTCAATGTACAACTATTAAGGACAAAGGTCCAACCCCAACAGGTGCGAAACAAAACAAACAGGTGAGATGTTCAATATGTGAGTCATACCTGTTTGACCAGAACACGTCTGATCTGGGAAAACTGAAAACACCTTGGGGCCTGAACCAAAGCCTGGACTCCACTCTTTCATTTTCTGTCACATTATTGCTCATTTGCAATCCTTTGTCCTTCATCACTTGAAACTATTTGGACACTGAGTCCTGTGGAATTAGATGCGACTGTAGACTTTGTGTGTGTGACAAACGCTGTCGTGGTTACGGTGTCAGAAATGTGCCGATTGGGTCATTACGGTCCTTCAACACACACAAACACGGCATGGAGAGCAGCTCAGTGTTGTTCTGTGAGCTGTCCTGGATACATGTCGCACCGCTTAGTTTCTGCACTGCGTGCGTGTGTGTGTGTGTGTCTGTAGGTTTTACAGTCAAGCTCAATACACGCACGCCCGTGCACACACTCGCACACACTCGCACAAAGCAACACAAATCCATACTAGCCACAGGCTCCTCTCCAATCTATTTTCTGCTCAGCTGGTTTTAAATGAAGTTATTATGACTCATTAAAATGCCCACAAGCTTGTGGAAGTCGGCCAATTACGATTTAAATTTAGCCTCCTGCTCTCACAACCTTATCTCCCCCCGTGCTACCCAGCACTCATCACTGCTTTTTTCTTTTTTCTTTTTTTGTTGCTTTGTTTTGGGAGGGGGTGTTTGTAGCGCATTCAGAAACCAGTTAACGACCCCCCCCCTCCCCAAACCCCCTACACACACATCTGTACATGCATTGCTAAGATCTGTGTGAAAATCTTCACAAAAATAATAACTACACATCAAAGGGAAACATACAAAAGCAAGATGAAAATTTAAACAGGACTCGTATCAACATGGACACACACAACAGCACCCTCCTCCACATGTGGCAGACACCACTAATTGCTATACAGGACTGCACAAATGGACCTTGCCAGTACCGCACATATACACTCTCACATACGCACTTTCAAGTCTTTACATAACAATTTTCCTCGGTAAACTTTGGTTTCCTTTTTAAAAAGCTCAACCACACGAGTCAGTATTTGCAAATACGTTTGCCTGTTATGCACTTCTCATTTTGGCGCGCATTAAAGGCCAGCTGGGTTTGTCACATGTCACACCAGGTGTCTGGAAGTTGCACAGAGAAGTTCGCCTACTTCCCTGCACAAACAGGCGTGTGTCTGCATCGCTCTGTGCAGGGGTTTCTGTTTCCCTGCTTAACTTGGTGAATGCCTTAAAACCAAGACTTATTGTGTCCAGATAAGAGCCACGGGGCACTCACAATCAGCTCTGCCCTTCTGTCATCTGGACGCCCCGAGACAGTCTGAAGCACCCTTTACCTAAAAAAAGATACTCCCAGAATACCTGGAGACAGGAGCAAGCAATTCCACCTGATCCTACTTTAGCCCCCTTGAGCAATGTTCCCTATTCATCCAGTAAGAGCCGCCGAAAACAAACACACGCACGACCTAATTTAACATCACACTCCGGAGCAAACAAATGTCTGCAGCCTGTGCATCATCTTCCTCCTTTCAAGTTAATGGTGAGCCGTCTGTGTGTGTGTGTGTGTGCGTGGCTTACAGCGTGCTTGTGTGTAAATGAGAGAGTGTGCGTGCTCGAGTCGTGCACACACATGTGTTTGCGAGCGTGTGCGTTCTACAGTATCATTCGAATTTCCAGGAGAGCAAATTAATTGGCAGCCTTTTGCAATAATTGACTTTTACCACACGCACACTCATGCACAAAACACATGCATCTGGCACACACGGCGAGCACTCTCATCTCTCTCTCCCAGACACACACACACACACACACACACACATGCTGCTCGCTGACAACAAAGCTGCTGGGAGGAGGGAGGGATGATGAAGCGAATCCAAAATTCAATCGACTGTGTTCTTGTTTTGAGCAGAAGGCACAAAGTGTACTGTACTGTGAGAGGCCATAAAACTCTCACTCTCCACCAAAAGAGAGAGAAAAAACAGCCTTCAGTAGACACACAGACGTTTCAGCAATCACCCTCCATCAAAACACTTTGTCTCGCATACAAAAATAAGACTTGGCATCAGAGCGGAATACCAAATCAGGCCCATTAAGGGAGCACAGGGGCACTCGCTACTTAGCAACCAAAAGGATTTAAAGCTGCAATATCCCTGTAATAAAAGGAATAAGATCAAGTCCTCCTGTTTTTTTCTCCTTGTCTGAAAATAGAGAGGGCTGAAAAGTCAACTTTGAGCCTCCCTGTCTAACTTTTTGATTGACAGGCTTTAGGAGTAACCAACACCACAGGAAAAGGACTGCAGTAATTTGATTACCTTCTAATCTGCTGAAGCTGATTGTTTGACAAAAGCTGATTACTTCTGAAATGATTTCATTAGTGGTATTTATGCTTGAGGGAGGATTCATCTTTTTCACATCGTCATGCTTGCACGCATTGTTCTAAATTTTCTGTTGATGGGCGCTGATGTATTTCTTTGTGGTGCTGTGGATTTTGACCACTGAAGCAAGTGGATTTGCTCACGACAGCCGCACAGGATTAACTCGTGTGTGCTGTTTCTCCACTGACTGCATCAATACTTTACTTACATTTCTCTTTGTTTTCCATCAGTTTTGTCTTTTGCTTTGATGTATTCTCTTGTAAAATGGTATGTCATTGCATATCTAACATGTTAGACTAATAAGTAAGATAAGTTAATATACCGTAAAAGCGCGAACTCACCAACATGCAGTTGAATACTCTGGACCTTAATAAAAATTCACCATAGATAATTTGATTTACATACTTATTTAAGTATGAGGTGTTCATGTTCTAGCTAGTCACACTGTAGCATCAGTAAATGATTCTGAGGCCTGAGACAAACCGGATCATTGTCGGAAACGCTGGCGGCCTCTAACAATCTGAAATCTACATATTTTAGGAAACAACGGATCGCAGAAGAGGAAGAGGCCCCGTCCTTCCTGTGCAGAATTTGTCTGGTGCTATCAGATGGCGGACGGAGAGAAAAAAGGAAGATGGCAACATGGTTTCAGGGAAAATGTGACAGGGAGCGATGGGGTTCGTGGTGATACACCTGAAATGAGGGAACAAATGGGCTGGTAAGGTGTCACTAACTATAAACTCTTGGCATTGGAATCACCTGTAAATATATTGAAAGGAACAAACATATTCAGACTTTTTCTATTATTAGCTTCATGGAGCTAAAAATAAAAATAATAACTGTCCCGAGGCCCTGAGAAACAGGTTCAGCCTCTACGGAGCCTGTGAGCCCATTAGAATTATTATTTTTATTATTATTCTTATTGTTTGCATTGGGTATCAGTATCGTTTTATCATATCGTTTTGGTGCTAGCTTATGTAACTCAGTGCAATCCCGTGTAGAGGGTTTCTGCAAAACTGAAATGTGTTCCTGGAGTCGAACTGCAGGAACTGGAGGCCATCCTCAGCTAAACAAACGCTTCACATACTTCAACACTTGTAAATTCACTTGCTAAAGTATGAGTCGCAATACTCTGCCATGACATGCTACAATACATATTATTAGAGAGAGATGCACCCTGATCGTAAGTGACACATCACGCCTTAGCGGGGCAGGTTACAGTTAATATCCTCCAGCCTCTTCCAGGAAGGCAGCTGCAGGTGTCAGGCAGAAGCTCGCCCAGAAAAATGACATTTAAGGCAACTGGCCATCTCGTGTTAGTGTTCTTCCAGACACCGAGCTGTCAACCTGGTCAGCCAGAGCCTCTATCACCCAGAGGATCATCGCTCACATACTGTTCGGGCCTGGCTATTTTTGTGTTTTATTTCTTTAAAAACACAGCTTCTTCCAAGAAGCCCACGGCACAGGTACACTGAGTTCTGGATAAGGAGCGCAGCTGCTGAGAGCGACACGTTTCCAATGAAGTCACATTTGCAGAGGACGGAGGCCTAACAAGTCCCTCCGCCCATAACCCCCCCAGTCTCGGGCAGGGAAATAAAAATATCAGTCTGACAGCGACGGCTGATGCTACAGTATTATAAGTCGACCGCTGTGCTGTGTCACCTCTCGCTTGTCTGTCCCCCGTGTGCCCTCCCTCTCATGTAATACAACCCAGTTGAGATCTGTCCAGCTACATAATCCCAGTGTGTGTTTGGAACAGTAAATGAACAGGCCAGGAGCAGTATTACAAGACGGGCGGGGGTGTGTGTGTGTGTGTGTGTGTGTGTGGGGGGGGGCCTTTAAGTTACAGAGAGGGAGTAATGTTATGCTACTAAAGCATGAGCTACTGCTGTTTATCCGCTCAGTCTGTCACCCTGTGTTAACACACCCAGGGAAACAGCAATGATATGTATGTGTATGTGTGTGTGTGTGTGTGTGTGTGTGTGTGTGTGTGTGTGTGTGTGTGTGTGTGTGTGTGCGTGCAGCACAGAAAATCAGCTGTGGTAAAAAGAAAAAAAAGAAAAAAGAATGTAAAAAAAAATGTACATGCAAACTGCTTAACACTTTGGACCTTTTTTGTCTGAACTACTTTTTTTCCTACTACTTGCTTTTAATAGCACTTTCCCCCTGCCACTCCTCCCTCCCATGAGTCTCCTGGCTCTCTTCTCACTCATGCATACACACACACACACACACACACACACACACACATTTAGGAATTTGTGGCCTGGAAGGCAGTCAAGTTTCATTAATTTCTGGGTTTGGGTACAGTACAGTGTGTTCCTGGACTCACATCTGCGAGCGATCATAAATGCTGGAATGCTGGCAGAACATCCAGACCTGCCGGCACAAATATGTCGTCATCACTGTGAGGGAAGAACCGGCACGACGCCAAAACAGCCGACCAGCCGACAGCCAAACAGCCAAACAAACGCCACGGAGATAGAAACCCAGACAAAGAGCAGTGGGAAAGCTGACAACCTCGCAGCGTTCATATCCAGATTCTTTGCATTTTTCCTCATCTAAATGCTCTGGACATTTACGTGGGTATTTCACTCCCACACTGATCGGGATCAGATTGGAACAAAGCTTTTAATTTTAGGGAGCCAAAATGAACATCTGGTGAGGGACAGCAGGAAGACTGGGCTTTTGGCTGGCTCTGGTGCATTCACAATAAGAGTTATTTAATGTGTGCTGTCCAGGTCAAATAATCTACAGAACAAAACAAAAACAATCACTCCGGTGCAGCCATATTTTAGACAGTATTTCTGTGTAGGCAGCACATCCCCCCCCCCTTTCACTCAGGTCTCTGGTAGTAAGAGTGGGACAGGACTCTTGTTATCGCAGAGTCCTCTTTAACACCATGAAATGTTTTATTTCAGCACACGGCGGCTTGGAGTGACTCTCCCAGCTTTTCTTTTTTAGCACACAAACCCAAAGAGATCCACCAAAAGGGAACATAATGCTACCAACTGAGGTGTCGTAAAAGATAAACTCAGGCTGGGCAGAAACGCTATTATAAACTGCAAACCTCAATCTGGAAATACTACACTGTACCGGCTGACTAATGCACAAACCAAACACAGGCATACCAAACTGATGAAGCCGGTGTGACACACCAGCTCACAGTGCGAGCATATGACCCCAAATGCCGGGAGATTATCAGGTTAAGTCGTGTTTCCATCAATAATGTAGAGAGACTCGCGGATAATACGTGTTTGTGGGTAAACTCGGATCCAGTATGAACGGCAGTCGTGTCTGAAACAGTTTAATCACCATTAGGATCAATACTTTGTGTCAATTTCAGTTTGTAGTCTTGTCCTGATTGTGGGATGAGGAGCAGCACGGCACTCCTGTCGGGAAACCACATCTGCCTCCAGATGCCTCCCTGGTACACGACGAGAGGGTTTAAAAAGGACGCGTGGATCTGCAGCCGCTGACAAAACAGTCACTGTTAAACTCTGATAAAATGATTAAGTGTTCTTGCTATTGGCAATTACAGTTTGTTTAAAAAGTAGGCTCAACATGTGTGCCAATAACACATGGATGACTTTTTTTTTTAACCACATTTTAACCCTTTGCTCAGTTAAAGATGTCATCCAGGCATGTTTATTCAAAATACTAGATTCTGACTAATAATGTGCTTCTGCTGTGGTTTCTACACACAGAGAAGGTCTAGTTTCGCGTTAAATTCCTGTCTTCAAATGACTGTATGATGGAGCAAATACGAGTCATCACGGGAGGCGTCTCGTACTGGAGAGAAAAGCCCAGTCTCACTTTGTGTTTGTGTTTGTGCCCTGGAGGCTTCAAGCTTCCTTATCACACTTACATAAGCTGAATACAAATATGAAGCTAAAACTGAATAAATAAGGAACCAACAAAGATTAAACTTACTGCGTCTTCTGACATGAAACAGAGAATATCCAAAGTGTTTTTACTTTGTTGCCAAAATTTGGTACCTGACACTTTGTGAATAAAGACAAGTGGATGGTGTAGCCCGCCATGCTGCGGCGACACGTTACGCAGACCGTACCTCCATTCTTATATCATCACATTGTGCCTTTGAGCAAGACACTTGGCCTGTGACTGCTGCTTAAATAAAGTTGGATCTGTTTTAATGTGCCTCGGGTCTCACTCAACGCACGCACGCACCTCGGCTAATCCAGGAACTCTTTACTATGTAAACATACTGTAAATGGAGGATTAAGACTCTTAAGCCATAAAGGCAGTGAGATGAAGAGTTGGTGCTGACAGAGATGGCGACGCGGCTGTTCAAGAACAACTTTATTGGTAATCTTATTATGCTGCATCGGCTCGCTCAGAAAACAAACTGTGAATCACAACAGTCTGGTCTGGTCTTGTCTGATGAGCGCCAACACACACACACACACTCAGCCGCATACACACATGCCCACACACACACACACACTCTCTCTCTCTCACACACACACACACACACACTCTCTCTCTCACACACACACACTTTTGGTTAGATTTGAAGACAGATTACTTCTGATACGGTGGGTAAAATGCAGTTTGATTCATGTGTACTTTTGGCAGATGTACTGAAACTGCTGGTACAGCTAGTTTACTTTGAGAAGTACAAACACTGAGGGGGAAAATGATCTACTTTGGTCTGAGAAAGACAAAGCTGAGATGATTTTGCTCAGGTGCTACAAACACTGAGGAGGTTAAAACCTCCGTGAAATACAGTAAGTGGAAACTGAGCGACTAAAGACAAACTGTTGTTATCAGAACTCTGACTACATCGAAACAGTCTAAAACTGGACAAACTGGGGTTAAAATTAGGGACCACTGGATCAAAAGGTATGCAAGTTTAAGAATCTGACCAGACACACAACACAAACTTTAGATATTAAACTAGTTTTTAATGCTGTTTGCTTTGAACAAGCCGGTCGCCAGAATAAAAGCAAACCACCAATATGTGTGTGTGTCCTTATGTTTCAGTCTTCACTTTTATGGTGTGGCAACGCTGTGCTTAAGATCTGGTTAGGTTTAGGCACAAACGCCACTTGGTTAGGGTTAGGAAAAAGATTTGGCTTAAGATGTGCAGTTTGTCACCACACACACGGCAGGAAAACGTCCCAATGTCTCATTAAAAATACTCGGGTTTGTTAGCTGAGGCGGTCTCAAACGGTGGTCTCTCGCTCGGCAGCCATCTCAGCCAGGTGTCAAGGCTTCGGTGTCACACCAAAACCGTCACCACCTCCTCCTCCTCCTCACAATGCCAGCATTTTATTGTGGCGGGCCGGACTGGCGACGAACGAGTTTCGGTCAGCACATGGAGGTGAAGCATCCCGTTTTGATTTAATTCAGAATTACTATAATCATTCTGGTGTTTCACTGTGGTTTAACTGCTGTTTCAGGCCTGGAATCAAACACAATTTTAGGCGAAACAGAATATTCAGATTTTCAGGGGACATTCTTTTTTACATGAAACTGGTCAGAGTTTCTAAAATAACGACATTATAGTCAATCTGCAGTGTTAAAACGCTGCCATCACTTTTTAAAAAAGGACCTGGGACCTCAAACTACACCCAAAAGGGGCTGAGTCACGGCTCTCCGCCCTGCTTGAACCCCCATCTGCAGGGCTTTGCTGTCAAACACCAAACGTCAGGCGGAGATTAAAAAAACCCAACGTGGAGAGACGACGGAGACAGAGCGAGACGAGAGGGGAAAAACAAATAGCTGGCACAAGGTAGACTGTACATACTGTACCCTCAGAGGTGGCAGCCAGCCCAGACTGGCGAGCCGCCAAGTCCTCCGTACAACAAGCACAGAGAGACAGACAGACAGACAGACAGAGAGGAGAGCGGAGGGGAGGGGGAGGAAGAGGAGGAGGAGGAGGAGGCAGCAGCAACAGCGACGTCTGAAACGCTCCACATCCACGACACGCTGCGCATATCAAAAAGCCTCTCCAGTCTCTCGCCTCATCTCCCCAATATTCTGCCTTTTCTGAAGCGAGCTGAAGGATGATGGCAGCGGCAGTGGAGGAGGAGGAGGAGGAGGAGGAAGGGTGGAGGGGCTGAGGTTGAGGGTTCTGGGACTCGGTGAAGTGTCATCATTACAGAGAGACGCGATAAAAATCGAGACGCGGCGTCAGACCGAGAAAAAAACCTTGAAAGTCAAACGGTGGAGGTGGAGGAGAGAAGAAAGACAACAAAAACTATGAAAGAAGCTTCGCCTCGGCGCCGTCTCTTCCCTAACCGTCGCTCGTCTCCACACAAGCGCTTGTCTTGCCTTTGACGCCAGACCAAAGCGGCTATGAATCAACACTGATGTGTGTAACAGTGCAGGTTGATGTCGTGCGTCAACACAGCCCGCTCGGAAAGAGAAGAAAAAAATAAAATAAAAAAAAAAAGCACGAAAGAAAAAAATAAAAAAGTTTGTGCACTTGCTGCCACTGTTGCTAAAAATACACTGCCCACATCTTCCGCTCGCTGCCTCTCAAGGTGGAGTGTGTGGTTCTTCCTCGAGTTCTCAGTGTTCCTTTTTCCATTTGCTCTCCCGTCACCTTGTGTCAGTGGAGAAACTGTGAGTTATTATTAACCTGTTGATATCACAGCAGGCCTTCAGATGCTCAGCGGAAGACAGCGTTCATGTTCTGACGTTCATCCAAATCACCTCCACGCATTTCATTTCCACAGTAGTGCTCCTCACTTCACCAAAACAGCGTGGAGATCTGCCTAACCTCTACGAGAAACCGAACCTGAGCCTCCCTCACATCGAACATGATTTAAACGGAT
Organism: Scatophagus argus; assembly: GCF_020382885.2. Taxonomy (NCBI): domain Eukaryota; kingdom Metazoa; phylum Chordata; class Actinopteri; family Scatophagidae; genus Scatophagus; species Scatophagus argus. The sequence continues at coordinate 21,593,396 of NC_058506.1, read as the reverse complement.
TGCTGCAACCAAGTGATAAATGACACCGTACGAACCTTAACATTTCTCCTGAAAGCTCTTAGTCCTGTGCCATTATTTGTCACTTTAATGAGCGCAGTGACTACAAACTCGTGGGTGATTAAAATATTACACTTGTAACGGTGCCTACGCAGAGAAAAACATACAATAAAATAAAATAAATAAAGATATGTCAGAACATTGAGTCTGCATACACCAGATTTTCAGATAATAGCAGCAGAAGGTGAAAGAAGGAGGCCTCTTCAAGCCTCATTTCCACTCATCTCCCAAGTGTTTGTTAAATGCTACCACTATTATATTTCTAATGTCGCCAGGACGCCACTATTACACGTCTCCAATAATCCCAGCACAGCTTTTGCTGCATTCATCATCATCCCGACTGCTACAACACGAGCCCCTGAGTTCATCGGAGAGGCCCGGCGGTGAGCGGTCAGCTCCGGCACCGAGCGTGACTTCGCCTTTCCGTGGATGTGACGTGGACTCGTGGCAGCGGCCGAGCGTGCAGAGAGCTGCACGCACACGCTTTGGGAAAAGGCCAACGCGCATCGGAGCACACGTTGACCTCGACTCACCCTCAGCTTCCGCTCTGTGGCCTCATGCTCACAATATGAAAGTACACAACACAGGAGCCAGAACAGAAGCTTTAGGGGTTGTTACGTGCATACAATCACCAAACCGTTCAGCATCCGATACGTCTGTGAGACAACAGCTCCCGTCTGTGTGTCTGCTTTGACAAGTGAGTGAGAAGAGGAGGCGTGTGTGTGTGTGTGTGTGTGTGTGTGTGTGTGCAGCAGGGACTGCAAAAGAAATGGGGTGTAATTTTAAAATAAACAGTGAATATTTCCTCAGAGCAACTTTTGTTTTTGACATGCTGAGTTGTGTATTGAGCCAACTGGCACAGCGTGAGTTTGTCATTCATCTTTGTCACAACATAACCAGAATGTCAGCATCCGTCTCAGCCATTGTTTAAGATCTGCTGAGATATGAGCAAACAAATGATCCTGGCAATTATCAGCTTCTGCCTATTGACAGTGTGGGCGTGTGTGTGTGTGTGTGTGTGTGTGTGTGTGTGGAGGGGGTGTCCCCACCATCAACAACAATGCCAAGTGGAGAATTCAGACCACTTACTGTTTCCCATTGGAAAACATGCAGAGCACCAAACAGAGGGTTCAGTTTCTGAGCCAGCATCATCGTGGATTTGGGTTTTCATATGTGTGTGTGTGTGTGTGTGTGTGTGTGTGTGTGTGTGTGGAAGGGGGTTCCCTCAGAGGTCCCATGGCTTTTACAGTGTCTCAATAAACCATCTGCACTTAGAGCCTTAGGACTGAGGAGCTCTTTGCTGCCTATAAAAGAAGGCCCATGTCATTAAAGCAGTGCAGCTCTGAGCAGGCTCACAGCACTGGGACTGCTGGGCTGTGTGTGTGTGTGTGTGTGTGTGTGCAGTTTGGGGGTGTGTGTAGTAGTGTCAGACTGGACCAATCAATGTGTCCTGTGTTCTGGCTTCGACTGCCTTTCAGACCTCTAATGTCACCGAGGTGTAGGATGACAGGATGATGATGTGCAGGCACCACTTTGGTTAAGTTTCCCAGAACTGCTCAGCTTTACTGGGCTGAGGGGTTATTTAATCCACAAATCACTGAAACTGGGTTATGCTCCACATTCACATATTCAAAACTAGTGTATTTATAGTGTGATAAAGCAAGGCGAGTTATCCTTCTGTTCAGCTCTCAGGCTCAGGAGGCACAAGCTTCACAGTTGACATCTAATCTGTAAATAGACTTTGTTTTTAGGACTGACACGTTATGAAATGTATTCATAGTGATTTAATCACCTTCGATCTGTGAATGGCTGTTGCCTAAATTTGTGAGATACACAAGTAAAAGCTGAAGAAGTCCTTGCTTCAGGGCATAAGAGAATAAATCTGCAAGAAAAACGGACCAACTCTCCCTCTGAAGGACTGTGCCAGCGTTCGCTCATGTTCAGCACAGTTATTTGGAATCACATAACGCTACTCATTGAAATAAACTATCAAAATTAACTTTCAGGGACATAAAACTTGCTTATGTTCATGACCGTGGCTGCCATGCGGGGGGGGTGGGTTTACAGGAAATGTAAGTGAACAGTTAAATTAAAGAAAATCTCAATAAAACGTCAAAAAACGCCTTTGGGTGGGGTTGCACTGGAGAATTTGGACCCTGACCTCAGTGCTTTTCAAATCCTGGCAACAGTCCTGCTTGACTCAGACATTTATTCAAGAGAAGTTCAAGATGATATTTATTTTTGGCAAACTTTCAGCTGCATTGGAAGGCAATGCGGTTGTAAATGAACGGCAAAGTAGTTTATAAACTGCAGTAAAATGAATGGGGACTAATAAAAAACACAGAAAAATCTAAACATCTGCCGCATGCTGAGTGTCGTAAGGAAAAGTATTACGATTTGTAAGCAGAACCTTTGGAATGGCCCTTTAAGGAGCTTCTTGCTGACCTCTGACATTCATCAGGATTTTAATACAGATTTTAACAGAGTTTAAAGTTGTCACAGTTCACTAAATTCTGTTTCATATCTTTACTCCTTGACAGCAGTAAAACTTTACTGCTGAAATGTGACTGGATAGAACAGCTGAAACGAGCGCCCTGTTGATCAGAAAGTGCCATCATTCATTCCCTGGCATCAACAGCAGAGCCCGCAGTGAAAACGGGAGCTGCTGCTCGGCCAACAGAGATCATAATATGTGGTTGTGGTTGGGTTTTGGATTGAGTTTTGAGATTTCTTTACCTGAATGAGACAGCAAATGCATCCGTAGGCGGAGGCTGTCCAGGAAGCTCTTCCCACACAGCTCACAGGCGTAGGTCTTCATTCCACTGTGCATCTTCCTGTTGACGAAGACCAAGACACACATTTTACCGTCCGGGCTGCGCTAAACAATACAGTTTTGACCAGACAAGACGTTTGAGTCTCTAACAAAATGGCCTCTTTGCAGCTCATAACTAATAACTTTCAGCGCAACAAGCTTTTGCAATTTGAGTGTAAGTGTCACACTTCATCAATCATAACATCAGCACATAACAATAACCATCAGCGTAACAAGCCGACCAACTGCCACACATATTCTTCTGCAGGGAGCACCAGACCATGACATGGTGCTGTAAATCACAAGGTGCTATTCAAACGGAGGCATTATCAGGTCCCTGCATCTCAGCTGCTGCAGATGGATAAAGAGCTATAAAGGGAAAGGGAATGATTTATTCAGGCCTAACACATACGACAGCTACTTAGTGTTATGAACCATTTATGGGCCAGTTTTTGACTACTGCTCTCTAAACTATAGGGTGACGCGTAGCTTGAAGCAAAAATCTGATGTGCAATGAATTGTCTTTCCCCAAATAGACAGTCATTAGGCTGTAACATAGTTTAAGTGCACAAGGTCAGACGAGACTAAAGTTCAATATTTGATTATGTGGTAAAGGCCTTGAAGGTTAGGTAACTAAATAACAGCTGACAACAGAAAGTCTAACCTCATGTCTCTCTCTGTTACGAAATCCTCAAAGACCCCACGGCTCAGTACAAAGCATATTATTCTTGAGAGATATCTGAAAGTGCTCTGAAGCAATTAAGGTGACACGAATTGCCAAACAACTGCCACAGCGCCTTAAACCTCCTGAGAACTTCAAATGCCTCACCTTGAGTGAGGCACACAAAGGCACACACACTCATGATTGTAATGACTATTTGTCAAGCTGCTGCCGTTTCAAATTTGGCACATTTAATCTTCCAAAACTGTGGCTCTTTCACGCCGCGAGGCTCCAAAAACAAGTGTCACCTTTTTGAAAGTAATGGCACGATTGGGTTAAAACAAGATGGTGACGTGTGGTGAAAAACACCACACTCTTTAAGCTAACAACAAGGCTTTGCTTTAGCACGTTTCTACATTTGAATTAAAAGCGAAGCAGAAAAAAATACACGGCCAGATTTGCACACGACTACATGAGTACTGCATGAGTCTATACTCAGGTGAGCGTGTGCTTCTGGCAGACAAAACAAGGCTTTCTTGGGGAAACAATGCCCTTGATAAGAGATGTGCTCAACTTGGGCGAGATGACAGCCATCCATCTCAGTGTCTTTTAACAAAGCCGCAGAGGAGGAGGTGGTGCCACTCTCCCAAAACATGACTGATTGGTGTCAGATGTCGAATGCAAATTGATTTACAGCTCTCTTTTGTGAGTCGGGAGAGGTAGGGAGAGACAGAGTGAGGACGAGGCCGAGACAGACAGAGAGAGATTATAGCGTTTCGTACAGCAACGGCTGCTGATATTACTAAGCAAAGAAGTCTGGTATGACTTCAGTGACAATTAATTGCTGTAAGACATCCTCCAAACCTGACAGGAAGGGTGGTAAGAAAAAAAACCAAACAACAAAAAAAAAAAACGACAGAGATTAAAAAATAAAATGCAAATGGGTCGAAGAAGTCGTGACCGTTGTAGTGGTTAGAATTTGTGGAGAGAACCTGGAGACTAAAGGCAGAATGACAGCCCTTTGGCAAGCAGTGAGTAATTAAAAGGCCCTATAAATGCCAAATGGCCGCAAAAGGGGAAGAGGCACACTTGAAAAGCCAAGAAGGGAGACAAAGTGACACACTGATGAATGACACCGCAGAGAGAGGAAACAATCTTACACTGTTAGATTTCAATCTGTGACGGCACATTCAGCCCAGGAGTTATATCATTTGGTAATTCACTTTAATGAAAAACTTCCGCTCCATAATTTTCCCCACAATGCCTTTCCATATGACTTTGTGGTGCTCCATCAAAAGCAGGCATGCAGCCATAACAATACAGCATTAAAGAGTGGTGTGTGTGTGTGTGGTTATAAATATAGATGGACAAATCAATAGCAATTGCCTTAAAGCTGCATTGCATTCTGGTCTGTTGAGGCAACTGCAAGTGGACAAACTGCCATCTCTCCCACCACAAAGCTGGAATTCTTTGAATGACTGCTGCAAAATAGCATCACTAGAATAATGCCTTCACATTTAAACTCAGAGGGACCAAAGACTAAGATTCACCAAAGATGTTTGAGGCAGATTAAAATTATCTGAAACTTATTTGGTCTTCGACGAGTTTTCCGCATGAATGACACAAATTCACAAACAAAGAGCAGGCAGCCAGCAGACAAAGGAATGGAACAGATTTTCTCTTTTCCTTTAAGCGTCATAGGTGATGTACTCGCACACTCTCACTGTGATAAGGGGAAAACGCACGCAAGCGGTAAAGCGCAACACAACACAAACAGAGCACAAAGCTTTTCAATGGCCTTTTGTGTCCCTTCTCAATCTGACCATTGTGCCCCCCAGACAGAGCGCTGATAAGGTATGGATGGACTTATTAAGGCCACTAGAAGTGGAAGCAATGCCATGTATTTTCACCGTAAATGCAGCGTTGATGAGCAAAGGGTGTTGTGTACGTCCCCAGCCGAGAGTGTGTTAAATTTAACTGCAATGGCTGCCACTAGTCACAGAAACAGCACATTACTTGATGTTCAACACAACACTAACAGCACCCGTTCGAGTAATTCAGTCTCCGTTAACACCAAGGTTTAGGCCTTTCAGAAGGACGTCTCGCTGCAACACTAATGACAGCCCATCTTTTGGTATTTACAATACTTAAAAAAATGCATCTTTTTAATGAAAAATATCAAAAGACATATACCAAAAATAGCCAGAAATAATAATATCATTAGCTAACAGTAGCTGATGTACAAACTGTACTGCAGTGGGGGCAAAACCCAGACACCCCAAACGGCTCGGCTCTGCCCTGGCTTATGTTGAACATGTTTGGTTTCCAGATTCATGTCCGACTCTCGACGAATAGGCCAAGCATAATATTCCAATTTCTCCACTGGTGACAATGGCTAAAGGCTAATGCGGCTAACAGAGCTTATTCTCAGCCCAAAGTCAGGAGCTGTACCTGAATGGGTCACACTTGACCCTGTGGGGTCAGAACACAGCTGAGTGGGCTCACATTACGTTTCAATCGGCCAGATTTAAATGGCTGAGTAGATGCTTTTTTTCTTTTTGGTTCTTTCTTTCAGGAAATCACCCCCGCCTGTCACCTGAGACACTCTGAATCAGGTATGTTTAATTAGCGCTGTGGACACCAACGTCACCGTACGGAGACGAATGTTAGTCTCTGACTCGAGAGTAAGCGACGCTACGAGATACGGCAGAATAATATTCAACGTTAGACAACATCCAGCTTTTAAAGTACATTTCATCCACTCAGAAATGTTTTGTGTGCCTAAGCAGAGCTAATAATATTCTGTAATTCTGCCTCAACAATGCTTAATGATATGTAAAGAGAAACTAAAATATTTTGTCTCAGCTCAGTGATTTAGCTCGGATACACACACACACACACACACACACACACTCAAATCCCATCGTAACTGTCTGCTTTCATGTTGTGCTTCTGAAATAGACGACAAGGTGTGTGTGTGGTGGGTGGGAGCTCAGGGAGGGAGGGAGGGAGGGAGGGAGGGTGATTTGAAACAGACTGACTGTAGCCATTAAGGAAGTTCACATAAAACTCTCTCAGGCCATTTACTCAGTTAATAATCGACTTTGTCCAACAGTCACTTTTGACAACGGCAATAAATTTTAAATTTATGTCAACAAAACATATGCTGATCACCTCGCGCGGTGTGCTTCCTCGTAAAAACCTGCCCAACCAAGGGCTGTGTGAATGCGAGTGTGTGCGTTTGAAATGTGAGCCGATTACAGGCCTGGGTTATTGAGCCGTAACAGCTTGCCTCGTGTAATTCAGAACTTTTTTCCCCCCCATTTTGCCGCTGGACTTGGCTGGCCATATATCATAAGTAGCACAGCGTTTGGTGAAATAAAGACCCGAGCTTCCCACCTGCCTCTCTACTTGTAACATGAAGCTGTTTAGAAAGTGGGAAAATAAGGTGATCCACTGACACCACGCTGCAACAAATAGAATAACTAAAGACAAGGTCTACGGTCCTTTGATGGCTTTGAGTCTTCCAGATTTCCTATGATTGACAGAGGCAGTGGAGCTACTGCCAAACCTCATTAAATCAAACGTCTCCGTCTTAAAATCCTCTCACATCACCGTTTTACATCACCAAACTCTTTAACAAAAGAGAAAAGCCCAGCAGAGCCACGCTCCGTAACTTGCACTCATTTGTCATCGCTTGCCTAAAAATCCAGCAGCCTTGAGCGTCGTTCTCTAACCTCATCTATCCTTTCATCTTTTATTTTTCCATTTTTCCCTCCATCCTCCGTCCACGAAGGGAGCTATAAAACAACCTGAAATGATGTTCATAAATAAAAGCTTTGGAGGAAGAAGGAAAGTGGAAGGGAGGGGGTGAAGACGGAGAGAAGAAAACACTAAAAGATAAAGGGAGGCAATTGATAAGAGGTGGTAAATTGAAGAAAGGCTGTGTGGCGTATGTGTGACTGTTTGATCATTAGTCCCATTGGTCTGAAGAAAGAGAGCTGATAATTGGAGAAAGGAGGGCTGCTGGACACAGCTTAGTCTTAAGCAGCAGAGGGCTGGAGAGCATCTCATGTGTGCATCTGACACATTTTGTGACGATAAAAAGAGCTGTAATGGAAAATTCAACCCTGCTTATACCTTATGTTAGCTGGGCATAAAAGGAAACGATATTTTTTGGTTTCTCTCCAAAATGCATTCTGTGTATACAGAAAGCTAATCAATATGTTCATATTAACAATGAACCAAATGATTATGTGAATTATCATCCTACTCTGCAGGTCCTCTCAGCTCCAGGCAGCCTTTTAGCCTCTTTTAACTCATTGTTTGATTTTCAACCTGATGAAACAGCGCTCACATCAAACACAACAGGAAGTAGGCAGCTGTTTTGTCAATGTGCCGCTTGTGTACTTCTGGTTTAGCAATAAGAAGGACAGACAAAGTCAGCGACTGGCTGGTGAAAACTGTCTCAGGCCCAGATAGTCTTCCATAGGAGTTTTAGACCACACGCCAAAGTGCTGGAACGCTGTTGTTCAGTCTGCTAAATCACATCTTTGTCTCTCTGTTCGGTCATCCCTGAAATACAAACTGTGTGATTTGAAATACTCCTACAGATACAGATGTGACTAAAAGGTGAAGCTAACACAAGAAGACAGGAGCTGGCAACAGTCAGAACATGTAACATGACATTAACAGCAAAGCACAGGTCAATAAAAAGACTTAAGTTTTAAAAATGATCCATGGTCTAAGTGGGATAATGCACTCTGGAAGGAGCCCAGCCAGTGGTTCATCCATTTGGGGATAAAAGCACAGGGAGGAAAAGGACCATTGCTGCACACACAACGCCCTGTCATGGTGAACAAAGGCAAAATGATGCACGAGGCGATTCAGTGACACTTTGGTGGTTGATCCTAATGCGGCCATAAGTGGCGCACTGCGCCGCCGCCACCTCTTATTTTGGATTTCTGACAGAGAGAGACGGAGAGGAGGAACAAGGGACTTTTTTTCCACCGCGAATTTCCAGTCCATTAAGGGCCTGACCGTGTCACACAGACAAACATGGTGGGAGAAGGGAGGGAGGGGAACAGTGCTGATGGTGTCCACTGAAACAACAAGATCAGCCGGAAGAAAGCAAAATATCCACATGGAACCAAATAACAGTTTAGAGTAAAAAATACTAAAAATAAACAATGATCTGAAAATCTGATGCCTCCAAAGCTCTGACACACACACACACACACACACACGCATCCTGTGTTGTGTGGGTCCATTTTGTGGCAGGCTGGAGAAGCAGGTGAAAAAACCCTCCTTTTCTGTCATTTTATCCCTGCTTTTAAGCCTCCCCAATTCCATTGCCCTCCCACCCGCACCCCACCCCTCTGTCTTTGCTCAATCAAAATGTATCAGGCAGGCCGGCGTAACACCAGTCGGCGTGGGCTGTTTATCCTGAGTCCTCCTGCACATATCAATGACTTGGCCCCCGTTGTCCCCCGCCAGGGAGACGTTCATATAAATTCAAGCCACACACGCAAACGCCGAGGCACTCGTGTTGAGCATAGATGAGTAGCAGGGAAAAGAGGAGAGACAGAAGGATGGGGAGGGGGGAGTGCCACTGCCTTTCATCCTCACTGTGTTATTTAGAATATCACAGACACTACCACCCTCAAATTTGCCCTCGGGGCGTCTTCAGAGAAAAAAAATTACTTTGTCGGAGTAAAAACAAAGAATTAACAACAATAAACATGTTTCCTCATTTGAGTGACACAGTCCCTGTCTCAGGAACACATGCATTACCTGTAATTGTGATGCCAACCTTCGGTTTTAATTAAATTTGCAATTTCTCTCAACTTTCCTCAAAATCTGATCGGCACAACTTTGATAACGGCTGCAGTTTTGACAGCCGGCTGTAAGCATTTAGATTAATGATATCTGCAGGTTTCATTAAAATCCTATCAGTCAAGTCTGAGCTGGCCCACACGATCTGTCCTAACCTACAGTCCTAATTAATGTATTGCACAAACTCCTAATAGCGTTACATGTGGCTTAAAGGAGCTACATGCAGCGTTTGGTGTCTCCAAAGACCACATTTCCAATAAATCCTTTTTCTTCCAGTTGCCAACACGTGTCTCTACTTCCTGCTACTTGTTGTAAAGAAAAAGATGGTGAAGAAATCCGAGATGGATGAGTAGCGCCGTAGCCTGCATTCTGTCACAAGCAAGTGGTTGTCAAGCGGAAACAATGCAATTATAATGCTGTGTAATGTGTAGAGTTTTGTATTGTTTGCTTTAACCACGTAATAATACTCTAATACTGAGAATCGAGACTGATTTTACAATTCCAGCATATTTTTGAGGCCTCTAAACCCATTTCAGACATGAAAGACAAAAAAAAAACTTTTGCTTCATTTGTTCATTATCTTTTTTTTTTCTTTTTTTTTTTTTAAGTGGCCCTTGTTCATTACAGCTTTATTCATACGTGGCGGCACGAAAAAAGCCACAGTGATGCTCGGCATCATGGGAGCATTGTGGCAGCGCTGGAGGACATAAAGATATGAAGCGAGCAAAGTGTTGTCAGGCTGCATCAGTGAGGGATTTTAAAGAACTGATTTTGCAGTTGAAGCCTTAATTAATGACCATCGTGAGCGCTCAGCCTGCCTCTCACAGTGACACCACCAAGAAATTGTTTCATCAGTTATTTAACAAGAAAAAAATTTTTAAAGCCTGACAAAAGCACAGGAGATTTATTTCTTAAAGACGTATGTGAAGCATCTCGCTTGCTCGTCAGAACTGCTGCACGACCGTGTTGACCTGTGCGAGATGCGGGGCCGCCGGGCCACCAGGCCGCTGGGCCACCAGGCCGCCGGGCTGCTGGGCCACCAGGCCGCCGGGCCACCAGGCCGCATGCCTCTCGGCTCGGTTTATGCCAAGTTCACTAAAGTCTTAATATTAATGCATTACATGATAAGAAGCAGCATTTGTGTCACAGCTGTGTTGACACACAGTTGCCAACAAACAAATAAACAAACAAACAAAAAGGGATCAATTTCCATTTGCACTAATTATCACCACCCAAGCACATGTGGTTAGAAGAGCCTGGGCTTGCAGGTAATAGAAGGGGACTAATCCAAGGAACTTTTAATTGTGCTTCCTGGGCAGTAAAACACTATTTCAAGCTAATCCCAGTTAGATACCCGGATTCCCCCAAAGCTTAGAAGGTAGGATTCACTCTCTAATACCCACAGGGTTACTCAGGAAGCCATTTCAACCTCTCTCCTACAGTTACCCTCAGTGTGAAGTGCTTTCTCCATCTGACAAAGTCTTTTATTGAATAAAAGGTGACGATGGAGAGAGAATATGACCCAGAGGTTGCAGTTCAAATCCCCAGACTGGCAGAAGCAAATTTTTGTCAATAAAAATGATCAAAGAAGCCCATTGGCAAGACACAGAAACCCCAAATACTAAGGGTGCTGTCTTCCAACCAGTCAGCAGCCCACTTAAGAACAAATCATTCAAAGAGAGCAGTTGCTGTGGGTGACCGAGCTGCATCACAAAATCGAAGAAACTGGAAAAAGAAGTCAGAAAGAGTAGAGAAAGGACAGCAGAGTGCTGCTACTGCCGGAAGGGCCTGTGTTTCAGTTACCAGCCAACTAAGCGAGAAGATGCGTTGGATAAAACACAGTAAACGAACGGTTAGTTAGCACACCGACTGTGATCTTGTCACAGGGCAGCACACCGGTGTGGGCCCGAATCTGCTCCCTGCAGAGTCTCCCCCAGGTCATTACTATAAGTGACAGTGTGCTCTTAGTCAACCAGCCTGGTTAAATAAGGATTAGAGGGATAAGGAGAAAATAACTCCACACTTTTGAGGGCAGCAAATGGTTGTTGCAAAGTCTGCAGTCAAAAGTAGAAGCTCAGCTTTGCCTGCAAATAATTTGACATTCCCAGTTCCCCTCTTGTGTGATAACTCTTTTTTTTGCCTCATTTTAACTAGACCTAAAGACACTTCCAGTGAAGTGTCGGAACGGTGGGAACAAAGAGGAGGGGGAGCGTGTAAGATCACACGTATAAAGTATTTCTGTTAAAGCCCATCTCTGAGACAAACACCAGCCCCGCTGCTCCCTGCCTCTCTTTTGGTTTGTGCATCAAAAGACCCTGCCATCTGAAAATAGCGCGTCAACATTTCCGTTTCGTCTTGTTGTTTCTTTCTTTCCTTCTATTTTTTTATTATTCTCGACAGCGTTGCCAGTTTGCTAGATTCCTGTTTCTTCCTCTGCTCCTGCTTTCTTGATCTGTGAGAGGTTACACGCATCGAGTGAAACAGTTGGCTCTTGCGTGTGTGCGTCTCTGCATGTGTGTGTGTGTGTGTGTGTGTGTGTAGCAGATAGAGCTTTGGTGGTCTATAAAAAGCAGCCAGACGAAGTCTTCCCTCTCTCCTCATGCATTATGCATCGGCATCACCTTCCATCAAGTGACAGAAAAACCTCAAAGATGTCTAAGTTTAGCTTCCATTCTGAAAGCCAAACAGAGGAGGAGACGTGTTATTTTGACTGCCACAGTCGAGCTAAGCACCTGTTACATCAATAAAAGCTGCATTTCGCAACAAGAGCGACGACAACAACAACCTGTGTGATGGCACAGCACTCACAAAAAAGCGGTTAAATGCAGGTAGTAGCGCGGAGTACGTGAGCGTGAAAGAGTTTAGATTGGATAAGATGACGCCGGATCAAACTTTGACCTTGGAGAGAAGTTTTGTCTTTAATAGACAAACGAGAACCTAAAAGGTTTTAAAAACATTTTAGTCGTGTGAAAATATTTCCACACGAGGGTCACAGTGCAAAAGTGACCGATTTTGACATTTTTTTGACTGACTGACTGATTTATTCAATTCTGTTGGAAAAGTTTCAGATTTATTATCCTCATCTAATTTAGTATGCTTTTTAATGTGCAAATATATGAAATCTGCAATATATAACAGTAAGGCAAACAGGTAAACAAGGTTCATGATTAATGAGTCTAAAAACTCCCTTTTTGCTCTTCAATGCTTCACCTGCAGTTAGAGGGCCGGTTTGACTTGTCCTGTAGGTCACTGTGGTCAGTCCAAAGGTTTATGTAGTCTGGGCCTTTTTAACAGGTCAAGACCCAATGAATGTGCACCATAACTTTACCTGCAGTCTCACATGCTTTTATTTCCTCCTGCAGCATTTTATTCTTCCCATAAATGTGTCATTACAAAGCAAAGATTGGCAGATTTACATCATAAAAAATGAGGTGCACAGTAAAACATGAATAATAATCTAAATAAGCAGGCTGCACACATACAGAGGCGCATGCACACGACACATGAGCGTCCATAATTCTGATGACTACTGTTGACCAGATGTTGCTGATCAGGAAATACTGGCCTACTGTCAACATGTCGTCCCGACTCCATGAAGCTGCTCAGTGTAAACACTCTTGCTTGCCTGGAAATGGAAGGGGGGCCTTGTGATTTTATTATTTGGAGCCAGCGTGAGCCAGAGCAGACCAGTTGACAAGGTGATTATTTTGGTATTTGGACACAGCTCTCAAAACTCTTATGCAATGCTTGTGGGATTGATTTACTGTACGCTTCATAACACTGGACGGATCACATTCTGGGAAAAGATAGTGGCAGGCTGGTGTGTTTGTGTGTCTCACAGAGAGTTCGTGTGTGTGTGTGTTTGGGCTCGGGGTGGAAAATAACACGGGTGAGATTATTAGCATGGATGACTGAATCTATGCTGAGGGAGATAAGTGTTTAAAAAGAGAAAAGGTAAGATTGTCGAGACTTATTTTGACATTCGAGATGACCGCAGGCAGGTTGTTTTGATGTCGCTGACCTCGAGAACTCTGTGTGTGTGTGTGTGTGTGTGTGTGTGGTGGCCTGGGGAGGTTCAGGTGGCCGCGTTGGCGCTAGGCCATCTGCACTGTCATTCAGCGCACGTCCGCCTTCCAAGAGTTGCACAGCACCCACGGGCATCCCAAACAGCCCCAGCCGGAGCTCTGCGGGGCTGCAGTAAACAAGTCGCTCTCATCTCAGAAAAGAGAGTGAGTGTGTGTGTGTGTGTGTGGGGGGGGGTATGTATGTGATAGTATATTCCTGTACACATCAAAGTACCACAGCAAAAGTGTTTATGCTTTCTTTGCTTTCTACTTCCACATATATTTATAATAACTTCGTGGAGACAAAGTATAATAATATCAGTATTAATATTCTCTGTGAATACTGCGTGTAGACTTTGTAGAGGTCCTCCTATAAAAAAACCAAAAAAAACAAACAAAAACAAAACATTTGCATTCAGTGAAATTCATTTATTTTCTAGAGAAATTATTCCAAACCTATTGTTTTCATTATGGATTAATCTGCCCATTATTTAACCATAAACTGATTTATCATTTAGTCCGTAAAAATAGACTAATAGTTGGCAACTTATTTTCTTTCAATCGACTAACTGATCGGTAGACTTATTGACAGCTAGCCAAAAAGATATTAGCTTATGGAGGTTTTTAAAGATTTACACGAAATCTTGTTCATTAAATGTTGGAGGGATCTGGACTTGTTGGTCCGAAGACGACTTATATACTCAATTATTAATCGTGTCAGAAGAAGAAGAAGGTTAACAAAGTCAATATGAATATTCTGTTCCTATAAGACTAGTTTTGGGAGCCACACTTTCCCCTTAACTTTCCACTCATACACAAAGTGTTACTCTCATAATGAATTGTATTAAATATGACTAACTACAGCCTGAGCCAAGACAAAGGAAGCAAACACATAATGAAGCATGACAATTGCTCCTATTTCTAGCAGCCCTCTGATATTCCCAGGAGACTCTGAACCCGACTCTGGGAATCATCGGCGTGCGTTATGTAACCACAGCTCGCTCTGTTCTTATTTATACCTGATGTCTCTTCTTTGCTTCTGTCACAAGGCAGCATCTTTTAGCCTCATCATATCTGACCTAAAACACGCCGTTAACTGTGGATAAACATACTGCCTGTGACTGCCACAGCTGATATTAGCAGCTTCATCTCTGCACAGCAGCCTATTAAAGGGAGAAAACTTCAGCGAGTGAGTATGACAGCTGAACAGCAGCCAGTGAATGGAGTGGGCGGTCTGCGCCAAGAATGTCTGTCGACTTGAATCAGCGCCTTTGCCCGCACAGTGGAGGGTCATGTGAGCGTTTGGGTTCGTGTGTGTGTGTGTGTGAAATATAGCTAATAACACAGCGATCGGTGGCTGTGTTTTTTCCCTCCCTGTTTTATTCCACCGGTGCTGTGTCAGAGATGGGCCAGAACATGCTGCCTGGTGGCGGTCCACTCAATGATGTTGGTGGAATGTAGAGAGAAGAAGAAAAGGAAATGAACATTAGCATTAAATTTATATTACTTATGCATCAGGTAAGGGGTCAGATTTCAAACTGCAATTGTAAAAAGGTTTTAAAGCTGCCAGGCACTACATCTAAAAGCAACTTAAAAACAACTGTGTTAAGGAGGCTTTTGTTCTTCTTTTTTTAAAATGCTGTTAAACTTTAAACAAGCAGAATAAAAAAAGCAGCAGAATGAGATCATGAGGACCAGGATGCCCTGTTGGGCTTTGTGAGGGGATGGGACACATACTGTCAGCCTTAAGTACAAAGAGTTCCGGACGTAAACTTTGGGTGAAAAAGGACATGAGATTATACGATCCTGAGATGCTGTAAGGAGCCGTCAACACCTTGTACTGAGTCAGCATCGCCGCTGTGTACACAGAGGGACCGAAGACCATGAGACACGAGCTCCAACGAGAAAAGAGGGAGAGAGAGAGAAAATATACTGCATGAGGGAAAGGAAAAAATATGTGCTGACAGTTTTTTGGCCAGAGGGTTAGAACACTGAAATAGTAGCGTCTGGGTGTCATGCCGGGGTCGCTCCCTTCACTCGAGAGCAGACTTTCCCCGACCCCGGCTAGGAAAACATCACGCGCCACTACAGTCAACTGATAATGCAGTATCTGACAGACAATGTAGTGACTGGTCCACATGTGACACCAGCACACCTTGGGACTAACGTTCAGCTGAATAACATTTACATAACATTAGTGCAGGAATTGTCTTATTTTACGAATGACACTGACTGGACAGGTGGAGTAGGATGAATAAAACTAGCTGAATGAGTGCGTTATAGTTATTACATAACGCAATGTTTTACACTCCTCGTGAAGTAATGACGTTTGGATAATGCAATAATTTTGACAATTTATTACTCTGTCGATTGCTGCACTGACTTGGTGCGTCTGTGGCGGTTTGGACTGGCCGTGAGAGCGAGGTTGATGTATCTTTTCTTTACAACTGGTTGGAGAAAGCATAAAGGAAGAAATCGATATGACTGCTAATGCTGTGACTCACCACACGTGTGTGTGTGTGTGTGTGTGTGTGCATGGGGGGGTGTCAGGGATAGGGAATGGTAAGCCAAACAACAAACAAGACCTTTAAATGTTCTTCATGGCACAGCCGTGTGTGTGTGTGTGTGTGTGTGTGTGTGACGGGGGGATAAATACTTCTCACAGTACATGTGATCCAATATTGTCATAAATTAGGCCTGCTCGCTGATGTACAACAGTGTCCAAGATGGTTTAATCTGCTCTTCAGTTCACTAAAATCCCCCAAATTCCTCCAAAATGGAAAAAAGAAAGAGATAACTGAGAACATCAGCAGCGTTCTTGCAGGGATCTACAGCCAAATCGCTTGCAATGGCGGAACACCAAAATAAGAGTGCTCGCTATTGCTCTTGAAAAACACACCAAACAAGTGAAAGATTATGCAAATACGCCACAGATTTACAAGGTGCTTATCTATGGCGTAGGTTGCCTGTCATATTGCTTAAAAAAATAAGTCAATTTTTGTCACAAATGAATGTCACCATTTAATAGCAACTTTGCCATACGTGAAGGCCTCATTTGGAAAAGCTGATAGCCTTCTGTGTAGCTCAAGTAAGAGCTCAGCCAAAGTTGAACAAAACGAAGTCGGAGCTTCAGTCGGAGTCTGCCGAAGACGGAAAGCAGACCGAAACACTGAAACAGGAAACTCATGTTGACGATTTGGTTGTCTCTGCTCCCATCAAATCAAGACGGAGTCAATGACGACACACTCTCACACACACACACACTCACACACACACTGTAAACACTTCTTTTGCTAAGAAAACCATTCTTTTCTCTTCCACAACATCAAATCAAACAGCTGCTCCAAAAATGTCCCAGCCTACTTGAACAGAGCGGGCATCTTAGCGCATCTCATGGTTGGTTAAATATTTGCCAGCTGGGGTGCTTTTCTCTGTTGAGTGTGTGTGTGTGTGTGTGTGTGTGTGTGTGTGTTTGGCCTGTTTGTCATGAAAAGCACAGTTCAGGTGCTGAATCAATCATACATGTAGATAGAATCCAATAAGCAGGGAGCGAGACTGCAGCTGGGGTCTACGGAGACAGGAGACAGAGAGCGAGCAGCTACACCCGTGTTGGCAGCGCTCGCTCCATCACCCCGTCTCAGCAGATGCCATGTTACAGAGAGGGTAATTAATAGCCCAGTGGGGCCTGGGTGAGAATCGCCAAGACACCCTCTTACACACATACACACACATACACAAAATAATAATGTCTCCATTTGCCCCCCGGAGCAGCTTTGTGCCAACTAGCCTTCACCTCATTATGCCAATCAAATGGACCAGGGGGTGTGGAGGGTTTGGGGTGGGGGAGGTGGAGAAGGGACGGAACAAGCTGTCCTTTCTCATTCAGCCTCACTCACTTTCACCGTCCATGTGTTCATTTATAAAGAGAGATTTGATCTTAATAAGAACGTCATCACACCGAGCTGTCAGGAAATGGCCAAAGCGCCATGTTTTTTTCCCCCCCTTTGCAATTGTATGTGGGTTTTGGTAATGAGTCGCTCACCACTCCTCTTCTGCCAAGAAGCTAAAAATGTTGGATTTACCAGCTGCCAGCTCTGAGCCACACACCCGAGCTCCAGCTGTACACTTTGCCTTTTCCCTCTAAACTGCACAGGCTAAACTATTTACAGTGTGGGTGCCAGAAAACTACTTTAAAATAATAACAGGGATTTAAGTGGAAACAATTTCACGACTGAAACTTCGTCATGTCAACTTAATTTCAGGGCAAAAGTCCCCCCCTGCCACTTGCTTGCACATGCTGGCACGTTTGCTCCCTTTAATGTTCAACCTGCCTCCTGTTACTTTGAATTTTGGTTTGGCCTGAGCTTTTCAGAGAATGAATGATGTTTGCACGTTGTGTTTAGTTTAGTTGGACAACATGATCTTACATCTTGATGATGGCGAACTTAAAAAAACAGTTGTAAGCAGCAGCATTTTCAGGAAATCTTTCATTCAAACTCTTGAATCTTAGGAAGTTTATAGTTTAAAATTCTAAATGTTTTCACTTGATGTGTGACTTCATGTGATGACCTGCAGCATTAAACAGCAGACAGACAAAATTAGAGACTGCATGATGAACCAAGTGGAGCAGCGAAACAGCTGGATATTTTCATAAAAAGTGGTGGACATCAAACTAGAGAGCATGTTAATGCTAATGTAGCTTCATGAATAAGAAAATGCTAACACATTAGCCACAGAATCTTTAGCAGACATTAATATGTCAGTAATGGCGGTCTCGAAGCTTATTGTTATTATGACGCTGGTGACAGGACAAGCTGCCTCAGAACAATAAAAAGTGACTAAAGCTCTTAACATTAATGATCTGTTTCAGGGTTATCTGATATAGCAACAAATCCCTGAATTTCCATTTTATGAAAGCAATGTCTTTTCAAATAGCACAGTCACAATGTAGGTAGCTTTCAGAAATGACAACCAGCATGGCCAAAGAGGTAAACAAAAGCAAACCACCTAAAACCTTTTTTTCCCAGAACATCCAAGCAAATGAGTTACTGGCTACAGGTTGGAATGACGAGTGATCTGTGCAAGTCTGGAAAATGGAAGGAAAAGACTTTTATTTTCTTATACCATCACATTTCCCTTCGGTGTGTCTACCATCACCACAACAAAGAGCTAAACACCCTGGCCTGCCATCCTCCGGCAGCAGGGGAGGTTTAAGGACATGTACTTAGTAGCAGGCAGCCCCTGCAGAGGGTCCTCTTCGGTGTCAGGACGGTGCTTAGACCGCTTCGGTAAACAGCGTCGGTCCATTTCATCCCCTGTAGCCTTATTGAAATCAGCTTCTTAACAAACACATCTCCATCCTCTTATTTTACTCCTCCACCCAGCACCACTTCCCCCTCGCACCCACTGCCACCACCAAACTTCCCCTGTGTGTTACCTGAGACAAGCAATTTACCTTTTTTGTTGTTTGCCTGACCTAGAGAAAACAATTTCAGAGGGGTCTTCCTGCGCTCTTAACAGCCCTTCGTTTGAACAGGTAAAGGCGACTGGCGTGCCACAATGGCTTTTTTTTTGCTCCTAGAAGATGAATTGGCGAGCTGTCAGCTTCAGACAGGCCGAGTAGCAGTGTTTCTGTAATGGGACACTGGAAGTGTCTTTGATTAATGGAAGAGCCATACTGAGCTGTTAGGGAACCTGCCGCGGCCCAGCGAGAGCGATTGAGCGGCGGATACATGCCGACAGATGTGCGAGGGAGCGCGGGCCTCGAGACCAGCAGAGAAGGAAGAAGAGGAGGACGAGGAGGAGAGGAAGGAAAACGCCACTCTGCCTGGCAATCTGCCATTTTTAACCTGAAGGCCATTTTCCCATTTTCTTTCATCACACACATTGATTTGGACCTGAATCTTGTCAACTGCTTCGCTACAGAGCTACTTACATCTTTGCTTGCTTCGATGCGGCTCTAATCATAATAATAATAATAATAATAATAATAATAATAATAATAATAATAATAATAATAATAATAATAATAATAATGCTGGCAAAAATGTGAAATGAAAGAGTTAAAAGAAAACAAAAACATATTTCATAAGACTCCTTTAAAATTGGTTATACGCACACCAGCTCTCAGACATTAAGACGTATTCAACCAGTGCTTGCAAGGCTGTAAGTCGGACTCGCCTTCATCCTTTCTTGGCAGAAAGCTGCTGAGAGCAGCTTCACAAAGCCACAAAGCTACAGTCAGGGGACACCAGCCGTCCTTCGACTTTTGGAAAAACCCTTAAAGCCAAAAGTCAAAAAAGAAGGATTCTTAGCTGCAGCTGAGACACAAGCATCACATGTCACCGACTGTGTGCTGTTGTTGTCCCTGCGTCTATTCTGGTAGGTGAAATCTCAGCCAACAGCAAGATGTTTCCTTTCTTCTCATCTCAAAATACATTTTGCTCAGTCTCTCATTTAGACTTTTGTCGTCTTTTGGCTCTAATCTAAAGGAAACAAGAACATTCCTGATGTGAGAAAACACAAAGCAATATTATTTTATTCCCGTTATTAGCGTGAAAGCCATCAGTGCTGGGAGAGGAGGCTCACTCGAGAACAGGGCTGTACTGTAAACAGGCAGAGTCTCTAATTCCTCCCTGTACAAATATGTCAGAATAAACACTTATCTTTGAGAACAGCTGAGCAGACTTACGTGGAATTTTTCCCCCTCGCAAAAGATAGCAAAATATAAATACTCGCATTTTAAATGCTCACTGATAAAAATGGAACAAAATCATCCATCCATGACGACCGCTGTTTACAAGACAGCTGGAACAGAGGGTTCCAGGCCGCGCTCTCTCGCCGCTTTTTGTTTGGAATAATGCTTGTTTATTGGAATTGTGGCATTGCTGTGTTTTAAATGGAAGGAACAGCATTTTACAAGGTAATTAGTCAGGCTATAATCCCACACTCAGTCACACACACACACACACGCTTGCAGAAACACACACAGTCGCATACTGCCTTTCTCAGAACACTGCATCATCATGTGATAAACCACTTTTGTCACCCCTTAATTCTGCCTGAAATGTGTCATGCATAAACCTCCAGGAGGAAAAAAATAAAACCCAGATAAACACAACAACCAGTACCTGTGTTTTAAAGCGGCATAACACTGCTCAAGACGTTTTCTTTAATTCCTCTTCCTGTTGCAACCTCATTATCAGCTCTAACAGGGACTGGAGGAATTTTAGGTGAGGGCCACGGTGGGGGTTGGGGATGGGTGTTTATGTTGGCCCTTGTTTCCAGGGTCGGGAACTGTCCCGAGGGAGCGCATTCCTCACCCAGAGCACGACTAAAGGTATGTGAACCATCTGGACAAAGCCATGAGCCACAATGGCCCTACACAGACCCATCCATGTGGTCCGACAACCAGTCAGCGCTCTCACACTGTCAACTTTTTCATTCCCTGCGGCGCAGGAGGCAGGGAGCTTGATATGCATCGGCTCCACCATGGGCCAGCCATCACTTACACTGTGTGTGAGTGTGTGAGTGTGTGTGTGCTCCATGGTTCCTTCCTCCTGGATCAGCCGGGATGAACAGGGTCGTTTGTGAGGCCCACTGTGATGCCTCCACGACTGTGTGGATGTAAAGAATGCTGCCTAAGGTCAACATATCATTAGCTGAAGGGTCAATGAGACGATTGTTTCCTTATTCGCTTGTTTTATCACCATCTCAAATCATCATATGACTCCAGCTTGCAAAAATGGCATACATACCAGCGATGAATGCACAAGTGACAAGTGAAATGCCTGCTCACCATTTCCTCATATTACAAAATGCTGATTTCAGCTAATTTCTTCAGTCCGTAACGAAAATGAACAAGTCCCTGGCCGAGCTCCAGCCCAGAAAATCACACTGTCTTGCGTCTCGTCATGCAGATAGTTTTGGTTCATACTTAAAATATCTGCCACATCCCCAATACAATTTTGTTTGGGGTGGAGGCAGAAATCTTTTCTTTTTTGCATATCTGGCAGAATTTTACTGAAGTCATAGTGGAAAAGCCTCAGAATCACCACACTGAGACGAAACCGATGAATGAAGCTTTACAAAAGACAAGCCCCAACTATTAATGTAAAACAACACGGGTTGGCTGCTGATGTTACTAAGGAATGTTTTTAATGATTTCAAATGGCTCTTATGACATACACATTATTTTTTGGACAACGTTGAAACTTATAGGTTAAATGAAGTTAAACAACTTCCATAAGGACATCCCTAATCCAAACGAACCATTTGGCGAAGCCTGCCACGGTGTTTTAGGAATCACAGTCATTTCCTTCATACAGTTTTAAGCAAACCTCGATTTGCATTCACTAAATGCTGGTTTATGTCAGCACAGTCCTGATAAGCTTTGTGATAAGTGAACTCGAGCGAGGGTCAACATGCTGCGATGACTTTCATTCCAATCGATGGAAACTAATAGCTGCAGATGTACAGTAAAAATAAACTGTACAGCATTTAATTAAACGTTTGGCAAAAATGTAGAGAATATATGATTTGAAGTAACACACTGGTGCGGTACTTTAACCTCACGCATTGATCCAACAGCACAAATACACATGTAGAGCCAGTCTCATCACACCGTGGATTTGGCCCTCGCTGGGTCCGGTGTGACTGTTAGCTCAGTGCTTCAGACGGCTGGATGAGTGCTGTTCTGGAGTGGCCTGCTCAGATGGAGAGCCGAGATGGAGCATCGGGCCAGCAGCGCAGCAGCTGCGTCTAATAAAGAAACTGAATTTGATAATCAGCTGAGACAGTCAATTTGCTAATAAGGGATTCTAATTAATTAATCAATGTGCATTTGGTGGGGAGCAGGCGCTATTGTCAAGAGCGGTCAAGTGCAGTTTGCTGTGCTTCTCTTTCTCCCCCTGCTCATTGCTTAACACATAAGTTGATTTCAATTTCATTTGGCACTTGGCAAATTTTCTCACTGCAGAAGGGAGGGCAATTAAGTCTGAGTGAGCGCAGAGAGTCTGCACGAGGATGTGGGGAAAACAGACTTTTTGTCCTTACTATTACACATATTTGAATTTTTACAGTATTTCCGATGTTTTCATTTCCAGAACAAACCGCGCGAGAAGATCCGCGCATCTAAAGTGGTCACGACAGCAGCAACAGACACGATATAACAAATATCACCACAGCAAAAGGGTTCAGCGAGTACAGGCGTCAAATGTAACATGTGGAACAAACAACGCTGGCAATTTCTTATTCTTAACTGCAGTCCTTACACACTCAAGTCGTGATATAAATAATCTTGGCTTGAGGTTTCACAGAACACAGAAACAGTCGCGAATTGTATCTTGAAGCAATAATTGACAACAGCAGCTCGAGTCGCATTACCAAAGCATGTGTTTGAAGTGGCGAATGTGCTCCAAGCAGTTACTTTCAGGCACAATGGAGAGTAACTCAGTGCATTTACTCAAATACTGACTTTCAATGGGAGAAACACGACACTTTGCTCCACTCCTTTACAGCTAATTTACTCTGCACATTCATTTTTCAACATGTTGAACTTAAGTTAAACTTAAAAACGTGATGCACCGTTAAAGATTAAACTAACCCACAGTGTATTGTTGTATTGAGTATTTTTACAGTGTCGACTTTTACTTTTACTACATAAAGAATCTGAACACAGCTGCTCTCAACACCAGTGCATTTTGTCATGTGGCTGGTTATACGTACAAAGTATTTACAGGTACGTTTACATTTTCTTTGTGTATAACTTTGATGTCTCTACTGCCTTTCAGAAGGAAATATTTTACTTGTGACTCCACAATCTCTCAGCTATGTCAGTGTCACAGAAAGAGTAAAATTTTAAGAGTACAACACAATGAGACTTGGGACATTAAAATACGACTTATACGACTCCCCTGTCTTGAATTGTCCTTCTGACAGAACAAAGTATGTTTTAACTGCTCTCCTGACCCAACCTTCCAGTGTTAACAAGTGTCGACTGGCCTCCTCTAAGTGCTGATTTGCTGATTTTAACACGTTCTGACTTCAGTGAACACTGGCACTTTTGCTGTGCAGTCCAGTTATCTTTGCGTGAGTGTGTGTGTGTGTGTGTGTGTGTGTGTGTGTGTGTGTGTTGAAAGTAGTATAGTGCCCTCTAGGCGGAAACCCAAACCTCCCCCACCTCTGCAAAGAGCAAATGGTTTTAACGTGGTCACGGTGAGACAGTGAGGACAGCACAGATGAAAAGTAAAGACCCTCTCCTTTTTTCTCTCAGTCCTATCTATGACCTTAAAGGACCTCCAGCCCTTCACATATGTTTCAGACACACGGAGGGGGAAAAAAGGAATTTATGTAAGCTGTGGTTGGCTGACCCCAACTCCTCACATATGGTGTGGTTAAAAAAATGTACACAAAGAGGGAGCTCAGAAAAAGATGGATTGTGCCGTTTTTTTTGTTTTTTGTTTTTTTTTTAGATACATTTGGATAAATGATGACCAGGGGGGTGCAGATTTGGCATTTGTGCATTTACTATAAAAGGAATGTGTACGCTTCGAAAATCTTATTTGGACAAACACCAGGCAGACAACAAAGTGCTGCAGAGCTGGAAGGGAAAGGAATTTATAGAGGGGTGGGGGTTATCCTGCTGGTTGTACGGGTATGGTGGGAGGGAAGGAGCCTAGTGGTGCTGGGGGTCAGAGGTCAGCTGCTTGCACTCAACAGCTGTCCTAAAAGCAGCAGAGATAAGGACTGAAAGCATCCTGTGTGTGTGTGTGTGTGTGTGTGTGTGTGTGTGTGTGTGTAAGGCTAATACCAGCCACTAGGCAAATAGATACAGTAAAGCTTGAACAACCGGAATCTTATGGCTCCACCTTTCACATCCAGCAGGCCGAACGCTTTTCAAACTTTAACTTAAGTCCTGAGAAAAGGAGTAGATTACCCCACCAAGGGAGGGAGGGAGAGAGGGAGGGAGGGGGGGAGGTCAAGGCTTGACCGGTAGGCCAGGTCATTCATCAACCACTAATGGCCAGAGCTTTATGCTGTCATGATGAATGACCTTTGTCCAAGAGGGAAGCGACGCAAAGCTCGACGGCAAGACAATGGCATCAGCAGAGGCATCAATTCTGCACGTCAATCGAGTTCTCAAGGAAGCTGGAGTGGTGTTTGTGTGTGTGTGTGTGTGTGTGTGTGTGTGTGTGTGTGTGTGTGTGTGACATGAGCACCGTCTCAAAAAGTTTGTGCATCAGCGCAGGGCGGTTGCTTATCTCCAGCTCTGACAGGACAAGCGGAGACGAGGTCCAGGCCAGCAGCTTGCGGTGAGGGGACAGGTGGTGACGGGGTCTCGTTTAAGACCGTTTTGGCCAGTTGGTTATTCACTCTGACCCCAAGTCCTAACTGTAATGGACATTGTTCGAGTCTGTTCCCTGTCAAATCAATCTGTCTTTAGGCCAGTAAAGGGGAGCAGCGACGCCACATTCAGTAAAGCTGGCAGCTCCCGGCGACGGCTGCGACGCTCACAATCATGTGAATCACAACTGGGATTTTTTTTCATTAAATCAAGTTAATAAGAAAAGGTGCTTTAATCAACTCAGTTATTTTCTATCAGCACCAGACAATATCACCTTTACAAACACAGAGCTCAGGGTCAAACTGCAGCCTGCCTTTTGGTCAAAGCTTTTGTCCAATTCTGAAGGGGAACTCTGGCAGCTAAAAAATGTCTACAGTTTGTGGTTTGGACAAATGCTATTTCAAACACTAAGAACACCCCATTGGCCAGCACCCCCAGCACGCCGATGATAAGTCCTCATTACACTGCAAAGATGCACAGCTGAGGTGAGCGCACGAGGTGGAAGCTGAAGCAGAAAGTTGCAAACTGTGATGGATGTTTACAACAGGCTGCTACTCATTTTACCGTTTTCCTTTATTTTGTCCTTCGAACTCTTTTGTGAGACATTATCAAAAGTGCTAAAAAAAAAAGAGTTAAGCCTGAAGTTTGGAATATTTTGTCACAAACGTGTGGTCCTGTAAGGCTGAGAATGAGCTAAAGTTAAACAGAATCCTCTCAACTTAGTAAAAACGTTGAATAAAAGCCGAAAACAAACACATTGTGCTGTATATCAGTCCCTCCCAGTTCCTTTACAAGCTGCCCAGTGCACTCCAGTAAACTCCATGAAGAACAAAGCGCCCGGGCTAAGAATAAAACAGGCTCATGTGAGTGAATCCAAAGAGCCTCTCAAGCAGAGCTGGAAGCGGCTCCTCTTCCTCCATGTCACTATCACTTCCTCATTTCGTGGTCTGCGCTCATTTCACCAGATGCTGAATAAGTTCAAATGCTGCATGCCTGTTATTGTTGCAGGAAGTAGCTGCTTACGCACACACTTGCACACACGTGCCCACACACACTCTCTCAAACATTTCTTTGTCAAATGTCTCTTCTGTGCTGTTCTCGCTACAATCTGTGTTATTACTGAAAGCGATACAAAAAGGAATTGATTACAAAGGAGGACTAATCCCGCGCCGTCCCCACACAGGCTGCAGAAACAAACGCCCCAGCATGACCATGAGGATCCAGCCACCTTATCATTTCATTAAAATGACGCTGGATGCATTTTTCTGTGTGTGATCACAGAGCAGGCGTCGCGTTTGAGTGAGCAGGGCTTTTGGCGGGGAGTCCACCTCTCTGATGTGTTTTAATAAACACGACCTTGATTGTTCCCTGGTGTTATTTTGAAGCGTGGAAATGAGCCTTCTTTTCAATAGTCTTTCTGCTGGACTCATTCCTGTTGGCAACATCCCGGTCCTCCAAACAAAGTCAGCACTGTGACTGGCACTGGCCGTGTCAGACAGAACACGCCATTTTTAATTAGCTTTGTTGAAAATGGTGGGGAAACCTGAACAGCACAACATGTCTGGCCACCTTAATTGGTTCCTTCAGAATCCTGTGTGAAAAATCCTGGCCAACCTGAGCTGGTTAAAGCAGTTCTTCCCTCCACTGGAAGCTACTTCATATAAACATCGCAGCTGCACTCTCATATCACTTGGTCCTACTTGTACCATAACTTTCAGGTGCTAAAGCACATAGAAGAGAACCCCTGATATATGAATCCATGTCTTCGTGTTGCTGTACAGTGCTGCTCTCGCCTAAAGCCACTCACTGCCATCACTTGTAGGCGGACTAAGGATTCTTTTGCAGCACCGCTGAGATGAACATCGAGACAGGTGCCGGCGACTGCACTGTATATTTCCCCCTGCTAACGCTTCCCTCCCTCGCTCATCATTCCTCTGTCACCTCACTGAAAGGTTGGTGTCTTTCTCTCTGAGGGTGTTTGTTCAGATGTGGGCAGCCAGGACACCGTGGCATGCCTGGGGCTCACCAATGAGATTAGACGGTGACAGTGACACGGCGGCGCGGCCAAATGATCTCCAAAACCGCAGGCGGGGGCTGGAAAAGGGATGTTCTCAGCTGTGCATGAGTCACAGAGGCCCTGTTTGCTCTCCTGAGCTGCTGTTCCTGCACTCGTGTTTGTTTTTGCCGAAATCAATGGTTTGCTTGTTTTAAATAGCGACAACAAGATGTAAAGAGGTGGTCTGGTTCCATATTTCGGAAAATATACCTGTTGACAAATGAGGAGGTGGTGGGAGAATACATCATTTTTGTTTTTGCTGACCAGATGATAGATAATGATGTAAAATGGAGGAGAAACTGTAGATTAGCTTAAAAATGTCATCTGCACTAAAGAAGTCAAACATGCAGGATTTATTGTCTCCTAAAGCACGAAGCTACAAACAGTCCAGCTGCAGCTGAGTTGTCACTCTTTGCTTTCCAGATGCAACGTCTGAGCACAAATACACTTCACAACAATAAGATCACCTTTTAGCTTTAAATAAATGTACTTTTGTGTGTCTTTACTAGTTCGTGCTGCTATCTGATGTCATCAAGCAGTGGATGCAAAGGAGGGAGATCTTTCTGAGATTCATTTCTGGTGCACAGGAAGTGATGTCTTGTCTCGTTCCTTCTTGGAGTACACAAAAGCAGGTTTGGCTGTGGCCTCAAAAGTTGGTATTAAATGCTTAGTGAGGTGACATTATTAGACTTGATTAAATATTTTTTGTTTTATATCAAATCATTTCCAACCTTAGGCTGTGTTTTGTGTGTTTGTTCTAACTTTACACTGATATTCTTTTTGATAAATAAACAAAAGAGTTAAACATGATTTTACTTCTCAGGGTGCGGTTGCTTCGGTATCAGGTATCACGCTGGCAAAAATATTGGACATTCTCAGCACCTAACTCTTAATTAAAGATATGAGTATTCAGAATAAGCACTGATATACATAATGGCTGAAAGGACCAGAAAAACAACAGCTGCAGCTGCTCTCACAAGCGATCACAAGGCCTGCTTAGTTTGGCACGGCCACATGTTCTGGAGGTAGCCAGATACGCAGTAATACTGATGATGCAAACGAATTAATTAGATGAGTTAATAAACCATGCTTGATCGTGGCTAAATGCACCTGATGCTGGGCTAAGACATGTTATCTGCAAATCTGAAAACAACGGCAAGCAAAGAAAAACAAAAAACAAGGAAATTCAGATACAAGTTTGGTTGCTTGCTTTATTGGTGACGCGCCGAGCCTGATCTGCTGCACTGCTGCCTGACTTCGAAAAATAAAAGCAGAAAGCCACTGAGAAACAGCAGCAAGGTCAGAAAAATAGTGCGGAAAATGACAATAATACTGCTTTCCTGACCTTTTGGTTTGTGTTATGGTTGTATCGCAGTGAAAGTGCATCAAGTGTTTGCGGCTCTCATTCACACACTTTCACTGCCAGACTGACAACACAAAGGGCCAAAGTTGCTGAATCTCTTTTATGCTTCTTCGAGACAGCAGTCGCTCTGCAGTGACCAATCACTCTCCCACCCCCACGATCTGTGGTCCTACATGGGAACATTCTGAAATTGAGTAAAACTTTTTTATTTTTATGTCATTTTGCCATCATTTGGACTACACAACGACATTATCAACAGCACGTTATGGAAATAAAGTTTCTGATAAAAATGTCAGTGAGGGAGGCACTTTAACGTCAACAGAACTGGTGAGAACCATTCCCCCAAACACTACAAATATCAATAACACATTTATGACAGTATGGCAGAGATATCTCACTGTGTGCTGGACAGATGGACAAACAGACAGGCTGTCCAACACCGTCAGATACTGACCACACCAGCAGGAACTCATGAGGAACCTTCAGGTTGGAAAAAAAAATGTTCATTTGGTTGTGAAAGAGCATCTGGAGTGTCGAGAGCGTATCTGACTGTACAGATGCTGTTATGTTTTATAGTGAATGACTGGCTACAAGGTCATAAGCTCACACAGTCAAGAGAGCCCTGTTAACAACATTTAAAACAGCGTCTGACATTTTCATTTGCACAATAACAGATTACAGAGGCTTTTCTGTTCTGAAGTCCTGAGTGGAGAACTCTTCTCTCAGTCCTCCATGTAACCCGGCTCTTTCATAAACCTTAAATTAAACACTATTACATTATTAAACATTATTAGCGTTTCTTTTTTCCCTGCTCTACCCAATGAGTTCAGTGCATCACATTCAAGGCAATTTCAGAACCTTCTCTTTTTATGAAAATTACAAAAAGCTACTTAAAAGGAGACATGAATTCAGGCTCCAAACAGAGACAAAACAAATATTTCTGTCTGTACTACTGCAGCCTGCGGAGCATCGAGAGCTCTTACAACGTCTGCATAGAGTAAATAACAGGGAGTACATGAGAGGTGAAGGGCGCCATGATTAACACGACACGTTCATTCACATAGTGTGGACGCTGTCACAGCACATGTATGTGCTCACTCATGTTTTGTGACTCACGTGACCACAAGTAACAAACGACTGCAGCTTGTGAACGGAAAACAGCCAGCCCCTAAAGCAAGAGCAAATCTGGCAGTCAGCGGAAAGTTCATCATCAGTTTTAATGATTGAACCAATTGAGAAGGATATTTTGACTTTTAGTCCCTTTCATGGGCCCAAAGGTCCCCCTAAAATCGCACCCCCACCCCTCATCTTTTCACATTCAAACATCACAGACCGAAATACAGAAAGCGAAATACTATAATCTCCAGGTCAAAGGGATTTTAAGGGAGTACTGGTTTCCTGTCCTGGCAAGACTGCACAAAAACAACCTCAACGTGGAATGGATTCATGATGACAAAGCTGCTGAGACCGTCTGGCAGTTTAGGAGGAAGAGTCACCTGACATTATCAAAGCCTGATCAACAGGTCAACACGAGATGAAGGATGACTCAGTTTGCTACATGTGAGCATTACTGCACACGAGCCCGAGTAAAACATGTCCGCCTCAGCAGTGCATGGAGATTTGAAGTGCATGGTCATGGGATTACAGCTGGCACATCATGTCCAGGATGTTTACCATATAATAACAGCGCAGAGCTCCATCACTGCATTGTTGGTACAAGAGGATAAAGTTCATTCTCTCTTATCGTGGCTGTAATTCTTGATAGCCATGCACACATCTGTCAGCGGCTGCATTTCCACGGAGGATTATCTGACCGGCCGGCAGACACTCTGCTGATGCTGCTGCTGTGGCGGAGTTTATATAAAGGAGCGAGAAGAAATTTGTCCAATGATGGATCATTTGGCAGCATGCAGAGAAATATGAGATGCCATATTTCGAAGGGAGCAGGTAGAGCTGATGAGTCTCAGCGGGCACATGCTGTCCTAGAAAAGCAAAGAGGTTCTGAGTGATTCAGGGGGAAAGACAGAGCTAGTTGGGGATGTCACAACATGGCTGAACTCCCCTTCTGCTCCCTGCCCTCATTATGTGTGTCTCCTACGCAGTTTGGGCTCTCAGAAAAAAGTGTGCACCAAGGACGGATGTTGCTTTGTAATCACAACTGCATAAATTGTGAGAAATACTTGAAATGACAGGCACTCTACCACTGAAAAGGTGTGGCATCAAAGACATTTGGGAGTCAGAGGAGTTTAGCTATTACTGTTGAATCATACGCAGCCATAGGCATGTTGTTGTTGCATTCAGTCTGATGGTATGTGGTAGTCACCTTGGCTTAGACATCACCTACAGGATGAAGAATCAGCCTCTTTTATCAGCAGGGACATAACTTGAATACTTCAGAAAAGAGCTCTTTTTATTTTACGTCTTTAAAGAGAGAAGCCGCTGAGCCTCAAAGACCTTCATCAGTGTTGGTTTCAATATAAAGTTTTATTTCGCATTACGACCTGAACATTGGATCACACCTAATCTGACACTGGGCAGTTATAATCATCTGCAGCCATTGCTCCTTTGTGTATCATTTGCACTGCGATGTGCTGCTCTCACAGGTATTAAACACTTCTTCAGCTTGTGTGGATCCAACACATCCTTCGCCAACTTTTACTGTCGTTACCAGCATTAACAGAGCTGGTGGTGTCAGCATAAATACAGTCAGGTTTGCACCCAGGATTTTAGGCACAGAACCCCATCAATGACATAAATGAAATACTTAAGTATCTGTATTGTTTTCCTGAATTTTAGGGGGTAAAAACCCCCTAAAATTGACAAATTAACATGTAAGCACAAATTAAAGGTTCTGCATTTAGCACTTAAAACTTAAACCATGCAATAATCTCTTTTAAAAAAAACCTAATACATTACAGTGCATTAATTTACTCTGAATCCTGTGAAAACTCTGTGAACACAGAGAATTTACTGTGTTTGATTGAAATGTGAGTACTCTTGTCTCAGGCTGGTCCACGTTTGGAAGCCGGGACGATGCAACAGCAGACGTAAACGTAATGCAACAGGTATGCACGCAAACAGAACCGAGTACAAATGGATGGTGGAAAACAAAGTGAGGCGGTATGCACAACATAGTGTAAATGTCTATTCCTGCGCAGTTTAACTAGAATCTTTAAGAGCTCGTTGAATTAATTAAGACAGTAAAATAGGTATTTTTGGACAAGAACCCCCCTCCTCCAGTAAAAACATTACCCGTCTTTTCCATGGCTGCTGTCGAGTTTTATGAAGACTGCGTGTGTAATGAGAGTTTTTGTAAGCTTCACAGGACATTAAAAAGAAGACCACAGCTCCCGTGCACAGAACCAAAGGAAGTAAATGTTTGAAATTTAAAACAAGAAATGAAAGAATTGGAATCCAGGGAGTCCTTTCTCTTCAAGGAGCTCGTCTTTGCTGCAGTGGTTTTTAGATCTAACAAGTCCATCTTTCATTACCTTTGTGCGCGTTATGTGACTGAATGTATTTCATAGCCAAAGGTCTTGATGGGCCCGCTGAGAAGTGCAGGCCAAATGTGCACAACAGTTGAGTGATTACGCTGTCACTAGTCGACTAGGTGCTCAAACGTCTCTTTATTAGTATTGATAAGGTCGATACGGGACTGAGAGGTGTGATATTAGCTTCTTAGGAAAGATTTATAACTTTAAGAAGCTTGCATCCCAGAGGGAGTAAAGTACACAACATTTTGCTTGGGGACAAGAACAAGCAGGGGAGGGTGAGAATCCCATCCTGACTCGAGACCAGGACAAACACTGCTGATGACAATGACTGTTTTGTACTCAAGTACAAATATTTGAGTATTTCTATTTTCGACTATTTTACGCTTGTATTTATTAATGTGCCTCAGGCATCTGGCAACGTGCAATATGAGTTTGGTGTATTTTGGCCTGTGTTTAGTTGTTCTGACGTGACATACTGAGGGAGAAGCTTTGGTCTGGAGGAACCTGCATGCTTCTTTGATGACAAGTGGACATTAGAGGACAGAGAAACACAAAAATTGCCTCACCGGTTGAGTAGCACTATAACTAAATGCTGTGTGAGTACATCATGTAGACACATGGAAGCCCAGACGAGCAGACAGCCACAGTCTGTTGTGACATTATGAGAGACAGAGCACAGATAAAGGTGCAACACCTTCCCAACAATGCTTCCTCTGGCCCAATAAAATCATAAAACGCCTCTGAGGCTGCTTCCCTCTTTTTCAGCGTCTCTTTGAACTCGGGTGATGCTGAATGCAGCCGAGGAGACGGCAGACGTGACAGTGTGAACAGCAACAGTCTGGTGCTAGACATCTCTTTACACCTGTGCTGCAATTCGTAGTTCAAAGTGCAAGTCTGAGAGAAAATATTTTAGAATGATGGGAAGAATTAGCAATACGTGTGCCGAATACAAAAGGGTGATTCGGTGACTGACGGGGTTAGCAACAAAATGGCGGTGGATGGCATGTGTGGGAAGGTCTCGCCAAGGCGCGAGGTACATAGTGAGTACTTGTCAGTCCTCTTGCAGGAATAAAAGCGAAACCAATGCCATCGCTGAATGGCGAGACAAAAATCGAAAGCGCGGCGAGAAAAGGGAGGGTGATGTTTTCAAAACAAGTTTGAATAGATGCACATTTACAGAAATAAATGAAGCCCTTTGAAGAGAGCTGTGTTTTACCAAAGGACTGGGAAGAGAAACCAGCAATTTTGCGATTCTTCTTTTGAAGGTTTTCTTCTGTTTGGGGTGGAGTGTTGGGGGGTTTGTGGTGCACTGGCAGCTGAGGCAATCTGGGTCTCAAGCACATCTAAGGTTGGGCAATTAGTTCCAGTGCCACTATTAATGTGCTGAAGGGGCGCGCTCTGCGGGGGGTTGAGGGCTCGGCTCAAAGGGCTTCGGTACTTGTTGGGAGGAGGGGGGTGAATATGACCAACAAAGGTGGGGGTCAGGACCTCAGGGCCATGTGAAAGCTGTACCTTGTCCACTGACCTCTGAGAGCTTGTACAGGCCCGGCCGCCATCCTGCTGAGAGACCGGCCTTTACAGTCTCTACAAATAAGTAGAGAACGATCCAAACAGAAAAAGTGTTCAGAATTTAGGTTTTTGATCATCTGAGGGTAGGAATTTTGGTTTTCTTCTAGGGAGCACAAAATTCTGGATATATATATATATATATATATAAAATATATATAAATAATTATTTTCCGTATGACAATGTCAAACCCAAACGAGCATCTTTTGTATACTTTTATATTAGTCATCAGCAATCAGTCAGTTAACATTAAAATAAATTCCTGGGCCGCAGTATGACATCTTCAAATATTTAGTTTTGTCCAAAAGGAATAAAAAAATATAATAAAAGATATGTGAGAAACACTGAGTAACCAATTATTCAACTTTACAGTCTCCTGTGCTGTCAAGAAAAAACTCTGAGCTCAGTGAACTACATATCAACCAGAACGCCGGCTGAAGACGGAGACAAGGAACGTCACACTGCATTTTCCCTTTGTAAGTTCTTGCTCTAGCCTACATTGTACCTTGACACCCACATGCAGCCCACATCTCTCTCCTGGGCTTTTGATCTCCTCCATAATATGTCAAGGACGTTTAGGGGACAGAAAGCAAGACATAAGCAGAGAAAATGTAATCCCAACAAGCTCTTTTCGCACCGCAGCTGTATTCTCTGCTCCAATACATTTTTACTTTTTGCATTTGTTTTTTTTTCCTCTTTCAAGGTGAAAAATGGCAGCGGGACTCCAACCGGGGACTCGTTGTTAAACGAGAGCTGCCGCAGTTGCTGTGGATGAATGAGGACAGTAGCTGTTGATTAATACCTGCTGCAGAGCTTTGCTTGTCTTTGAAATGTGGCTTTTTGGGGGGGCGATCGCAATGTTGACCAACTCCCTTTAAAAGCATTTATTAGAACCAGTGGTGCCTTCATCTGCGATAAATATATATGAAATGAATGGGTGGAGGGTTAAAGATTCTCCATTTAAATGTGTGGGTTCTTTTTGCAAAATGTTGTCCTTCCTTTTCTTTTAAAGCTAAATATCACAATTCACATCCAGCCTTCAACTCTGCAACGTCTTCTGACAAGGTGAAGACATGGCTTCTGTCACAACTGTTTTCCTGAAGGTTGTCGTTGTTGTTGATTTGTTAAACTGAACAATAGCAAAGTAATTTCCATTCAAATGTGCAAAGGGAGGAATATATATTTTGTGTTGTTCAGGGAACTGCATTGTATTTTTTAATATGATAAAATATGATATTCATTCATGTAAAATACGAATCTGCAAGGTAACAAGTAACTGTAGATGTCAAAATCCATGAGTTGAAGTAAAAGCACATTCCCATGAAGTATTCAAACAAAGTAGAAGTACTTCAAAATTACACAGGCACCGTGGACTATGCAGACTAGACTAAAGGTTGGAAAGAGAACAAGTCAATTCTTTCCTGGTCTTTCCTGGTCTTGGGAAAAAGCCGTTTGAGAAGACAAACCGTTGCCTCTCGCTTTGTCTCCTGATTGGTCACTGGTGGTGGCTTCAGCCAGATTCACACTGTCTGCTGCTGTGGCTTGGCGAGTTTCGCGCTGACCACTAGAGTTTGACAGGAACCTTTGTGTTCTCTCAGGACAATAGGGGTGAGAGGTGGGGGGTCAAACCAAACCCGAACACACCCCCACTGCACCCCGCTTCATCTGTAAAGTCCTCGCCTGCTGACCTTTAACCCCTTCAGTCATTGTCCAAGCAAAAATAATAAAATCTGTTCCGGCGAATGAATGCCTGGGAGACTGCTGTCCTTATTGTACGTCTCTCCGGGCTTTTCCCTCCGTCCTTGCCTCCTAATATGGGAGGTTGAAACTAAGATTATGGCAAGATTATGCTTCAGTCTTCTGGCAGATGGTACCGGTTCTCCTTCTCGTGCTGGCTCTTGGCAACTTCCCATTTCCCAAGCCAACAAACAGGAATTAGGTTGCTAATGGATCACATGAGATTAAGCTGAATAAATGTACTTGAAAGCAAATACTTCAGTTTGGAGGTGAAAGATTTTTTCTTTTTGCATGCCCACCTGCCTGATATCATTTGGGTTTCCCTACTGAATGTCACATGGGAATGAAGATGACCTGACTGAGTGAATCTGAAGCACTGGGTTACAGCAAGTTGTAGACCTTGTTCTTCTTTTAGAGTGTATGTTTCTTTAGCTTCTGTAGCGGGTCAAGTTATGTGCTGATGCTTATGTAGGTCACGAGTCATTTCAGGACAATTGAGGCGAGCACGCAGCCATTTGTGATGGTGCTGAATTTTCCCTGTTATGAGCAACACCCTGGCAAATCCAGTGACAAAAAAGCACCAATCATATTCTCACACCCCTGCCTTTGCTCTTTCTGTTGGGAGGCATAGCAGGTTCTCAAGATTCTTACTGTCTGGCTTCTGTCAGACAAAATATTAATGTTTGAACCTAGCAACAACTATCACCTCGTGTAGTCCACGTGTAGCCTTACAACTAAATACACCTGTAGGTTTTTTTTTTTTTTCATTTTTAAATCTAAATCCAGACTTTAATTTTCGAGTTCCAAGAGAACTATTTTGTATGTCAGTTTAGCCAGCGTTAATGAAAAATTCCCCCGGCAGGTAATCAGCCTTAGGGCTGGGTTACAGTGCTGATACGATTGCTGCATTCTGGTGCTAACAGCGAAACAACACTTTTTTTTTTATTTATTTTCTAATTTAACACAAAAAGCCTAAGCTCTCAAATGGTAGATGTGTAAACACAAGCAGCTGCATGAGAACCTTTCGTGAATTAAATAGGTTATAACTGGCAAAATCTTAATTTCAAATTCAGGGACAAACAAGATTTCAAATCTGATGAGATAATGAAGGTAGCTCAGTGTTAGGGAAGCACTTTGGTCGATAACAATAAGGCACTGAGGTTTTATATCCGACTCTACTCAGCTGTAACTAGTTACTCTGAACGTTGGAAGTTGCACCAAAAAAATCTAGTAGAGCTTAAGTGGGCCTCAACTGCATTTTTGTGTCCAATTCTTTAATACAAAAACAAGATAGATTAGTGATAATTCTCGATTGATGACTTAACAGGCGAATCAAAGAGTGACATTTATTTATAGGGAAAAAATTCATTGTTCAGTTGATCTTAAAATTGGGATCTGATGTTTTCTTACACATCCCTCCGTTATGTCACATCACAATGAAGTGTGTGTGTGTGTGTGTGTGTGTGTGCAAGTCATCACTGCCGCCTTTTCTCTCTGAAGCCAACCACCCTCCTCCACCTTTTCTTTTCCCCCATGAAGCAGCAACCCCCCGAACACACAGACAAAAGTCAGGTCTGTAACCCCTGCGGCCCCACCCCCCGTGCTCTTTGACCTATAGTGGAGGCCTGGCTGAGCACAAACAGTGGTCGTCCCCTGAAGCCCTCCCACCTCCTCCACCTCCACCATGGGCTCCTGTTTCACTCGGGCAATGAAAGGGCCTACTGTAAATAACAGGGGCCTGGCTGACCTCGGCGTTTATCTGGGCCTGAGACCCCTGCATCCATCCTACTGTAACAGAGCCCACGGCTCACAATAGACTCTCTCATGGGTGTTAGATTGTGGGCTCTCTCCCCTCTGTGCCCACTCAGAATGGGGATTAGAAGAAGAAGGAGAAGAAAAAAAAGAAGGGCCCCTGTCAGGTCCTCCGAGGGGGTCAACCCCCTCAAAACCAGCATCCCAACCCCATCCCTCAGACACTTTAGCCTTTGTCCTTGTGTGAGACTTGGGAGCAGGGAAGGATAGAGGGAATGTGAAGGTGGGGCTAAAGCCTGAGACCAATCACTCTGACAAAACGCTGGATCAAACTCGCGGCACAAAACGCCATCAAAGCTCACTCATCATTTCCACTCTGATTCAGCTTTCTGAATTGATTTGCGTTTTGATCGATACTCTAAAATATTAGTGAACATTTTTATATTTAAGGTGTTATTTTTATCTTCCATGTTAGTGGGGATACACAATTAACATGTGTAATCTAGTGCTGAAATTCTTAGTTGACTGATGAGTCAGTCACCAACAACAATGAACAATTTATCAAGAACAAATGGCAAACACACACCAGCAATTTAAGAAATTTAAGGGCGTGACCTTAAATTTTGATGTGCATTTCCTGACGGACACCATTTCCTGACACCTTTCACTGATGAACCCCTCTGGAAAAAAATCGACAGAAAAACTTTTTGTGATTGTGAAAATAAATGCTTGCTGCAGCTTTAATTATCCAGGATCTTCCATTTGGGGATCCTTTGCTAGCTGTGAGCACTAAGAAGAGAAGAAGAAGAGTCAAGTTAGGTGATGACGATGAAATGTCCTCACAGCCTCATCCTGTCTATCAGCTAGCCAGTCCTTCTAGCTGTGTGTGTGTGTGTGTGTGTGTGTGAAGGAGAGAGAGAGAAGAGGGAGAGAGACCCACAAAGATAGAGAGGAAGGTTTCGGGTCAGAGGCTAAGTGAAATATATCCCCACTCTGAGGCATGCAAGAGAGAGGATGCAGGAAGCTGAGGGCCAGAGATAAGGGCACAGACGTGGGCGATAAGCACCCAAACACCTGTTAGGGAAGCTCCAGCTCCTCGCCTCAGACCAGCACTCACAGGAGGCAATAAAACACAAGCAGGGAAGGAAGAGGAAAAAAAAAAAAAGACAGTATATGGACAAAACCATCAGAGAGAAAACTGCCGCCATAATCTGCTTTTCTTTGGCGAGAAGGCGAGAGCTGGGAGTGAAAACTGCAGAGGTGGTGTCTGGGTGCTGATGCACGTATGAGGGGGATAAAACCCCATCCTGTTTTACACCATGCTTAATGGCATATGGCAGGAGCCTACAGCATCATTTGTAAGGTCAGCGGCGAGACAGGAGTGGCAGAAATGATGCTGTTTGAGTCATGACATGTCAGAGCCACCCGCTTCAGTGATCAGTCCAGGAAATGGAATGGCTTTTTTTCCCTCTTTTACTATCCCACTCTCGCCTTTCGGGGCCCAGGGACAAACAGACAAACACAAAACAATCTGGGAGCGGTCAAGAGAGACCTTGGAGATGCCTGACAGCAGTGCAGTAAACAAGAAAGAGAGGATTCATAATGTGTCAGGAGAGAAATTCATGGGCTGATTATGGCAGGAAAACCATCTGACCAATTAAATGCTGTCTGCTATCAAGCACCTCATCAGTGGCAGTCTGGAAATTATGATGTCAATTAGGGTTAGACTGATACTCTGACATCTTCCAGCCGGTGGTCAGCGTGATGAAAGAGTCTCGTTGTAAGTTCAACACTTAAATAAAAATTTCCACCACTGACGAGTCAGCTTACAAACCGCGACACAATTTTTTATCTTTTATTTTAATGTTGATTTTAATATATATATATATTTTAAATTTGACTCTCCACTACAGCTAAACTAAGAAAACAAATAAATAAAATATTATACTGTATGTTGCTACATTTCTTAATTTAAAACAGGCTGGTGGCTCATAGAAGATTTCTGGGTAAAAACTGATGTTGTGTACTCTGAGTGTTGTTGATTTTGTCTCCTCATATTATTTAACATTGCATGCAGATATACTGAAGAATCTTTTGAATGTTTCTGAGCCAAACTTGAGTACATTTCCTCATATTTTTGGTGGTACATTTGTAGCTATTTGAAAGAAATAAAAATTTATACTGATTTGTGGGACATGTTGGAGAAATTAGTAATTTTTTTTGTGGGACACAAATCACAAGAATACAGTGAAAAGACTGATCGTTCATCATCAGACTCATCAGTACTACACGGGCTGTCAATGGAAGACCCTTCGACTGAATTAGCTGTGATTTTGATCAGCTCTGCGGAAGCACAATTTTCTACATCGGAAAACAATTTTAAAACTAGCTAAATTAAAATATCAGAAGCCGTTTCAGAATGGGCCTTTGTGGAGATTAAATCGACAGTTCGAAAGTGGTGAAACAGTCCTTTAACGCAGCGTGAATTTGTGCACCTCTAATGCATTTATTCTCAGACTCACTCTGTTTTTAGACATTCTTGCTCTTCAAGCAGACAAATCTCCCCTCAATTGAATCAACCCCCACCTCGCATGCAGCCTGTGTGAGGGGGGCCGGCCAATCCATCATCAGCTCTCCCCCTCCGGTAATCTCTCTGGGCGTCTTCGGTCAGCAAATACATAAATCAATTATGGTTTTAAGCTTTATGCCATGATTTACCCAACTGATCCCTCCTGGATTACAGCGAGGCTTAAAACGTGTCGGTCGGCGCTAAAGCCTCAAGTCGCCTTGACATTCATTGCACTCCTGCCACGAGGCTCACCGTGCAGCATGTCAGATGCTGCATGGTGATACGCACAGGCCCTCATCGTTGGTAATAAAATCTGATTTTCTTCGATTCCGGGCTAAACCGAGCTTGTTGATTGACATTTGAAAGAGTGACATCTTTAAATGGTTACTCTGTAATTCTAATAGCTTGTGTTATTAGCACACATTTGTGAATGAATCATAGAACTGACCGTACACTGTGTTGTTCTGTGACAGTCACTAAAATATAATATACATATATAAATATATATACAAAATATTGAAAAAAAAATCAAATAATTAATTACTAATGGGATACTAGTGTCCTGTAAACTAACGTGCTAATTGCTAAGCAGCATAAAATCAAAAGGTGATTTTTGTGACTGTTGTCTTCATAAGAATGATTTCTAAAATAGAGAATTCTAAACAGTTTCATGCTATGATATTGAGACTGTTGCCATATTGAAT
Organism: Scatophagus argus; assembly: GCF_020382885.2. Taxonomy (NCBI): domain Eukaryota; kingdom Metazoa; phylum Chordata; class Actinopteri; family Scatophagidae; genus Scatophagus; species Scatophagus argus. The sequence continues at coordinate 21,553,381 of NC_058506.1, read as the reverse complement.
TGATTTGTCAAAATGTTCCCATATTTGTGTGCATCCTACTGAAACCGAACAATTTGATACCTAATTAAAGGTACCAAATAATTACCGATAAATTTAAGCACATAACTTAAAATATTTCTTTTGTGAATAAACACAAATTTGACTTGAGTTAATACAGTTAAGTTATTTTAGTTATGTTCCGGCTAACTTGACCGATTTTCCTCGTCTTTAATGTAACGAATGTCTTAGCGACTCGGCTCACTTTTTCCAGGAAGGTGACGTGTTTAAAATCTCTGGTTGTGTTGTACCATCAAGGGTTGCCCGAATCATTGCACCAATTCTTATTTGCCCTTCTCCATAAAGTGACCACATTAGTAAGTGTTAGTCTATTTAAAGTTATTTTTCCTTTACTCGTTGCAGAGACCCTCCCAGCTCGCGAGCGGCGAGCTATCGCTAGCCTAGCCCTCACCTGTTGAGCAAACATGGTTCCTTGGGCACTGAAGAGGTGGATTAAAAGCTAACACAGTGCTGCTTCCTACCTGAGAGCTCCTTTGTGACAGGTGAAGGTGGAGAGAATGAGGGGTAATTTTTATGACCAGCTTCTTAGCGTGCTGGTATCACTCCAGTGGGGCCCCTTGCCAATCTCTGGCAAACCATTCAAGTGGCAACAAAGAGGCTAATTAGAAGCTCTCTCGCTGGAAGCCCGCAGAGGGCTCTGGTTTGATACTTCCCAGGGAGGCTAGGGGGCCTCTGAGGTGGCAGCGGCAGCTTTTTCACACACCCACACGCACACACACACACACAGGACATTTGTGAGCACACTTGGGTTGGCCCTTTGGCTCTAGCACATTTGCTCATTGAGGCCGTCTTCCCTACGGTCTGCCAGAGCAATAGAATCAGAGAGGGGGAACCGACACATCTTCTTTCATGTAGCAGGGACCCAGAGAGGGGATGCTAATGGGATATCGATGGGATTAGAACCCTGAGTGTTCAGGACCAGGAGAACAGAGGCAGGGCTCTGTGAACTAGAACTAAAACCCACTCACCTTTAAGGCCAGATCATTCTAATTCTATTGACTTTTTTTCCTTTTTAATGGAAAAGTTGACAGTGATGCATGCACCTTAATACAGTAAAAAAAAAAGAGAGAAAAAAGTCTCCGAAGAGACCAAGGTCAGATAAGTCTAATAAAGTTTAAAAAACAGGCAAAGCTAAGCTCTAAAGAATCCTCCCTTTTGAAATGCGCCCGCTGTGTATTTACAGAGAAACCGTGGCACAACCTCGTCCCCTGCCAATACTCACAGCAGCCTCTGGGAGTAGAGATACACATCAGGAAGTTAAGGCCGATAACACATTTGCATGTCACCTGATAACTGGCTGTAATTAGCGCTCCCCCCTGAGCCCCCCAACACACCCCGTCACAAAACAAAAAAAAAACACGCTCGCATGGACAGACACAAGGCCAACTTCCAGTACTGTATGTTATCCTTATCCCTCCCTCCAGACCACAAGGCCCCCACAGGGACAAAAGATAGGGGCCTCAGTGTGTTCGTTTCATGGCAGCCTCTGCCAGACCGCATCAGCAAAGGCCATGTCTGCCGAGTGCTGTTAGCCACACAGAGGCAGCTGGTTGCACCAAGTCAAGCTGCTAACTTTTATTGCACAAGCACCTCCCTCCACTCTTATCTCAGGGAGGGAGGCGATCTAATCAGGCGCTGATTAGATCACTTCCCTTCATTGCCACAGCCACTGTCTAGATATTAAGATGATGACCTGCCACCTGATGACACTGCAAGACAAAAAAATGCTTGATCTGTGCTAAAGGTTTGTGTGTGTGTCTGTGTGCATGTATGCGGCTGTGTATAGTCCATTCCACATGATGTAGCCCCCTGTGTTAAGTCTTTAATCGATACATCTCCCTATCCTGACAGTGAGGACAGAGCCCAGATCTGAGATCAGAACGATGGCGGTGTAAATCTTTACGGTTCAACCACAGCCTTTTAAAGTCTGTCTATAATTGGGCCTCAGCCAGCAGCTGCCTTGGCTGCAGCTATCACCGTGGGCCCCGACAAAGCGCCAGTTCCTCAGGGGCATAAACCAACGCCGTAACTCCAGTAAGGGCAAAAAAAAAAAAAAAAGCACCTGTGTGAGGATAAAAAGAGAGCCGGTGTGGCAGCCAGACCTGAATAAGCTCTCTGCTGTTGTCTGTGGTTGAGGTATTTCTTGGAGAGGTGTTTTCGTGGAGTGAGGCTTTTTGTGGCATTGGATTATTACATCAACATGTACTGTACCTCTGAGTGCAAGCCGGGGAGACTTAGCTCACTGAGTGATTTCAAATAGAGGGTAATCCACTGCCATGTAATGGATGCTTTGTTGCTGGGCTTCTTTCACGACCCAGGAAAACGCTGGTGCACTTTTACAGGTTCGGATCGTAAGCTTGAAGCTGCTTTAGTTTTAGTTTGGCTTGTTTTATCGCGGACGGAGGGCAGTATACTGTATTTGGACTGGATGACTCAGACATCTGACAACACACTTGAAAACACATACTATTATCCTTCATTTTTCCAAAATGTTAGCACGGTTCTTTCCTCCTTTGCCGAGAAACACCTCCTGAAATTGCGGAAACCTAAGATCCCCGATATACTCCAGAATATAAGTAGCTATAAGGAAGTGGACGCACACAATTCTGCGCAATAGAAATCAAATCTGTAAGAACATGTTAGGTTGTTTTGCACATGTGCAGTCCGAGAAGTCATTCTTTTCACACACAGATCCCCTCGTGGTTACTTGTCAGCTCTGCACCTTCAGTGCTGTATATGACGACATTGTTGCTTCAGGTGAGCGTTTCAGACGTCAGAGCTGTTCGATGATAGCAGCAGCTATTTGCAGCTTTTTGACTGGTTTTACTATTTACTGTCACTTCTTTGTATCAATTTGGCAAAACATCTTTTGGCAGACAATGGTGCAACAGAAAGCTAATTTGGGCAACGAGGGTGGAAATTTCGGTCTCACTGTGAAAGGATGAGGAAGTGGAAACAAGCACTGGCTGTGAATGGCTGAGACGCCTGTCAGCCAAGCAAACTTGCAGTAAATCCCTTCTTTACGCTTTAGTATTTCCTTAGTGGAGAGCTTGTGACACACGAGAGAAAGTGACATAACACGATTTGCATTTCCAACAGATAAATTAGGATTTTTTTTTTCTTAATAAAATCTTTAGCAAGTAGAGATTTTTTGAAGTCTGCATCCACCAGACTTTTGCTGCCACTTACACAACTTGCAATCGCAGTGGCCATTTGAACCCAACCACTCCGTTGCTCACGGTGCGAACGTTTCGGTTAATGGTTGATAGTGGCCGAAGCGCACAAGTGTCAGTGTGTATACCATCAACTTGTATACCATCCACTGGCCTCAGTGTGCAGAGGATATGTATGTGTGCATACATCGTTATCACCTGCAACAAACGCTATGAGCTGCTATCTGCACTCAATCTGCTCTTGGTTTACTGAGGAGGAGCGCCAGGGGTTATCTGTCCCACTCTGATATGCACAGATAAGGACCTTGGGCCCACTGTTTAAACACCTGGGGCCCGGGGTATTAGAGCGCCCTCCGCACCCCTTTGCCACAAAAGGAGAGGAAATGGAAGAGTGAGCGCTGGCTGCTGCTGCTGGGGGGGAAATGTGTGTGAAAAGTAATGAACACATGAGTGTGTGCTCGTGCGGAGGTTAATGCACGGGTGATTATTTCCACCATTCCCACCCTGTACCCCAATACTTCAATCAATAACAAAAATAGCATGAGCAAAAACACAGAGCAGAGGAGTGAATTCACTGACTTGTCTCATTCAGCCCCTCCCCACCTTAAAAAAAAACCAAAAACAAAAACAACAAAGCTGTTTCATGAAAAGACTTCGAGTTAAGCATTGATAGTAATCAGTAATGTTTAACGGCTATATGCCGGAAAAGCTCTCTTTTAAAATAGGCTCTGTTTTCACTTATGTGATGTACATTACAGCGAGGGTCAGTCATTTGCATGAGAATGGACGATTAAGTGAAAGAGATAAACCCAAGGCTAGTTCCCGTGAATTGGATGCTGTGTTTGGAATACCAAGCAGTGGAGGGTTTTTTTTTTTCCTTCTTTCCCCCGCTACTGCAGAATTAGCCCCCTGCATCATGCATTTATTTTCCCAATAATCACTCAGGCCCTTCCTGTGTTGATTATTTTCTCAGTGCAAGGGTTACTAAAATATTGCTGTAATCCTGTCTCGCGGAAGCAGTAACAACACTCACCCTGGGCTTCCTTTAAGGAATAAATCTGGGTCTTGTCAGTGGGGAGGTGGTGGGGTGAGCTGCTGGAGGAGAGACGGGGAGGAAAGTTCTCGTGGTCAGACGGGGATTGCAGTCAACAGAAGCTCTATGGCATCAATGAAGTGCGACCTTTCATTTAGTTTCACAGGTTTTTTTGGAAGATAACCTCAGGATGGGGCTGCACATCACGTCTACGTGCCTTACTTTAATGTTAATACTACATGTTGTTTAAACATAAGTGGGCATGTAATAAGTTAAATAAAATAATTAAAATAAAAATTTAAAATGATCCAAATTTTGTTTTGATTGGGAAATCATGTGATCTGAAAACAGGTAATGATTACTTTTTTACTTTATTTCCGAATGTCACCAGATGTTCAATGAAAGCTTTTGACGTGTGGTGCTGGAGTTTGATCTGTATAAAATAAAGATTGCTATGGGCAGCTCTACTTTCAGGTGGCATCTCTTGTGCTCACACATTGTGTCTTTGTCTAGGCGACTCCTCACACACACCACTTGTGGCGCCCACATACAATGTATTGAGTCTGGGTAGGGTGGTCTTTATGATATAATCCAGGGCACAGAGGAATGAAAGAGAGCAGAGACTAAATTTATACAGGAAGTGGGCACTTTGTGGCGCATTCATTTTAACACACACACACACACACACACAGACACCTCACACCAACGACCTGTGCCACATCTGGAAACAATTACACTCATGTTTGACTTGACCTGCCTGCACCAAGTGAACTCTGCCAACTTTTTTATGTGTTTGTTGCAGAGGCAGCAGTGACCCTGACACAGTGGCTGTGGGGAAATGATGTGTAATTAGTCAGAGGGAACACGACTCCGCTCGTCTGAAATAAAACATCTTATATTGACATCAAAAGAATTGGGCAGCTTGACAGGCTGCACACGGGGAAAAAAAGCCTGGACTTGATATGCTATCAAATGACCCACATTGGAATTTGCGAGGACACGAGGAGCGTCTGATTTATCAAGCATCTCAGGGTAGCACAGCAGACCTTTCATGTGCGGATGGCAAAGCAGACAGCAGATGATGCAATGTTTGATTTCTACACTTCAGGAGGCTGTCAGGACAGCGCGTACAATATTAAACAGTGTCGTGTCGGTGTATCAACCAGTCTAAATTAACCCATTAGTATGCTATGGGGCGAAGCGGGAAGATCAATGCATGAAACGGTTTGGAAATCTCCTTTGATACAAGATTTCCCAGCTTGAGCGAATTGATGAAATTCCTCTTGAAACACAGGCAACCATTTCACACGCCAGACTTTTCTCAAGACAGAGACGGTGCAGCTTGTCCTTTAACACAGCGATGCTACATTAATACGTCGTACACAGATGCCATAGTGTATTTCAAAGCCGTTGCTGCATGAGAAGAACAAGCAGCTCACAATTCATTTTTTAAAAGACATTTGGACTTACTGTATGTAGAAATTCCCCTTTTATTCAGTGAATAATAAGTGCTCATCACGAAGGCCACGCAAATTTGTACACTTTAAAATGCAACTGCCAACAACACCACAAAACTACAAAGCAGCTGACTTCTCCACCCGCATGCAGTGGAGTAAAAAACACTGCACAGTAACACAGTGTAAGACACAAATGAAGGTCACTTCTCGTTTGGGGAAAAGACACTCTGAGACATTTTTGTGTTTTGTAAAGACAACACACTGACGGATTCAGACTGAATCAGTCCAGCTCTCAGCCATGCATACCAACATACCGGCTCACGCATGAGGGGATGGGCGATGGAGTTCACCTCCTCAAGTGAACTTTAACCACCGTGCATTCTTATTGATTTGAGCAAACATTACGGGGTGAGAAGGCAGGCTTCAAGTAGGAAAAGGTGTCCAGTCACAAATCACACACAACATTCTGATGGGGCAAAAATCAACACAGAAGTGAGGCAAGTACATTCCTCGAGGTGCTTGTGCTCTCACTGGGCTCATTCTGATGCAGAGATAGAAATGCAATAACATACTATGACACAAAATGCAGTTCTGAAAAAATTCTAGAGGTGAGCTTCAGTGTTTTGAGCGATCCCAGACATTCAGATTTATTTATACACATCGACTGAAATTGTGCTGCTCTGGTTTACGGCCGCTCCCCCGTCCTACAACCACCTCCCTGTCTCAGGGCTCACGTTCACAACTCATTTCCTGGGCTGACCGTCTACTCCAATTATCAAGCTAATAAGGGCCCCCCTTGTGCAGTTATTGGAAAGGGGAGGTGATCGGGCTCCAGGATGAGGGGGGGTACCACTTTGGTAAGTGTGTGTGATAGCTGCCGCCCACATCTTGTGAGATGTGAGTAATGGCCTCAGACAATGTTAGGACAGCACTGCTTTGGCAGTCACCTGGGCAGGCTGGGCGGGTGTTGAAGGAGTGAATCTGTGCATGTGAGCCACACAGAGCTAAACGAGCTAAACGTTGTGTCTGTCAGAGGGCAAACATTTACTCGTATATTACAGATAGTGTGGATGGGGTTTTTTTTTAAGTTATAATCACTGGCACACACAATGAATGGCATTAGCATAAGAAAGCCAGAGGAAAACAACACTATTCATTTCCTCTGTTCTCCATTATCATTATCATATTCTTTGATTCCTTAGTCAAAAACTGCTGACTTACACCTGAGAAAGCCTTGAAACTGAGCCGCTATTACCCACAGCAATAATATTATCAGTAAAGCAAATCATTCAGGATTTTCACTCTCTGCTACACACAGTGCCCAAGTAATCTTACATCAACCGTTAAAACATATGATTCATCAAAAAAAAAAAAAAAGGCGTTGAAAGGATGAGAAGGAAAATTTCAAGGTCGAAATAATTAGCAAGCAGCTACTCAAAATAAAACCTGGCTTACCTGTGCTGCTCCACAGCTTCGTTATCCGGTAGTTCTGCACCGCAAACATTGCAACGTTCAGGCTGGCTCCTGCCGTCTGGTTTCATGCCCACTGCCAGCTCCCCGAGCTTGCTGAAGAATTCTCTCTGGATGAAGCTCTGAGGCAGGAGTCCCCCGTAGGCACTGAAGTCCATAGACATAGCCAGGGCTGGGGACATAGGGAGAGCTGAGGCCATGGATGCCGGCATAGACATGATGGCATCTGATTTGTGATTGACAGGTAGGGAGTACAGCGAGGCCAGGTGTTTCTCTGTCATCCCGGCCATTGCATCCAAACCCATCTGGCTGACTTCAGCTTGAGGGTCGCCCATGCCTTCATCCCGTGCGTAATGTAGCTCGCGGGCACTGGTGATTACGCTGCTCCTGGTTGGGGTTCCTGGGCCGTCTCGGTTTCTGTCTTCCCCACTCCGCTCTCCATTGCTGGAGGCACTGGACTCCATGTTCGGAGGGCTTTCGTGACCGTTGCCACCCATGTCCACTTGCATCATTTCAGTCTTGACTTCAGTCATCAGGTGGTGGGAGTTACCGTGGACAATTTGTTCAGCCCCAAAGCCCTGCTGGAGCAGAGACTGGCCGATGCTCATCAGGCTATCCACGGCGGCTTTGGTGGGGCTCAGGGTGGAGACACCAAAAGAGGTGGAGACCGAGGGACTCTGGTCCACCATGGCAGCCATGATGGAGTCTTGCTGGGTACCTGACAGATAGGAACTCTCCATGGAATGCTTTTTGGAGTTCTTTGCTCCATTGTGGCCTTTGCGCTCATCATCCTCTTCTGTGCTCCCGTCATTAACATTGACCTCTGCATCATTCTCGTCTGAGGACTGGATGGTTTCCAGGATCTTGAGACATTGCTCTTCCAAGTATTCAATCTCCAGGATCTCTGCTGCATACAGAAGGTCATCTAAGTCCTCCACCTTGGCCTGGAGCGTGGCAGTGTAAGCATACTCCAAAATCTGCTGAAAAGTCTTTGGTGAAAGAAAGTCCAGGGTGTAATGCTGGCTGCTGCGGTGGAAGAGGATCTCAAACATTTTGCTCGTGCAGGCTAGCACAGTCCGGTGAGCGTGGAACTCCTGGCTGTCCACCATGATGACCACGTCACACAGAGTCCCGGCCAGACGCATCTGGTTGGCCTTCTGCAGCAGGGCGGTGGGATGGTTGGGGTTCTGGAGCTGGATCATACCCATTTTAGTTAAATCCATTATGTCGATGCAATCCACGAGGCCGACTCATGAGGCTTGCCTTCCCCACTCAGCAGCGTTTTTAGCTATCTTTGTAAACAAGAGGAAACCTGGATGGAGAAACAGAACGGGAAAAAAAAAAATCTCAGTTCTGGTAAATTCTGACGCAACAGCAGAAATGTTGCTTGCCGAGTATGTTTTCGAGCACAGCAAATCCACAATCCTCTTTTCTTTCAAACATTTGACAAACAAACATCCTTTTCAGAAGGAAATGCAAAAAATGCCAAAAATTTCAATCAAGATTCCTGATTTGTGCCATCTTTCACAAAAGTACACAAAGCACATTCATCAGTCACATTTTGAAAATCAAGACCTAATTAATTTGTCAATAAATGTATCTACAGTATATCACCATTTATTCTGTAAATGGTGAGTGTGAAGTCAGTGGAGTCTCAAATTGCAAAAATATCCTGCAGGGATGGTAAACACTGTGAGCAGAGGCATTGTTCTTAAAAATCAGCGGAGAGTATTGACTGTAGATTTCTGAAGGGAGACAATTTGTGAGGCATCCAACAGGCTCACCCTGCATACCAATCAGACGAACATATGTTATGTTAAAAAGATGTCTTCATTTGGCTATCTGATGGGGATGTACACGCAGCTAAACAAGTGTGAATTGTGGTTTTTCACTGCCGCTTGGCTCACAAAGACCGTCAGCAGCCTTTCTGAAATTAAATAGCATCTTACTCAGTATTCCCATCACAGACGGGAGCAGAGAGCGGCAGCCAGAAATGGATGGAAAGGAAAGCAGGACGAGGCAAAAGCACAGAACGCTTGGGCACCAAACATCCTGCTCTGTTTTCAGCCACTGCTGTTGAATATCCAAATGAATGATCGTCTCTGTGACTGCTGTTAACTCGATTATCCGAGTCAACGGGGCAACATGTTCCCCCACCTCACATCCACAGCATACTTTGACCTATGCTAAAATAATGAAGTGAGGCTT